>NC_134082.1:57623465-57933465 GCF_000715075.1 Nicotiana tabacum | reverse complement strand
TGAATATATTCTTTTTCACAAAACCTATCACCACTCTTGCATCATTAGTGGGCAACGCTGCAGCTTTCACCCATTTAGACACGTAATCCACAACAAAAAGTATGTATTTATTGCCAAATGAGCTGACAAAGGGGCCCATGAAGTCAATCCCCCAAACATCAAACACCTCTACCTCTTGAATCGGGTTCATGGGCATCTCGTGGCGATGGGAAATGTTCCCGGTTCACTGACATTCATCGCAACCCTTCACCCATAGGTGTGCATCTCTAAACACTGTTGGCCAAAAGAACCCGGCCTCTAGCACTTTCGCAGCTGTCCTGGCTCCTCCAAAATGTCCTACATATGCTGATGCGTGACAAGCCTGCAAAACAGAAAATTGTTCTATCTCGGGGACACACCTTCAGATCATATTATCAACACAGATTCTAAACAAATAAGGCTCGTCCCAATAATACATGCGGCAATCACGATAAAACTTTTTCTTTTGGACAGATGAAAGGTCATAGGGAACAATACCGCAGGCCAGGTAGTTTGCAAAATCTGCATACCATGGCGCTTCTTCAAGACTGGCTATGAGAAGCTGCTCGTCTGGAAAGGTTTCCAGGATCTCTTCGACCTCTACTAATTTTTCAGCTCCTTCAAGTCGCGATAGATGATCAGCGACTTGATTTTCTGTGCCCTTACGGTCACAAATTTCGAGGTCAAATTCTTGCAACAGTAGCACCCAACGAATCAGGCGCGACTTAGACTCCTTTTTCTTAATTAGGTACTTGAGTGCTGCATGGTCAGTGTATACATTTACCTTGGAACCAATCAGATATGATCGGAACTTGTCAAACGCAAACACCACTGCCAACATCTCCTTCTCCGTCACTGTGTAATTGAGCTGTGCACCGCTTAGCATTTTGCTTACGTAGTAAATCAGGTGCATCATCTTATCTTTTCGCTGCCCTAAGACTGCTACTATAGCATAGTCGCTGGCATCACACATGAGCTCAAATGGTTTCTCTCAGTTGGGTGCAACAATGATGGGTGCAGTGATCAATCTCTTCTTCAATTCCTCAAATGCCAACCTGCAATCATTAGAAAACATAAAGGGCTGATCCTTTTCAAGGAGTTTGCATAATGGGTTAGCAATTTTGGAATTTATTTTTATGAAACGCCGATAGAATCCAGCGTGTCCAAGAAAACTTCTCACCGCCTTGACTGAAGTGGGCGTTGGTAACTTCTCAATCACGCCAACCTTAGCATGGTCGAACTCAATTCCTTTACTGGACACTCGATGCCCCAGGACTATACCTTCTTGTACCATAAAATGGCACTTCTCCCAGTTTAGCACTAAGTTTGTCTCCACACATCTTTTAAGCACTCTCCTTAAGTTGTGGAGACAGTGTTCGAATGAATCTCCCACCACGGAGAAATCATCCATAAAGACCTCCATAATATCCTCCATCAGGTCTGTGAAGATGGCTAACATGCACCGTTGAAAAGTCGTGGGTGCATTGCAAATCCCAAAAGGCATTCTCTGAAAGGCAAAGATGCCATACAGACAGGTGAAGGACGTTTTCTCTCTATCTATGGGGGCTATTGATATCTGATTGTACCCTGAATATCCATCCAAGAAACAGAAGTGCGATCTCCCAGCCAGCATGTCCAACATTTGGTCAATGAAAGGTATGGGGAAATGGTCCTTCCGGGTGGTTGTGTTCAATTTCCCGTAATCCATGCAGATACGCCACCCTATGACTGTACAAGTTGAGATCAACTCATTGTTCTCATTTTTTACAACAGTCATTCCCCCTTTTTCGGAACACATTGGACAGGGCTGACCCAATTACTATCAGAGATGGGGAAGATGATTCCCGCATCTAACCATTTGATTACTTCTTTCTTTACAACCTCTTTCATGTTTGGGTTCAGCCTTCGCTGGTGTTCCCTGGAAGGTCTGTGCCCCTCTTCCATGAGAATTTTATGCATACAAAAGGCTGGGCTGATACCCTTTATGTCTGCCATGGTCCAGCCAATGGCAGTCTTGTTTTCCTACAGTACTTGTACGAGCCGTTCTACCTGCACATCTAACAAACTAGATGATATGATAACAGGCAAGGTCAAATCAGGGCCTAAAAACACATACCTGAGGTGATATGGGAGTGGCTTCAGTTCCAACTTGGGTGGTTCCTCTATTGATGGCTTTGCTGGAGGAGTGGCCCTTTTTTCTAGCTCAAGGGACTCGAACTGAGGTTCCCTTGACCAAAATCCTCGGCCTTCCAGTGCCATGACCCATTCAGCTAACCCTTCACCATCCATTTCTTCTAAATTCGTTAAACATGCCTCCAATGGATCTTTTACAGTTAGGGTCATATCATCTTCTTGCAGGATTACATCCACTTCTTCCACTAGAGAGCAATTAGCATATTCACTGGGTTTCCTCATAGATTGCTGAACATTGAATATGACTTCTTCATCGTTCAATCTCATTTTTAATTCCCCAATTTCACAGTCGATCAGTGCTCTCCCCGTGGCTAAAAATGGTCTCCCTAAAATAAGGGGTATCTCCTCATCCACCTGACAATCCAAGATAACAAAGTCTGCAGGGAACATGAATTTCCCCACTTGTACCAGCACATCATCAAGAATACCAGTGGGCCTTTTCATTGTGCGGTCAGCCAGCTGTAGCAACATCGAAGTTGGCCTAGCTCTACCAATACCCAGTTTGGTGTACACAGCCAGCGGCATCAGATTTATGCTGGCTCCCAAATCACACAACGCCTTTGCAAAGGCATAACTTCCAATTGTGCATGGAATAGTGAAGCTATATGGGTCCGATATCTTTTGAGCCATCGGTTTTGCCACCACTGCGCTGCAGGTCTATGTCAAAGTTACAGTGGATAGATCCTGAAAATCAAACTTCCGTGACATTAGATCTTTCATCATCTTAGCATAACCGGGCATCTCCCTCAAGGCATCCATCAAAGGAATATTCAACTGAATTTGATGCAGCATCTCCATGAACTTCGTATATTGGTCTGCCTTCTTTTGTTTGACCAGTCTCTGAGGGAAGGGTGCAGGTATCACCCTTTGTGCATTGCTTGCTGGCTTCTCTCTGTTAGAATTTTCTGGCACAAGAGGTGCCACCTGTTCTGCAACTTGCTCATTCATCTTTTCTTTGCCTTTTTCCTCCTGACTCTGCTCAACCGCCACTTCAGTAAGTTCTGTTGGTTCCTCTACCTCTAATTGAACTGGAGTGGTTGGTGTAGTGTCCTTGCTGGCTTGTGCAATTTCCTGCTCTCTGTCTAAATCTCTCCCATTCCGGAGACTTACTGCCATCAACTGATTTGGGTTTTGGTCCTTGGGGTTTATGTTTATGTCTGCAGGCAAAGTTCCTTGAGGACGGTTGTTCAAAGCCATGGACAGCTAACCCAGCTGCGTTTCAATATTCTTTATGGCTGAATCATGCACTGCCAATTTTTCCTGCACTTTATTATTTGTCCCAATGAGTTGCTGAAGCATACCCCTGATTTCCACCATGTTGTTATCTTGCTACTGAGGGGGTGGTTGGTATGCCAATTGTTGCTGATTTTGCTGTAGATAGCCTTGTGGTTTCTGATATGGTACTGACACCAATTGGTTTTGAGGGTGAATACCCCCAGGCTGCTGCATATTAGGCCTGTACTACTAATTTTGCTGCGGTCTCCACTCCTGTGCTCCTTGCCTCTAACCCCCATAGTTGTTGACATAATTCATATCTTCCATTGCCCCTTGATTTTCACCTTCTCCGCTCCACAAACACATATAAGACTGATTAATACAAGGTGTACACAGTCCCCCATTTGTTGTATCAACAATGTGCACCTGTTTTGTACCCATCTCATCAATTTTATTTGTCAATATGCTCATCTGGGTCATGAGTGTGGCCATGTTCTCTGCATGCGAATTATTTGGGTCAAGAGGAACTGAATGCACTATGGGTGCCAGTGTTGTACCTCTAGTCATCCACCCCGAATTTTGTGACATCTTATCGAGGAGGAATTTGCACTCAGTGAATGTTTTACTTAAAAATGCACCTCCAGCTGACGCATCCACATTTGCTTTCAAATTGTCAGCTAGCCCCATGTAGAATCTTTGGCCGAGCATCTGGTCTGGAATGTCATGGTGAGGACACTTCACTAACATCCCTTTAAATCTTTCCCAAGTTTCTTGCAAGGACTCAGAGGGATGCTGCCTATACTGCAATATGTCATCAATCTGTTTTGCAGTCTTGTTAGGCGGATAGAACTTGTTCAGGAACTGCTTGACTAATTCCTCCCAGGTGGTAATAGAGTTGATAGGGAGCAAATTTAGCCAAGTTTGAGCTTCCCCGGTTACCGAGAATGGAAACAGTAGTAGCTTGATAGCTTCCGGAGTTGCATTTGGCTGCCTTTGGGTCATACAAATTGACAGAAAATTCTTCAAGTGTTGTTGTGGGTCTTCAATGTGTGACCCGGAGAACAATCCTTTATTCTGCAGCAGATGCAGCATATTGTTGGTGATCTGGAATGTCTCTGCTTGAATTGTGGGCACAGCTATGGCAGTGGCCAGATTATCAGTTGTGGGATGTGCCCAGTCATAAAGTGAAGCTTCGGGCACAAGAGGTGCCACCCTTCTGACATTTAAGTCAGCTAGCCCATTCCTGACGTTTCCGTTGACGTTATCTACGTCACCCATGTCAAATTCGAGTTGGTGTGATTGTTGAGATTGTTGAAGTCTTTTGTTGGTACGGTTCAATGCCCTGAATGTTTTCTCGGGGTCTGAGAGTCCTTTTAGCAATTGTCCAGTCGTCGAAGAACTTCTAGGCATACACCTGCTTTCCACAAGAGTTCAAACATTAGAATTTCAATGAAAAGATTGGGTATAGAGAAAACTGACTACACTTAGAATTTTTGTACTTCTCTCAATTGTAATTGATAACACCGTTAATTCCCCGGCAACGACACTAAAATTTGATAATGCCAAACTATGCCTTATACAAAGACACACACGGATGTAGCAAATATAATCTGAGTAATTCTGCCCTGAGTCGAACCACAGAGAATTAACCTATCAATTACTTTTGAGTGATTTACTAAATTCACAGAATCAACTTTTCCCAAACTTTGTAATTTACAATTGATGATATTTCTAACAACTAAAGTCTGAAAATAATTAACAGCTGAAAATTAACTATGCTTGATGTGTAAACAGTTGGAATAAGGTCTAAGGTAATTGTTTCCCCCGTTGGTGATTTCCTTGGTTGTACGTTTCTTATAGCGATGCCTTAGTTGTCTCTATCAATCTAGAACTCTCCGGCTATCATAAATCTCTCTCAAGCAATTATGATAATTTACTAGACGCGCCCTCTCAAGCTACGCTAGCTAGATTCACATTACCGTTCTTTTAGATTGCACCCGAGGTATCGTTATCTCTAATCCAATCTCTAAACCCTCGGTTATGACTCTTGTCTATACTCCGGGAGTGATGTTGTTCAAACAACTACCTAAATATGCACTCTCTCTCAAGAAGATGCATAATAAATAGGAACGGATAATTGAGGGCCCTTTCAACTAACCACAATCTAAACGTAGATGAACAAATAGAGATTAACAACCAATTCAAACTATATTAATATAACAACCAAGTCATCCCCAACGGGTTTCACCAAAACCTTAGATTAAAGTATTTAGCTACTCATGACAACGTAAGAATAAACTACGAAAATATTCATAATGGCAAATTGCAAGAAAAATAGAAGAGAATAAGAGCTATGATGTTTTGGGTGATCTCTCACACTTGTTCTTCTTGCAAAAATAATCTCAAAATAATCCCCCTTTGTTTCTTGGGCGAGTTTCCTACATCATATAAGGGTTTTACAAAAGTTTTCCCGAATTGACACTTTGGCCCCTTAACTTTCTGGACTGTGAACATGCCGCCGCGGCCGCGGCGTTGACCGCGGCGCTGACCGCGGAGAACACTGACTCCAACCGCAACGCGGACCGGGGTGGCAACCGCTGTGAGTATGCTGGGCCTTTTTGTCTCCGCTTTCCTTATTTTTTTGCTCTTTTGTGTTTGGGTACTTCTTAAGTGGGTGTTTTCTTCACGTTATTGTCTCTAAACACTTCATGTTGCTTCCTCACATCTTATATTCCCTGCGAAACCAAATAGCATTAATTAAAGCATTTTATTGACAACTTACATTATAAAACAACATCAAAGCATGGGCAATTATGGTGTAAATAACAACTATATAGCCTATTATCAAAAAGTTAAGGGCATGGAATCAAAAAACATATGAGAGAAAGAGATCCGATAAAGCAGACTTTCTTGAATCTTTGTAGTGATTTGTTGACGCTCAAAACCCCCATATTGATTCAAAGGAAGATGAAGAAACGAGAAAGAAGAAGATGAAGGAATAGAATGAGAATTTCGGAGTCTCCAAGGAAGAGAATGAGTTTATGTCTAAAGGAGATCTGATGATATCTATTTTAAAGGTTGACATGTGTCAAGATCAGAAGCCTTTAATTCTAAATTCTCAATTCCATCTGAGATGTTGGCTTATTAAGAGAAGAATGAATCACAACCATTCATTTAAAATGATACACATTTTAGATGAAAGTTTCACACGTGGATAGCACATGGATATAGTACATTGTAAAGGAATATTTCTGTTAGTTAGTTTTGCAAATAGCCAATAGGATTTAGTACAAGTGTATAGGAATATTTATTTACATTCTTTTGTATCTATACATATATTTGTATAAAAAGACCAAGTTGTGAATAAGAAAATACAGAGAAATTTCTCAATTTAAGTCTCTTTTCTTTCATGGTATCAGAGCAGATTTAAGCTCTATCCATAAACAAATCATCTCAAGTTTACATCTGATTTCTTCTCCCTTATCCATTTCTGAATTCAACCATGACTGGTACTAAAGAAACAACTGCCATCACAGCATCTGGATCCACAACCAGTGCAGTCAATAATGACTCAAATCATCCCTATCATTTGCACTCTTCTGATATTCCAGGTATGGGGCTTGTGAGTTCACCATTTGATGGAAGAGGATTTCTAGGATGGAAGAGGTCTGTCCTCATTGCAATCTCAGCCAAGAACAAACTTGGATTCATCAACGGATCTGTTGCTGAACCAGCAATGAATGATAAAGAATATCCATTGTGGAGTAGGTGCAATGACATGGTCACCTCTTGGTTGTTGAATTCTTTGACCAAAGAGATAGGTGACAATGTCATCTATTCAAGGACTGCTAAGGACCTTTGAAACAGCCTGGAACACAGGTTTGGGCAGTCTAGTGGAGCAAAACTATACCATCTGCAGAAGGAAATTTCAAAAACATGTCAGGGAAACAACAGCATATCAAGTTATTTCACCACACTTAAGAGACTATGGGATGAGCTGGATTCACTTAATTCACACTTAGGGTGTAACTGTGCATGTGTTTGTGATGGTAAGAAGAAGATGGCCGAGTTCATGGAAGATCAAAGAGTCCTTCAATTCCTAATGGCACTAAATGATGCTTATACACAAGCAAGGGGAAACATTCTCATGCTCACCCCTATGCCTAGCATGGATCAGTGTTACTCCCTCCTTTTACAAGATGAGAGCCAAAGGGAAATCTATATGAGTCCACAATACCCCACTGATGGGACTTCATTCATGGTAGGATCACAAAATAAATTTTCATAGAAAACCAACCTAGTGCAAAGAGGGTGGAATACTCAACAAAAATCAGGAAACACACGACACAAGTCTAAGCCAAAGAAGTATAAGTATAATTCTAATGTTACTTGCAGTCATTGCTCAAAGATAGGACATGTAGGGGCTGATTGCTATAGACTTGTAGGCTTTCCTGATGAATTCCAATACACCAAGGGTGGAAATTTTCAAGGAACAGCAATCAAAACAAATGCTGTAGTAACAGATCAGCAGACTGATGGAAAGTGTTCTGAGGACAATGAAGGAAGCCAAAACAGTCGGCCACAATTTTTCAGTAAGGAACATGTATCTGAGCTAGTAAACATAATCAGGCAGGTGCAGATTGGAAATACAACAAATGAAAGCTCAGAAATTAGTGCCAATGTTGTTGCTGGTACTATACTCAAATATTCATGAACATGTCTTGCTGTTTTTAATACTAAAACCTGGATAATTGATTCTGGTGCCTCAGAACATATGTGTTTTGATTATAAATCTTTCCTAAATCTATCACCCTTACCTATGACTTTACATATTAGTTTGCCTAATTCCTTTCAACTGTTTGTCACACACATAGGGAAGGTTTGCATTCAGCTTGATATGATTCTAGAAAGAGTACTTTATGTTCCATCTTTTAAGTATAACTTGTTATCTGTTCATAAGTTATGCTCTCAATTCAAATGTATCATCAACCTCACTTCTAGTGAATGTCTATTGCATGTCCTTTTAATGAGGAGGGGACAAGTTTTGGTGAAGTAAGAGATGGATTAGCCTAGAACTACAGAGTCTAGAATTCTATTTAGTAAAGATGTAGTTTCCATTCCAAAAGGAAGTAATTCCAGTTTAGTACCTAGTAAAGTTCCTTTTTCAATTCCAGTTCTAGCTAATGTTGTTCCTAATGTAACCCAATGGCATGTAAGGTGAGGGAATTTTCCCTTTTCAGTAATGAAGAAGCTCAGTTTTATTCATTTTCCTTCAAATTTTCATAATGTGTGTGACATTTGTGCTAAAGCAAGGCAAACTAGGCTCCCCTTTCCCATTAGCCAAATCAGAACATCATCTCCATTTGACCTCATTCATGTAGATACTTGGGGTCCTTTCAAGACTCCTACATACAATGGGTACAACTATTTTTTGACTATAGTTGATCATTTTAGTAGGGCTACCTGGACTTTTCTGTTAACAACCAAAAGTAATGCTTTTCCAACTTTGAAGTCTTTCTTTTCTATAGTTGAAAGGCAGTTTAGCAAGAAGGTAAAAACGGTGAGGTCAGATAATGCATGAGAGTTGGGAAAGGGAACACAAGAATTCCAATTCTTTCAAGAACAAGGGATTCTTCATGAAACCTCTTGTGTGGCTACACCCCAACAGAATGGTGTAGTTGAGAGGAAACATAGACACCTTCTGGAAATTGCCAGGGGACTAATGTTTCAATCCAAAGTTCCTATTTAATATTGGGGAGAATGTGTATTGACTGCAACATTTTTGATAAATAGGTTTCCTTCTAAGGTATTGAAAGGGAAAACACCATATGAAGTTCTATTTGGGAAAGCACCTACTTATGAGATTCTAAGGAGTTTTGGATGTTTGTGCTATGTGTCAACTCTGTCTCAACATAGAAGTAAATTTGATCTTAGAGCTAAGTCTTGTGTGTTCCTAGGATATGCTTGTCACACCTCCTTTTCACCCACGCCGCAAGGGGCGCAGAGGGAGTTTTTCCAATTAAAGGACAATCGAAACGTGTTTTGTTCATTTATTTCAAAGTCGCCACTTGGGAGATTTAGGGTGTCCCAAGTCACCAATTTAATCCCGAATCGAGGAAAAGAATGACTCTGTATTACAGTCCGCGAACTAGAAATCCGGATAAGGAATTCTGTTAACCCGGGAGAAGGTGTTAGGCATTCTCGAGTTCCGTGGTTCTAGCACAGTCGCTCAACTGTCATATTCGGCTTATTTATCTGATTTTTATACAATTGTGAACCTATGTGCCAATTTTAACTTTTAACCGCTTTTATTCAAATTATTAAAGAAAATTGAACATCGTTTAAAACATGTCTTTGGATTACGTCACATGAAATGCACCCGCAATCCTGAACACATTTGATTCGACGTTTTGGGATTTGGATTTGGGTCACATGAAATGCACACCCAAATTTAAGAAGGTAAGATTATTAAACACGTGCCTAAAGAGACTATCGTGTTATTATTTTGGGAAGGGCCGTGAAATTCGCTAAATGGCCCCTCCCGAAATCTAAGTAATTATTAACATCTATTGAGGGCCCCGCAATTTGTGCATTTTTTATTTGGCGAGACTCGTCTCATTTATTTTAAAAGGGCAATCCTAAAGTGACTACATTTCTATTTATTTCATCTCTAAAGTAAAAGAGAAAAGTCCTAATTAATTACATGCTTGAAAAGGACGTAACTTATTAGTTATTAGTTTAAGACAAATGCAAATGGAAAATTGCAATCGAGCTTGTACAAAGAGAGATTGTTTTCGTATCTTATTCTATAAGTGAATATTACTGAAAGATTAAAATTATAAATAGAATACGAAATTGACGAACAATGATATCATAAACGAACTAACTATATTTTTTTTTGATTAATTTAACTAACATTATTAGATGAAGGAGTTATTATACATATGCAATCTCATTGCTCATTAATCAGTCAACTACATTTTTATACAAAGAAAAAAAATCTATTCAAGCACAAATCTAACAGGAGGAATTTAACAGGAACAAAGCCTGGTCAACACTTCATTTCGCCTCAAGCCAAGAGTGTACAAATGTGTACCTGGAAATGGTAATACAATGAGAAAAGTAGAGAGGAAGGTCAGCAGCAGCAGTAACCAACAGCAACGCAACAACAACAACAACAATCCGAACCGGCAACGACTCAGGAAACCAAGTTAAAATTCCCAACAATAACAACAACAAACAAACCCCAGTAACTGACCCCAAGACAACTTAAGCAACCAGATATCGATCGAAACGCAAACAGAAAACAACCCAAGAATTCAGCAGTCAAGAGAATATTTGAAAGCACAACTCGACAGTTAAAGCTAAATCTCTTTTCTATTTTCAATGGAACGACACTAGTTGAACTAAACTAAACCTTAAAGACTCTCTTTCTATGTTTCTGAATTTCCTTTTAAGGTTCCCAAAAATGTCCAACCTCTTCTTATTTCCAGAATGTTCAATCCCTCTTTCTTATTTTTAGCTCCCTTTTTTCTAAGTGTCAAATGAGTCCTCTTATATCCAAAACAAGACTCCCTTTTTTTCTTTTTACCCCCTTCCTTTTTACTTTTTTCAAACTATTATTACTACCCCATTTTACCTCTTTTTTCCTTTTTTCCCAATATTCTTCTACTATGTATAACTTTTAACTTTTATTATTACCTATACTATTTCTAAATTTTACTTAAGTAAAAGCAGTCAATGCGAACCCCACGGTTCCCCCTTTTTGAGTGGTCAAAGAAGACCTCATCATTATCCCCTTTCCTTTTTACTTTACATCATTATGTCTTGTCCCCCACTACCATATGTCTTGTCCCCCACTATAATATTTTACTATTATTAGAGCTTAGTGAGTGGATCACTTAAATTAAATAAATCTGCAATTGGTTAATTCCCGTATTACCCCTAAAACTACTGTTACTGCCCAGATTCAAAAATCTGTTCAAACTTCAAAAATTATCTAAGAACTAAAATCAAATTAACAGCTACAACCAATTTACCTAATCAATTAACCAAAATATAGCAGCTATAACCAATTCTTTATCAAATTCAATCAACAAATTCAAACTAAATGGTGAACAACAAAGAAACGACCGGAATTATTTTGACTGAACAATATTTTTAAACAACATCCTATTTTCAGATTCAACAACAATAACAAAAAAGCATGTTCAAATTACTGAGTTTAAATTCAAATTAAGCTTAAATGGAACAAATAAACAGATTCAAATCACGAAATTAAATAACCAATTGAACCTCAAACTAAATCTAACAATATTACAGTCAAAACGAAGGATTCAAGTTATCAAACTAACATGTTTCTATATTAAAACTAAATCCTTTTAAATGAATAAAAACAAACTGAAGAAATAATTAATTGAACTTCAACTTAAATCTAACAACATTATAATTAAACTAACAATTTCTACATAAAAAATAAACAAGAACAAATGAAACAAACTGAAGAAAATAAAAAAACGATAAACACGAACAAAAAAATCAAACATATACTGATTTCAGATTCGAGAATATCAAAAAAAATACGGACAGGAACGAAACTTAAACCCACTAACCGGATCGGAACGACGATGAACTCGAACGAAAACAAATCTGCCCGGAAACAATTATCGCACCAAAATAACTCGACGCCGAAGACGACCACGAACGGACGATCCATGACTGGAAGATCTCGTCTCTTGCAATAAGGACGATAGGTGAGGGTGATGTGCGATGAAGAAGACGACGCCGCAGAGCAGCCATAGATGTCGAGAAAGTTGTTGGTCGACGTTACTGAGGGTCGTTTGGTGGTTGACAGACTGCTGTTCAGGTGGTCGTTGCTGGGCGATCGAACTGGAGGTCGACTGGGCAGTGTCGTCAACGACGGATGCTGGTGGTTCGACTGAAGAAGATGGTCATTTGAGGATGATGGTTAAGCTGCACACAGCAGCAGCTCACGTCGGGGAGGGAGGCAGTCATGGTCGTTCATGGCCAAGCTGTTCGACGAGGGGTGTAGATGAAGATGAAGGAGACGAAGCTGTGGTCGTTTGGAGACGGACTGGAGCTGGAGCAGCAGTGGCTGGGCGACGTTGCTGCTCGCTGCTGCTCGACGGAAAAAGGGTGGTCGATGAGGGTGGTGATGGTGAGGCAGCTGCTTCAGGTGGTCGGCGATGAGGAAGACGACGCAGCAGGGGTGGTCATTGGTTCGAAGGCAGCCATGGACGAGTTTCCATGGATGTGTGTGTTTTGGAGTTTTGGAGAAGATGAAGAGAGGGGGGGCGGATGGTTAGGGTTTTTTAGGTTAGGGAAATGAAAAATGAAAAAATGAAGAAAGGGGTTGGGTCTTTGGGGTTATGGACTGGGTCGACCCGGTTTGAAATGGACCGGGTCATAGGGGAAGGTTGGGTATCTTTGGGCTTGTGGTTTAAAATTGAAGAAAAGGCCCAATCCGGCCTTCTTCCATTTTTGTTCTTCTCTATTTATTTAATTTCCTAAATAATAAAGCTAAAAAATGGTAAGATTAAATTATAAAACCCAAAATTATCTGGAAATACTAATTAACTCTTAATAGCAATTAACACACAATTAAATAGTGATTAACGATAAAATCACACAATTTGGACATTAAATGCTAAAAATTCAACGTACATTATTTTTATGATTTTTTCATTTTGTAAAACAAACTTAATTAAATATCAAATGCAGATGCGACATATTTTTATGATTTTTTATTAATTTAACACATTAACATGTACAGGCAAAAATACAAATAATTATCAAAAAAATGTCACGAAAATTCAAAAATTGCACACAAAGGAAAATTGTTTTATTTTGAATTTTTTGGGAGTAATTCTCATACAGGGCAAAAATTACGTGCTCACAGCTGCCCCTCTTTGCCCGAAAATACGAAGAGTTTTCGTGCAAAGATAAAGTGAGCGGATACGAGCGATTTTTGCCTGTTCGGGTACTCCGTGTGAAGCATTTTTTGAAAGATTTAACTGAACCTTTGCTTCGAAGGTTTCCTACATATCCCTGGCTAAAAGGGAATCAGGTTAATGTAGTTCGGAAATATTTGGTAGCTGAGACTACCATGGGACTGTAATTTTGCTGCTACTGCTGTTACATGTTGTTGCTACTGCTTACCGACCTCCTTATTACACTGTTGATAAAAATAAAGAAGTTGTACTAAGCTATGATCTATGCATGCCGATCTCGAACTGCTTATTTCCTTCTTGTGAGCTTCTCATTATTTTTTCTTCGAATCTTGAACTGCCTCCCTCTGCTGGGGATTTTTGTTGTATTTCTCTGGGGATTTTGTTGTATTCCTCTGCTTTACTGATTTCAACAAGAATTTAAAGATAATTCAGCCTCCATTCTCCAGGCGGGCTTCTGACTTATCCAACTGCAACTTTTAAAATAAACACCTCCATTCTCCAGGCGGGCTCCTGACTTCAATCAAAATTTAAAATAAACAACCTCCGTTCTACAAGCGGGTTCCTGACTTCCTCAACTTGAAATTTAATGAACTCCGTTCTACAGGCGGGTTCCTGACTTTTTCAACTTAAAATTATAACAACCTCCGTTCTACAGGTGGGCTCCTGACTTCTTCAACTTTAAAATTATAACAACCTCCGTTCTACAGGCGGGCTCCTGACTTCTTCAACTTGAAATTTAATAACCTCCGTTCTACAGGCGGGCTCCTGACTTCTCCAACTTTCTCAAAATAATTCAGCCTCCATTCTCTAGGCGTGCTCCTGACTTCAACAGAAATTTAAAGATAATTCGGCCTCTATTCTCCAGGCGGGCTCCTGACTTCTCCAACTGCAACTTTTAAAATAAACACCTCCATTCTCCAGGCGGGCTCCTGACTTCAATCAAAACTTAAAATAAACAACCTCCGTTCTACAGGCGGGCTCCTGACTTCCTCAACTTGAAATTTAATAACCTCCGTTCTACAGGCGGGTTCCTGACTTCTTCAACTTAAAATTATAACAACCTCCGTTCTACAGGCGGGCTCCTGACTTCTCCAACTTTCTCAAAATAATTCACCCTCCATTCTCCAGGCGGGCTCCTGACTTCTTCAACTTAAAATAACAACCTCCATTCTACAGGCGGGCTCCTGACTTCAACCACTTAAAAATATAACAACCTCCGTTTTACAGGCGGGCTCCTGACTTCTACAACTTTCTCAAAATAATTCAGCCTCCATTCTCCAGGCGGGCTCCTGACTTTAACAACTTTCTCAAAATAATTCAGCCTCCATTCTCCAAGCGGGCTCCTGACTTTAACAACTTAAAATAAACAACCTCCATTCTACATGCGGGCTCCTGACTTCAACAATTTTGAAAAATATAACAACCTCCGTTCTACAGGCAGGCTCCTGACTTCTTCAACTTGAAAATAACAACCTCCGTTCTACAGGTGGGCTCCTGACTTCTTCAACTTAAAATAACAACCTCCGTTCTACAGGCGGGCTCCTGACTTCAACCACTTAAAAATATAACAACCTCCGTTTTACAGGCGGGCTCCTGA
The DNA here is from genome assembly GCF_000715075.1 of Nicotiana tabacum. NCBI lineage: Eukaryota > Viridiplantae > Streptophyta > Magnoliopsida > Solanales > Solanaceae > Nicotiana > Nicotiana tabacum. The sequence continues at coordinate 57,918,471 of NC_134082.1, read as the reverse complement.
CTTCTAACTTTCTCAAAATAATTCAGCCTCTATTCTCCAGGCGGGCTCCTGACTTTAACAACTTTCTCAAAATAATTCAGCCTCCATTCTCCAGGCGGGCTCCTGACTTTAACAACTTAAAATAAACAACCTCCGTTCTACAGGCAGGCTCCTGACTTCAACAATTTTGAAAAATATAACAACCTCCGTTCTACAGGCGGGCTCCTGACTTCTCCAACTTAACGTTTGACAACCTCCATTCTACAGTTGGGCTCCTGACTTTAACAAACTTCTTCCTTCAAAACTGGTGTTTTATTCCTCTGAAAACGGCTGGGGATAACACCGATATTTTATTTCACCAATATGTCATTTTCCTTCTTCAAAGACTATTTCCTTTAAAGCTGGTGCTTTCACTTCCCTGAAACCTGCCGGGAATAAAACAGCTGGGGAATTATCTTCCTCCTTTTAACAATGGTGGGGATGATATGGATTCAAAGGTCATTGCTTTTACAATTTTGGGTTATCTTGCTTCTTCCAAGATTACTTTCTTTAATGACTTGTATCTCCCTTCTTGTATACTGCTGGGGATTTTATTTCCTTCAAAACTTGTTTTATCTTCTCTCTTTCCCAAATGGCTATATGACTTTAAGAAAATTTTCGAGGCGAGAGAAAATTTTTTGCCCCAGTTTGATAATCTTTTTTGTGGCCATGTCTTCCTGCTGTCAATAATATTTCCTTTCCCTGCTTAAAAAGAGAAATTTGTTAGCTTAAAATGTGGTGAGTGGTCGTGCCACTTCTGCTGGGGATGGTTTTCCCTTTTCCTTTCCCTGCTTTGCTATAAAACTTGCTGGGGGTTGATATTATTTGCTGAGGATTATACTCCTGCTGGGGATGGTTTTTTCTTTTCTCTTCCTTCCCCGCTTTGTGTTGTCCGACCATTGTGTAACTTGTCGAGAATCTGTCGGAGTTGTTCCTGTATCTCGCAAATCTACTGGGGGCCTCTTGGAATTGATCCATAACTTTTCAACTTTTGTTCTTTCTGTTTTTCTCCGACTTCCCCTGGAAATTTGGTCCTCTTGGGATCTAGACCCATTCGTCATTTGGTCTTGTGACAAACTTCTTTTCGCTTTGTCGCCTTATCCTTGGCCTGTCCTATTCACATTTTGCTTTGCACCATTTTGGCCACTGGTAGTAAGCTCTGAAAATCCTTTTCAAAAACAAACTGCTAGGGAGGTAAATTTTAAACCAAGAAATGAAAAAGTGATGATTTCAAAAATAGAAAAAGAAGAGGTCTTTCTGAACAAATGCAGGGGACAAGAAAGAAAAGAACTTATCTGAATAATATAACCTATCCTCAACGATCATGTCGTGCATTCCAGATTAATCAACCCAGTCTATTCGTATCAATCAATCTTTCGGGCAGCTTCATCTTGTTGGGGATAAACAAACACTCAACTTTTGCCAAATGCGGACCCTTTCCGCCAATCTTGCCTTGTCGCCTCATAGTGCCCTTCGAGGGGTTTTCACTAATAAGACTCTCTCATTTCTCTCAACTCCCGTCGCCTTATGGTGCCTGTGAAGGTTTTCACCGATAAGACTCTCTCATTTTATTTTATTTTTCAGCTGGGGATTGGAGTGCTGCCGATATGACTCTCTCTGTTGGGGATTCTTTCGGCTATCAATTCATTTCCGGTTTATGATCCTCTTCTTTGCTGGGGATCAGAGTGTTGTTCCCGACTTCTGTTTGCATGACTTGGCACTTCTCGGATACTGATCGGGAGGTCTTTTTTGGACATCAATAGGGGTTTTTGTGTCTGGCTAAAAGAAAAGGCTATCAAAAATTCAAAAATAACTTTGATGGGTGAAATATTACAACTTTTGGAATCAAACCTTTTTTGAAACTTTTAAAACACAACTTCTGCCCCAGTTTTCTTGCTTGGGGGGATTTTTATTTTTTGTTACACTATGACCGAGCCGTGAGACGCCTACATATCCTTCTTTGAGGAATCAGGTCAAACGTAGTTCCCACTTCCTTTGTTTTCTTGTGACTTTTCTTTTTTCTTTATTATTATTATTTTTCTCTTTTTCTTTTTCTTTCATTTTAATTACTGATTCCAAAAGAGGGATATGAAAAAATGAATAAGGCTCAAAAGGGGAAGCAAAGGTTAAAGTGTTTGGATAGAAGGAAGAATTGCCTCCGTCATTTCATTCTCCAATAAATGCCAACCACAAATAACAATTACAATCAAAAGAAATCATATATAATATCTCTTAACTGCGTCAGAATTGATAGCCATATCGACGCATTTCCCTTCGATATCTGTTAAACATAAAGCGCCATTGGGCTTGCTTTGTTCAGATTGCGATAATCAACACACACCCTGATTTTTCCATCTTTTTTGGCCCTGGCACCACATTAGCCAACCAATCAGGATATGGAGCGACCCGAATAACCTTAGCATTCAGCTATTTGGTTACTTCTTCCTTAATCTTCACAATCATATCGGTTTTGAACTTCCTCAATTTTGCTCGACGGGAGGAAATGCCGGGTCAGTGGGCAATTTGTGAACCACTAGATTGGTGCTTAAACTCGGCATGTCGTCGTATGACTATGCAAAACGTTTTTGAATTCAATAAGTGCTTTGATTAGTTCTTCCCTGATGTTTGGTTCAATGTGGACGTTTGTTTTAGCTTCCCTGATATCATTCGCATCCCCTAGATTGACGACTTCCGTGTCATTTGAGTTGGCTTTTTTTTCTCAAATTGGCTCAACTCTCTGTTAATTTCTTCGAAGGCTTCATCCCCATCGTATTCCGACTCATCATCACAATCTTGTACTATAAGTTCGAAATCAGATTGATTTTTTTTAGACTAGGTTGAAGATCCGTCGTGCATGCCATGTCATTAGAACCAGTATAAAGAGAACTGTTCAGAAGAGAAAAAGAAGAAGAAAAATTAAAACAAAATAAGGAATGAAGAAAAAAAAACTTTCACTTTATTAAAATACGGGATAGCAAGGTTTCACACTTTGGCGAGCACAAAAAGAAATCTGGATTACAACCCTGGAATAATCTAGACAACAAAAAAGAAAATCAGAGCCCACTACCAAGACTCCCTTCGGATAGGAAGAGGAATAGCCATTCAATTGTTGATTTTTTGCTTTCAGCCTCACAAACTGTACATCTGCCCCAACGGACCCTTTTCTCAATACCATAACTTGCTTGTCATCTACCTTTTCCAACTATGTCACCGTTTTTCCGCTGGTCGACTTTTCTTTGAACCGGCATAGATCATCATCACTGTTTGTGAGGGTTTCTTTAGCTCCCCTCCTTCGTGCACTAGCTCGATCATGTGGGTTTCATGGTGTGCCGACAACGGGTTCTGATTGATGTTGGGTGCCTCTGGTGTCTGAACCTCAATCTTGTTGGTGTCAATAAGATTTTGCACTGCATGTTTCAACTTCCAACATTTCTCGGTATCATGTCCGGGAGCCCCCGAACAATACTCACAGCTTACCGAGTGGTCCATATTTTTGGGAAAGGGATTTGGCAATCTGGGCTCAACAGGACTCAACAAGCCTAACTGCCTCAATTTGTGGAACACGGCAGTATAGGTTTCTCCCAACTTAGTGAATGTTCTCTGTATTCTTTCATTTCTGAAAGCCTGATTTCCCCGGAAACCTGCCCCTGGAGGGTTCCTGTAGGCCCTTGGCGGCGGATAGGTGTTTTGTGGAGGTGGGTATGTATTTTGTGGAGCCGGCGCGCGCCATTGCGGGCGAGCTGGAGGCTGAGTGTATGTCTGGGCTTGGTGTACGGAGAAGTGTGGTTCTTGTGGCGGATAATAGGGTTGTGGAGGGTTGTATGGTTATTTGGATAATTTGGGTAATGGGGTCTGGTTTGGTAGCGAGGGGCTGGACCTCTTGATCTGGACCAAATACCTGTTTTGATTGTTGCGACCTCCTCTCTCTTCTTTTTCCTGAACGTACCTCCCGTGCCACTTTGGATAGCCTGAGTTGTGGCCTTGATCGCTGAATAACTCATTATTTTGTTGGATCTGAGTCCCTCTTCAACCATGCCGCCCATTTTTACTACTTCATTGAAAGATTTACCAACTGACGTCACCAGGTGATCAAAGTAAGTTGGTTCCAATGTTTGTAAGAAGTAGTCCACCATTTCACCTTCCCTCATTGGCGGATCGACTCTTGCCGCTTGTTCTCTCCAACGGAATCCGAATTCCCTGAAGCTCTCTCCATGCTTTTTCTCAAGTTTTAACAGTGTGAGACGGTCGGGGACGATCTCAAGGTTGTATTGGAAGTGTCCTGCAAAAGCCTGTGCCAGATCATCCCAGGTGTACCACCTGCTCGGATTCTTGTCTTGTATACCACTCCAATGCCGACCCGCTCAAACTCTGGCCAAAGTAAGCTATCAGTAGCTCATCTTTGCCCCCGCTCCCCTCATCTTGCTACAAAAACCCTGTAGATGTGCTATAGGATCGCCATGCCCTTCGTATAAATCAAACTTGGGCATCTTGAACCCTGCTGGTAATTGGACGTCAGGGAAAGGGTATAGATCCTTGTAGGCTACACTGACCTGGTTGCCTAACCCGTGCATGTTCCTGAAGGACTGCTCCAGGCTTTTAAATTTCCGCATCACCTTGTCCTGCTCTGGGCTCTTAGCCTGCTTTTCAATCTCCGTTAGGACCTCAAAGTGGGGATTATAGTTATGGGGCTCTGGTGGTTTGAATGTGAGTTCAGGGGGGGTAATATTGTGCATTGTGAGCTTGAAACAATGGCTCACTAGACGATCTGTGCAATGAAGCTGGGGGAGGCGCCACAAAGACGGGAACATTTGGTGGAGGAGGATTCTGATTGGGTGGTGGAGCTTGGGGATCATAGGCCTCTCCTCCCTGATAGTAGTGATGGCTTGGGAAACTCGTTGAAGGGCCGGGAGAGGGGTATTCCGGCGTGTGTCCTGGGGGAAGAATAGAAGTAACAGGTGGTTCAGGCCCCTTTTGGGCTCTAGCTAAGGCTAGCTGCATTTCATTCATTTCCAGCCTCATCTTTTCCATTTTTTTCCATGGCCTCCTTCAGCATTTGATTTGTCGTCTTTTCCGACTCAACACTGTTGTCTGAGCCAGTCATGCTTTCTGGTATGGGCCCTTTCGATCTTGTTTGATAATGGTACGGTGCCAGTACGCTCTAACAAACTAACTGTTTTGAAATCTCTTTCTCTGATAATAGAACAACAAACTTGTTAGCGTTAGAGTTTAACACATATTGCAATTTCATATTGGGGAATGCAATGTTCCTAGGCAGTTAACCATTTCTATCATGTTTTTGCTTCGACTGCATGCGTCATTCCAGCTTATATTCTTTCTTTTATTCATTTTGCCTTTTCCCCCTATTCTTTTTAGTGATGGTCGAATCTTATGTGAATTGCCTACGTATCATGTCCCCGCATGAATCAGACCGAGCGTAGTTCTGCCCAATAAAAGATAAATAATAATAAAACATTTTTTTTGGAATTTTCAATTTTCATAATAAAACAAACTTGATTACAAAAGTTTAAAAACTGACCATACTAACAGACTTTGACAAAAGACAACAAACGGACTCGAAAATCAAATAACCTGCATACTCTAATCAAAGAATTACAAACTCAAAAACAAACAGCCAGATTCCTTCCCCTATATGCCAATTTTAACCAAATGGTTGTTTTTCAGACGTGGCCCCTTCTCAATTTCACATGAATTTTAAGGCCGATTATTTTATAACCTTTCACAAACTTGTTCGTTCTTTTATGAAAATAGCCCTTCGACAACTGAAAGATACTCTAAGGCTATCTCGGCAAGAACGGTTTAAGACATCACCGAAGCAGGACCGATTTATTTTAACTAAAAACCAAACGGTATTCACTTGACCATTGACTATTTTCTTGTTTTTCAAATAATAAAAGACCTGGTTTTGCAAACACGACCTTTCAGCACTTCGGAGACGAAGATTTTAAGGCTGTGCGGGATAACTGGTCACAACCCAAAAGAATGACCAAAGATGGTCGTTTATGCAAAGTCAGCCTTCTGGCGTCCCTTTCGAGAACATTTGGCTATTTTTGACAAAACGGCGTGACCCAACTTATTTATGACTCTTTTCTTGTTTTTTTTTTCCAAATTAGAATAAAAAACCTGGTATTACAAACACGACCTTTCAGCGCCTCAGGGACGAAGATTTTAAGGCTGTGAGGGTCAAAAATCAAAACATAACCAAAGGTGGTTGTTTATGCAAAATCAGTCTTTCGGCGTTCCGTTTGGGAACATTTGACTATATTTGACATGAGCGGCATTACCCGACTTATTTATGACAAAGATTCGATATATTTTGGCTATTTTTGCAAAGGAGAGGTTGGACATCACCCGACTTATTTATGACAAAGGTTTTGACATGTTTTTCAAAATAGGAAACCCGATATAGCCAACACGGCCTTTCAACGCCTCGGGGACGTAAATTTTAAGGTTGTGTGGGTCAATCGGTCAAAATCTAAAAAAAATGACCCAAAGGTGGCTGTTTATGCAATGTCCGCCTTCTGGCGTCCCTTTCGGGAACATTCGGCTATGTTTTGACAAAACAACGTCACCCTACATATTTATGACCTTTTCTCGTTTTTCAAAATAGAAAACTCAATATTGCAAACACGGCCTTTCAGCGCCTCGGGGACGAAGATTTTTAAGGCTGTGTGGGTCAACTGGACCAAATCTAAAAAAATGACCCAAAGGTGGCTGTTTATGCAAAGTCAGCCTTCCGGCGTTCCTTTCGGGAACATTCGGCTATGTTTTGACAAAACAGCGTCACCCGACTTCTTTATGATGAAATTAAAATTTGACATATTTTTTTGGCTATTTTAGCAAAAGGGGAGGTTGGACCCGATTAGGGCTGCCTACGTATCTCACATCCGGTGAGAATCAAACCAGCGTAGTTCGCCAATAAAACAAACTATATTTTTTTTTAAAAAAAAACAAGACTCCTTTTCATTTTCATTTTTGGCATTTCATAAGCAAATAACAAAACCACTTTCAAAGCACGACTCTTTTCATTTTCTTTTTGGGCATTTCATAAACAAATAAAATAAAATAAAATTATTTTTTTTATAAAAACAAGACTTTTTTTATATTCATTTTTCATGGCAAGACAAACAATTTTCCTTTTCTATTTTTTGAAAACAAGACAAGATAACGACTCTTTTTTTTTTCTTTCATTTTCAACAAACAATAAAACAACCTATTTTTCCCAAACTAAAATAAAGACTCTTTTCTTTTTCTTTTTCTGCGAACAATTTCCAAAATAAAGACTCTTTTTCTATTTTTCCTTTGCTTTTAGTAAAACAAACTAAAAAATAAAATATTTTCATTTTTTCATTTTTTTAAAATTCGGCAGAGTTTCGACACTATTTGGACATTGTTATTTTTTCAAAACAGAAGATTAACCCTATACACTGCTATTTTTCTTTCTTTCTTTTTTTTTTCAAATTTTTCCAATATTCAAAACCGGTCAACATGCAAGTCAAAGCAAATAAAATGCACAAGCAGTAAGTAGGACGCATCAGGATGGTCTTTTCTGTTTCAGGTTGCTATTCCTAGACGGACCCAACCCCTGTGTTGAGTCCCCTAAGTCAAAAATGCACATGATGCAGATAAGCGTTCCTACTAGGGATCCGGCATGAAGTTGAGTTATTCTAGGTTCAGAAACTGGGTGTTTGTTCTAGACCTGGCTTACCCGAGCGGACAGCTCAAGCCGAGGGGGGGAGGCAGCGTACCGGGGATACAAGAACTCAACCCGGCTTTGCAACTTATCCGAACCTCGTTCCAAAAATGGGATTGACTCTAAACAGAAAAGAAGTCACACGAAGTGCACCCTTCTTCATGATTTAGAAGACTCAGAGAGGAGATGGGTTTCGGCACAGTTTATATACAATTCACAAAATATCAAAGCAGTAAAAGCAGTTAGTTAGCACATTAAGCACAGATCATGTAACAAAATCAGATAAAGCTAAACACAACAATTTATTCTAAGCTCGATTTCTAACCCTGAACCAGTGGTTCTGGGTATCCCCAGCAGAGTCGCCAGAGCTGTCACACCTCCTTTTTACCCGCGCCGCAAGGGGCGCAGAGGGAGTTTTTCCAATTAAAGGACAATCGAAACGGGATTTGTTCATTTATTTCAGAGTCGCCACTTGGGAGATTTAGGGTGTCGCAAGTCACCAATTTAATCCCGAATCGAGGAAAAGAATGACTCTGTATTACAGTCCGCGAACCAGAAATCCGGATAAGGAATTCTGTTAACCCGGGAGAAGGTGTTAGGCATTCCCGAGTTCCGTGGTTCTAGTAGGTCACTCAACTGTCATATTCGGCTTGTTTATCTGATATTTATACAATTGTGAACCTATATGCCAATTTTAACTTTTAACCGCTTTTATTCAAATTATTAAAGAAAATTGAACATCGTTTAAAACATGTCTTTGGATTACGTCACATGAAATGCACCCGCAATCCTGAACACATTTGATTCAACGTTTTGGGATTTGGATTTGGGTCACATGAAATGCACACCCGAATTTAAGAAGGTAATATTATTAAACACGCGCCTAAAGAGACTATCGTGTTATTATTTTGGGAAGGGCCGTGAAATTCGCTAAATGGCCCCTCCCGAAATCTAAGTAATTATTAACATCTATTGAGGGCCCCGCAATTTGTGCATTTTTTATTTGGCGAGACTCGTCTCATTTATTTTAAAAGGGCAATCCTAAAGTGACTACATTTCTATTTATTTCATCTCTAAAGTAAAAGAGAAAAGTCCTAATTAATTACATGCTTGAAAATGACGTAACTTATTAGTTATTAGTTTAAGACAAATGCAAATGGAAAATTGCAATCGAGCTTGTACAAAGAGAGATTGTTTTCGTATCTTATTCTATAAGTGAATATTACCGAAAGATTAAAATTATAAATAGAATACGAAATTGACGAACAATGATATCATAAACGAACTAACTATATTTTTTTTGGATTAATTTAACTAACATTATTAGATGAAGGAGTTATTATACATATGCAATCCCATTGCTCATTAATCAGTCAACTACATTTTTATACAAAGAAAAAAAAAATCTATTCAAGCACAAATCTAACAGGAGGAATTCAACAGGAACAAAGCCTGGTCAATACTTCATTTCGCCTCAAGCCAAGAGTATACAAATGTGTACCTGGAAATGGTAATACAATGAGAAAAGTAGAGAGGAAGGTCAGCAGCAGCAGTAACCAACATCAACGCAACAACAACAACAGCAATCCGAACCGGCAACGACTCAGGAAACCAAGTTAAAATTCCCAATAATAACAACAGCAAACAAACCCCAGTAACTGACCCCAAGACAACTTAAGCAACCAGATATCGATCGAAACGCAAACAGAAAACAACCCAAGAATTCAGCAGTCAAGAGAAGATTCGAAAGCACAACTCGACAGTTAAAGCTGAAGCTCTTTTCTGTTTTCAATGGAACGACACTAGTTGAACTAAACTAAACCTTAAAGACTCTCTTTCTATGTTTCAGAATTTCCTCTTAAGGTTCCCAAAAATGTCCAACCCCTTCTTATTTCCAGAATGTTCAATCCCTCTTTCTTATTTTCAGCTCCCTCTTTTCTAAGTGTCAAATGAGTCCTCTTATATCCAAAGCAAGACTCCCTTTTTTCTTTTTACCCCCTTCCTTTTTGCTTTTTTCAAACTATTATTACTACCCCCTTTTACCTCTTTCTTCCTTTTTTCTCAATATTCTTCTACTATGTATAACTTTTAACTTTTATTATTACCTATACTATTTCTAAATTTTACTTAAGTAAAAGCAGTCAACGAGGACCCCACGGTTCCCCCTTTTTGAGCGGTCAAAGAAGACCTCATCATTATCCCCTTTCCTTTTTACTTTACATCATTATGTCTTGTCCCCCACTACCATATGTCTTGCCCCCACTATAATATTTTACTATTATTAGAGCTTAGTAGGCGGAGCACTTAAATTAAATAAATCTGCAATTAGTTAATTCCCGTATTACCCCTAAAACTACTGTTACTGCCCAGATTCAAAAATCTGTTCAAACTTCAAACATTGTCTCAAAACTAAAATCCAATTAACAGCTATAACCAATTCACCTAATCAATTAACCAAAATATAGCAGCTATAACCAATCCTTAATCCAATTCAATCAACAAATTCAAATTAAACGATGAACAACAAAGAAACAACCGGAATTATTTTGACTGAACAATATTTTTAAACAACATCCTATTTTCAGATTCAACAACAATAACAAACAAGCATGTTCAAATTACTGAGTTTAAATTCAAATTAAGCTTAAACGGAACAAATAAACAGATTCAAATCACTAAATTAAATAACCAATTGAACCTCAAACTAAATCTAACAATATTACAGTCAAAACGAAGGATTCAAGTTATCAAACTAACATGTTTCTATATTAAAACTAAATCCTTTTAAATGAATAAAAACAAACTGAAGAAATAATTAATTGAACTTCAACTTAAATCTAACAACATTATAATTAAACTAACAATTTCTACATAAAAAATAAACAAGAACGAATGAAACAAACTGAAGAAAATAAAAAAACGATAAACACGAACAAAAAAATCAAACATATACTGATTTCAGATCCGAGAATATCAAACAAAATACGGACAGAAACGAAACTTAAACCCACTAACCGGATTGGAACGACGATGAACTCGAATGAAAACAAATCTGCCCGAAAAAAATTATCGCACCAAAATAACTCGAAGCCGAAGACGACCACGAACGGACGATCCATGACTGAAAGATCTCGTCTCTTGCAATGAGGACGATAGGTGAGGGTGATGTGCGATGAAGAAGACGACGCCGCAGAGCAGCCATGGATGTCGAGGAAGCTGCCGGTCGACGTTACTGAGGGTCGTTTGGTGGTTGACGGACTGCTGTTCAGGTGGTCGTTGCTGGGCGATCGAGCTGGAGGTCGACTGGGCAGTGTCGTCGACGACGGATGCTGGTGGTTCGACTGAAGAAGATGGTCGTTTGAAGATGCTGGTTAAGCTGCACACAGCAGCAGCTCACGTCGGGGAGGGAGGCATCCATGGTCATTCATGGCCATGCTGTTCGACGAGGGGTGTAGCTGAAGATGAAGGAGACGAAGCTGTGGTCGTTTGGAGACGGACTGGAGCTGGAGCAGTAGTGGCTGGGCGACGTTGTTGCTCGCTGCTGCTCGACGAAAAAAGGGTGGTCGATGAGGGTGGTGATAGTGAGGCGACTGCTTCAGGTGGTCGGCGATGAGGAAGACGACGCAACAGGGGTGGTCGTTGGTTCGAAGGCAACCATGGACGAGCTGCCATGGATGTGTGTGTTTTGGAGTTTTGGAGAAGATGAAGAGAGGGATGAAAAAATGAAGAAAGGGGTTGGGTCTTTAGGGTTATGGACTGGGTCGACCCGGTTTGAAATGGACCGGGTCATAGGGGAAGGTTGGGTATCTTTGGGCCTGTGGTTTAAAATTGAAGAAAAGGCCCAATCCGGCCTTCTTCCATTTTTGTTCTTCTCTATTTATTCAATTTCCTAAATAATAAAGCTAAAAAATGGTAAGATTAAATTATAAAACCCAAAATTATCTGGAAATACTAATTAACTCTTAATAGCAATTAACACACAATTAAATAGCGATTAACGATAAAATCACACAATTTGGACATTAAATACTAAAAATGCAACGTACATTATTTTTATGATTTTTTCATTTTGTAAAACAAACTTAATTAAATATCAAATGCAGATGCGACATATTTTTATGATTTTTTATTAATTTAACACATTAACATGTACAGGCAAAAATACAAATAATTATAAAAAAATGTTACGAAAATTCAAAAATTGCACACAAAGGAAAATTGTTTTATTTTGAATTTTTTTGGAGTAATTCTCATACAGGGCAAAAATCACGTGCTCACAATGCTCAAGGTCAAAAAGGATACAAGGTACTGGACATGGAAACAAGAAGGGTATTTGTATCTAGGGACATCATGTTTCATGAAGAAGTTTTTCCCTTTCATTTAGCTCACTCATCCACCTACTATCCACATTGTTCTACATTCTCCACAGATCCTAGTGCTGAAAGTCCTGTACATCAGCAACAACCTGTACTCTCAACACATTCATCTCCCTCAAGGATTCCTTCAACACCTACTGGTCATAGACCTCTTTAGAGCCATACACCTTTCACCTCACACTACATCTGATCTTACACCACTTCTAGATGAATCATCCACTCCACCCTTTTCACCTATTCACCCAACATCCAAATATGTCATTCCCACACCTCCACCACATGTAAGAAAGTCTGATAGAATTTCCCAGGCACCTAGCTATTTAAAAGACTATGTGTGCAATTCCATCATTCTCACTAATCTAACAGATTCCTGCTTCACTCAGCCAACCATTCCTAATGTTTTCTCTTTTGGGACTCTATCTGCTACAAATAAACACCTAGTTCAATCCCCATCCACTATCTCTGAACCTAGCAGCTATGGACAAGCTTGCAATCACCCAGGGTGGAAGGCTGCCATGGATGCAAAAAATTTAGCCTTACAGCTGAATCACACCTGGGATGTGGTGGATTTGCCTCCAGGAAAGAAAGCTCTACCTTGTAAGTGGGTATACAAGGTAAAGCACCATTCAGATGGAACTGTGGAGAGATTAAAGGCTAGACTAGTAGTAAAGGGGAACATTCAAAGGGAAGGAATTGATTATTTTGAAACTTTTTCACCAGTGGTCAAAATGACCACCATAAGGTGTGTTTTAGCTATGGCTGTGAAGAAAGGTTGGGAAGTGTCACAACTTGATATGAATAATGCATTCCTCCATGGGGAATTGCAAGAAGAAGTCTATATGAAGTTCCCAACAGGTGTTGCTGCACCCCAAACTAATCAAGTTTGTCTCTTGAAAAAGTCTATTTATGGGTGGAAACAGGCATCTAGGCAGTGGAATGCAAGACTTGCAGGAGCTTTGAGTTTTAAAGGGTATTCTAGTTCTCTAAATGATTACTCTCTCTTTTATAAACGCAATGGTACTCTTGTGTCTATACTAGCAGTTTATGTGGATGATATCCTACTAACAGGGGATGATGCCATAGAAATTTAACATATTACTGGTTTTCTCAATTCAGAATTCAAAGTGAAACATTTGGGTGCTATTCATTATTTTCTAGGGATGGAAATACTCAGGGGAAAAAAGGGTTTCATTATCAGCCAAAGGAAATTTACCTTGGAGTCGCTGCAGGAATTCAATTCTCCAGGAGGTAAGGTTTCTTCACCTCTTGACCATTCCATCAAGCTTCGGGCGAATTTAGGGACACCAATGGATGACCCAAGTCTGTATCGTCACCTCGTTGGTAAACTCAACTATTTGACGAACACTAGGCCTGACCTCTCCTTTGTTGTTCTCTCTCTGAGTCAATACATGCACAAGCCTTGTTGTTCCCATTTTTCTGCTGCTCAACGAGTCTTGAGATATCTGCGCACATATCCTTCCCAGGGAATTCTTCTATCTTATTCTCCCTCTTTTGATCTACTGGCATTCTGCAATGCTGATTGGGCAGCGTGTTGTGATTCTCGACGGTCAGTCAGTGGGTTCTTTATTACGCTTGGAGGTGCACCTATTTCCTGAAAGTCCAAGAAACATGCTTCAGTTTCCTTGTCATCTGTCGAGGCTAAATACCGGTCCATGCGTCGAGTCACTGCTGAAATCACTTGGCTTGTTCGACTTTTGGTAGATCTCACAGTACAGCCTACCTTACCAGTCCCTATTCATTCTGATAGCCAGGCAGCGATACACATTGCTCGGAACCCTGTCTTTCATGAGCGAACGAAGCATGTGGACCTCGACTGCCACTTCGTCCGTTAACAATTCCTCTCTGGTTTAATTTCCCTATCTTTTGTTCCATCCGACTGTCAACTTGCCGATTTATTCACAAAACCCTTATCTGGGGTTTCTCATCACCACATTCTGGGCAAGCTCGGGGTCCATTCTCTCCCTCCATCTTGAGGGGGGATGTTGACGCTCAAAACCCCCATATTGATTCAAAGGAAGATGAAGAAATGAGAAAGAAGAAGATGAAGGAATAGAATGAGAATTCCAGAGTCTCCAGTGAAGAGAATGAGTCTATGTCTGAAGGAGATATGACGATATCTATTTTAAAGGTTGACACGTGTCAAGATCAGAAGCCTTTGATTCCAAATTCTCAATTCCATCTGAGACATTGGCTTATTAAGAGAAGAATGAATCACAGCCATTCATTTAAAATGATACACATTTCAGATGAAAGTTTCACACGTGAATAACACATGGATATAGTACATTGTAAAGGAATATTTTTATTAGTTAGTTTTGTAAATAGCCAATAGGATTTAGTACAAGTGTATAGGAATATTTATTTACATTCTTTTGTATCTATACATAGATTTGTATAAAAAAACCAAGCTGTGAATAAGAAAATACAGAGAAAATTTCTCAATATTCTTTCATGATTTATACAGTTTCAGTTTAAAAATTAACATTTTTAGGTGGATAGTAAAGAACATAAAGAAAAGTTGCTACGGTTTGCATCAGTGATAAGCTTATTGGACATATCCATCACTATTAGGCAGTAAAAAAGTGTTGGTAAGTCTATCATGTGGTTCCCGGAAAGAAATCTTTTGTGAAAAGGGAGATAGGCAACGCCAGCATGAGTTGTATCCCATATTTTATGGAACACAACGAGTCCACAAAAGCTTCTGGTTTAGACGACAGAGAAGTGGCTCTGTTACATGTGGAGCAATTGTGTTTGGTTGGTTATTGTAGATCCTGTGAAACAATGGCAACCAATTCTTCTTGGTTAAACCTTGCTACAGCAAAATTTCTTATCCGTAGTTGGAGGCAACACTTATTTCAAAGATTGCGTTCCATTACTTAAAGACTATTTACACTTTCAAGTGAAAAATAAGTCACCTTGTTCCATGACTTATAACCAAATGGTCCTTTAAATTAACCTGCCTATTATTTGCCTTCACAAAAGAGCTCCTTTCATTCAGTAACACTACCCTTGTTCTCCCATTCCCTTCTCTTCGCCAAACCTCTTATGCTAAGTTCAAAACATTACCCGTGAGCAGCGAAAAAGTAAAGAAGTTACAAGCAGGAAAAACAAATGCATTCGGCATTTTTTAGGATGGCTCTCATTCGGGAGTACCAGAGGAATGGCTTTGAAAGCTCCAAGCTTCTCAAAAGGTTAGCAAGAAACAGAGAATGGCACGGAATAAAGCTTCACAAAGAACAAATCATTGACAGTTTCTACAGGTGGACAGCCAAGTTGATCACTTTTTTATAGAGCAGCTTCAGGGAGTGATTGATTCAACCACACTCATAGAAATAGTCAAGAAACAAGCTCATAGTAGTAAAAGCAGCCTCCATCAAATTTCAATATCCATATCAAACACACAGATTTGTCTGTATTGCAAACAACCTTTCACCCAGCACCATATATAACAGAAGAATTAGAAACTGAGAAAGCAAGGCCATGAACGAAGAATACCTTTCCACTGCCTCCAACTTTGCCAGCAACAGCAGGTGCACCTCCAAATGGTCTAAAAGTAGGGACCTGGAATTGCTCAATGTTTGTCCCGTAATTAAGCCCCAATAATCTCAATATATTGAACATTGCATGCTCAAGCTCCACCTGATGCAGCTTATTATGCACTATTTTGGCTACATTAAGGAAGTGGGGAAGTTGAGTATATTAGTGTAATCTTAAATCAGATATGCCTTACCTTTCTCATAATATTTTTCATGAATCTAGTTGATACCATGGGAATCTTGTTCCCACTAAAAAGCTGTATACGTACATATGTAAGTAGTCAACATCGACTACAAGACTTCTCATACTTCATTCTGAATCTTATTAACACCACCCTTCTTCTCCCACTCCCTCCTCTTGTCTGAACCTCTCTGTTATGCTATGCTCAAAATATTACCCATGAGCAGCAAAAAGTAAAGAAGTTGCAAGCAGGAAAAAACATATGCATTGGTCTTTAGGATGACTAATTCAGGAGCACCAGAGGAGTGGCTTTAAAAGCTCCAAGCATTTCAAAAGGTAAGCAAGAAACAGATGATGGGTAAGTACAAAGCTACACAAAGAACAAATCATTGACAGTTTCTATAGGCGGACAGATAAATTGATCACTTCTTTACAGGCCAGCTACAAGGAGTGGTCGATGAAAGCATAGTCATACAAATACTCAAGAAATCAGCTCATGGCAGCAAAAGCAGCCAATATCAACTATCAATATCCATACCAAACACACTAATTCATTTTCATTGACATACATTCTTTTACCCAGCACCATTATATATTAAAGGAAGAAGTAGAAACTGAGAAATCAAAGACATGAACAAGGAATACCTTTCCGCTGCTTCCAACTACACCAGAAAAATGACACTAACACAGAAAGTGCAGAGAAGATTAATGTTATTCTTAAAGCATTGTGTTATTACAGGAAATGTATGACTGACATAATGAATACACGGCAAAATTAACACAGAAATCCTTCAGTTTAAATTCTTAGCAATTGAATGGTGGCAGAGTCCCACATAATTAAAGAGGAGAAAATCTTATTCATAAGGAGGAGAAACAGCATGTTCTACTGGCCATTTATCCTTTCCACGGCACGCTGCTGGCTCCTCAGCAACAGCAGGTGCATCTCCAAATAGCCTATTAAGTGGGGACCTGGAATTGCTCTATATTTGTCCCTTAACTAAGCACCAATTGCCTCAATATATCAAACATTGCATGCTCAAGCTCCACTTGATGCAGCTTATTATGCACTATTTTGGGCTACGTTAAGGAAGTGGGGAAGTTGAGTTTGTGTTCCAGTTATGGCCGTTGTAGAACAAATTTGTTTACTTTATGCATTCTTTCCTCCTTTTCTTATTTCTTTATTTTGTGTCTCCTTTGAGTCTTTGATCCAACTTCACTCTGTTTTTCCTCTCTCTTTCATTGAAGGGCATTATGGCAATAATAACATACCGATATGCAATTTTGTAATATATGACTACAGTGCAAAACAGGTCTAACATTTTACAGTCAGGACTGAAATTTTTTGGCGTTTGTTGTACCATTTTCTCTAGTCGAAAGGATGTAGACATGAACTTTTCAAAGGCCATTTTTTTTAGGAGACGTCCCCAAAGGCATTACAATGAAAATAACTAATTAGCACTCTATTAGAAATTTCCAGAAAACAGCAGAAACAAACATAGTGTTGAACAATTGCCTCAGTTACTGCAAGATTAAGTCAAACAACTGCTGAATGTTTTTCTTCACATGTTTTACATTTTAGTATTCTTAACTTAGTTGCTGATTTTTAGGAGTTTGTTGATCATGGAATCATGTGTTGATCATGTGCCAAATAGTTGCTTAATTCTAGGATCTAGTTGTTCAGTTTTTTCTGTATTTAAGCACCATTTTCAGTTCTGAATATTACTTTCCACCAGCAAATATTATCTCTTCTTCTTGCCTTTATTTCCTCTTTTTTCTTAAAGTTACAGGAGAACTGAGAAAAACTCCAACACATAGAGAATAAGGATATAAGGGCTACTTGTTTACTAATATAACATATACCATTTGTCAATATCATATTTACTAAGACCAACAATTGCAAGAATTTTGCGCATTACTACTATCTACATTCCACAGAGTCCTAAAACTGTAAAATACCCGAAAATCTTCATGCTATTAACAAATTCTCAAACTATAAGCTAGGAGAGACATAGTTACATTTCATTGTTGTCCTCAGTTTCAGCAAATACTGAGATCATCCAAACAACTGAACTCACCTAAAAGAGATCCATAGTGATCAATGATTGGTAAGCCCAGTCGTAGTGACAATCTGGCAGCCCTATCACCTGGAAGTTGGACCCATTGCCCCATCCACAAATCTTCATCCTCTTGATCTGCATGCTTCTCCCCTGCAGTAGAATCAGTTGGCATATGGCTTTGCAGCTCGACCTTTTCTGAGCTTTGAAAATCCAATTTCTTAGACGGATTAGCATGGAAAGCTTCTTTAGTAGGGCCTAGAGTCGCCAACAAACTATTTGTCATACTAATGGGGTTTGTAATTTCGGTCGTATATTTTCCTGATTTTCCCTTTCGAAACCTCATGGAGTGGATTATTTCATGAAAATCAATCCCCTGGTCACTTCCTCCATCCGACGAATTTGATATTGGAACATCAATTTCTGAGGACGAGGATCCACCAGCTGTTCAGGCTGCAATCCTTCACGATTTACAGCTTCATGTCCTAGCTTGACATTGACTAATTTCTTTTTGCATCCTGCTTCTCCCATGCACTAGACGTTAGCTTACTGCATTGCTGCTTTGCCTTGAGTTGTTTCTGAAACTCGAGCTTCTTAGATTGATAAGCCTGGGAAGCCTCTTCAGCAGTACCATAAGTCCCTAACCAAAATTTTCTCTTACTAATGGGGTTTCTAATCTCAGAAGTATAATTCCCTGAATTTCTCTTGCGAACCCCAATGAAGTGTGTTGTTTCGGGAGAACTGCTTCTTCCACTTCTACTTACACCAGCAGTATTTAAGGACTGATCATTAGCCAGAGGAGATAAATCTCCACCAGATGAATCAGGCTGAAGTTGTTCACAATTCTTTGATTCGCCACCTTGTTTTCCCTGGTTTAATTTCTCAAACCCACATTTCTTGGAGAAATAAGCCTTGGAAGCCTCTTGAGCACTGCTAAAGGTGCCCAACCAAACCCGTTTTTTCTTAATCGGGTCTCTAATTACAGCAGCGTACTTAACGTTTTTTTCTTTTTCGAACCCCAGTTAACATGGTTTCAGAAGAATTGCTTCTTGCATATCTACTTACTGCAGCAGTGCTTAAGGATTGATCATAAGCTGCAGGAGTTAATTCTCCACCAGATGAATCAGGCTGAAGTTGTTCAAAACTCTTTGATTCACCGCCTTGTTTTCCCTGGTTTAATTTCTCAAACTCACATTTCTTGGAGAAATAAGCCTTGGAAGCCTCTTGAACAGTGCTAAAGGTGCCCAACCAAACCCGTTTTTTCTTAATCGGATCTCTAATTACAGCAGCATACTTACCATTTTTTCTCTTTCGAACCCCAGTAAGTATTGCTTTGGGAGAATAGCTTCTTGCATTTCTACTTACACCAGCAATATTTAAGGATTGATCATTAGCTAGAGGAGATAATTCTCCACCAGATGTATCAAGATGAAGTTGTTCACAGTTCTTTGATTCACCACCTTGTTTTCCGCGGTTTAATTTCTCAAACTCACATTTCTTGAAGAAATAAGCCTTGGAAGCCTCTTGAGCACTGCTAAAGGTGCCCAACCAAACCCATTTTTTCTTAATTGGGTCTCTAATTACAGCAGCGTACTTCCCGTTTTTTCTTTTGCGAACCCCAGTAAACATGGTTTCGGAAGAATTGCTTCTTGCATTTCTACTTACTCCAGCGGTGTTTAAGGCTTGATCATAAGCCACAGGAGTTAATTCTCCACCAGATGAATCAGGCTGAAGTTGTTCAAAACTCTTTGATTCACCGCCTTGTTTTCCCTGGTTTAATTTCTCAAACTCACATTTCTTGGAGAAATAAGCCTTGGAAGCCTCTTGAACAGAGCTAAAGGTGCCCAACCAAACCCGTTTTTTCTTAATCGGATCTCTAATTACAGCAGCGTAATTACCGTTTTTTCTCTTTCGAACCCCAGTAAACATGGTCTCGGGAGAATTGCTTCTTCCACTTCTACTTACACCAGCAGTACTTAAGGACTGATCATTAGCCACAGGAGTTAATTCTCCACCAGATGAATCAGGCTGAAGTTGTTCAAAACTCTTTGATTCACCGCCTTGTTTTCCCTGGTTTAATTTCTCAAACTCACATTTCTTGGAGAAATAAGCCTTGGAAACCTCTTGAACAGTGCTAAAGGTGCCCAACCAAACCCCTTTTTCTTAATCGGATCCCTAATTACAGCAGCATACTTACCATTTCTTCTCTTTCGAACCCCAGTAGATATTGTTTCGGGAGAATTGCTTCTTGCATTTCTACTTAACACTGTGTTTGGATCATTGTTCCCCATCGTTTTATAATGTATCGTATTATATTGTATTGTACTGTATTGTATCGTTTTGATGGATACAACGTTTGGATAGACTGTATCGTTTGCTGTTGTTAAATAACATCTTTATTGTTTGGCTTGACTGTATTGTACTGTACTGTATTGCTAAGTTTACTAAAATACCCTCAATTATTTTATTAAAGGTTGGAAAGAGGTATAACACTTGAGACTAATGGTGGGGTCGAAGCATCTATATCTATGATTATTTTTTGCTATTTATATGTTAAATGGCATGTACTTGTCAAAATATGTAGTACTAAATGCTATTCTTCGAAAAATGATATATCAGATCTAATACAGACACAAGTAGAAGATAACTAAACAACCACAATATAGAGAAAACACATGAAGTGGAATGATATTGTTCCATATCTCAAATAATTCCAAACTTAAAGTGCATAATATAATAAAAATTTCTAGCAACATGACATATAAAATTCATATCGATCTAGTCAAAGTCTATAAAATCCTCAATAGCTAAAGCACAAAAAATATTTAGTCTAACTCAATTGCCAGGTGACGACATCAAGGTTAGTAAAAGAAATTTGCGGTCTTCCAATGGACACCCAATCAGTGTGCGGCACAAGTCTGCATGTTTGCAAAGAAATATATAAGCTTTCATGTGCATACTAGGCTTTAAATCCAACACTTGTACCATTTGCCATATCTCACTCTCAGAAATAGGTGACATAGTTGAAAGGCGATTAATTGCATTAGCTAAATTATTCATCCCACCTCTCAACATATCAGCCATGCCTTCAAGATGATCATGTGTACATTTTTTATTCCTGCTAGAAGTCGGTACCTCTGAATATGCATTAGATTTATGTGCTTCCTGAGTTGATTGATATTGCTCATGTTGTTCATGTTCCTCGATATTTTTCAAAGAGGCAACATTCATGGAAATTAGTTCATCTACCTCATCAATAGTCAATGGACTATCACGTGATTTTCTCAAATTATTACAAGCACCCCTTTTTACCATATCTGCTCCAGTCTCAGCTTGCTTTCCAGTAGCTCTATCCCTTCCATATAGCTCAATTAACACGAAAAAATTTGTTGACTTTTTTTCTCCTAGAAGATTAAACTTGATAATTAGCCCACATGTCAGCTGCTATGCCATCTCTAATCAACTCCCCCTTTCTAAACTCCTCACTACTTTCCCTAGGATTTGGTGGTTCTTCATGCACATCATTATCATTCATAAGCTCCGCATCAACTTGTGCAAGTAACTCATCATTTGGATCTGCACCTCTTAAGTAGTTGTGCAAAATACAACATGAAAAAATAATAAGCTTTTGGGATTCAACACCATATGACGGTTCAGTTGAACTAGAAATTATAGGAAATCTCTTTTTAAGAACTCCAAAAGCTCGTTCAATAGCATTATGCAAAGATGCGTGTCGCAGATTAAATAATTCATGAGGATTTCGAGGTGGATTTCTTGAATACTCTTTCAAGTGATATCGCTCCCCACGATAAGGCGTAATAAGTCCACTTCTCAACATCAATCCAGCATCAACAAGGTAGTATTTTCCTAAAGATAAAAAGTAAAAGCTTTAATTATTTATTCATCACATCTAATTTTCCCTATATAAATATATAAAATATTTACCTTCTGGAAGTTTTAGCGGGTCTTGTCTATTTAACGCTTCTTTCATGATTCTTGAATCAGATGTCGTCCCTTCCCAACCAGCTAACACATATGTGAATTTTAAATGAAATGTGCATGCAGCCAATACATTTTGTGTTGGATAATCTTTTCTTCCACGGTATCTAGGTGCTTCACGTTGTGAAACTTTAACACGTATACGTGTTCCATCAATTGCACCAATACAGTCCTGACATTATTATAATAAATTATATGCAATCAACCTTAAATTTAGCTAAAAGTTCAATAAAATTGTATTTGTGTTCACCTTAAAATATGGGTAGAAACTTGGGCTGCTGGCAATTTCAGAAGGAACTTGAGAGCCATCAGGTTGTTTAATAAATTTTTCATATAACCCCAAGATCGCTTGTAGGACAATATGAAAATGACGACTAACCGACTCCCCAGATCGTCGAAAGATAAAAGCTAACTCGCGATTTGTCGTATTATGCGCTAACAGGTAAAGTGTTTTTGCAACTTGCTCTTCAACTGTAGCTTGAAGTGTTGGTCTAAGATCACCCTCTCTAACTAACATCTCACATAAATCGGTAAAAGCTAAAGGGGTCATTCTAATAATATTACGACAAAGTTCAGTTGAGAATAAATGACTCAATAATTCATGTCTAACTTGTTCACTTTCCAGTCGTATATCATGTGTGATCGTACGTCGGTCATTTTCAATTTCACGTACATAAGTCCAAAACCAAATAGCTACTAAGCAAGCAGCATATGTAGCTAAAGAGCTCACTTGTTCCAATATCTGTCTATTATTTTGATTATTCCGATCAACCATCTATAATAAAATTAAGTGAGATACATTAACCAATATCATAGATGAACTAACCAGAAAAAATACTGAAAAGATTCAACAAAGTGACAACAGTAATACCAAATAATTGACAGAAAAAACAAGCAGACAAATACACCCCATTAGCAATCTGAAGTAGTTCAACATAAAACGATATGAAAGTGATGTAAATTATACAAATACATAATGATATGAAAGTGATAACAAGCAGACAAATACATAAAGTAGTTCAATGTAAGGAAAGTGACGTAATAAGAGCAATGATGCAACAGAAATAATACTATAATTCATAGCCGTCGATATTTATATTTCATATGTTTACAATAGTGAATTGACTACAACGACTCCACTCAACGAAAATAGATGAAAGAGAGGATACCGTCGTTGGAAAGAGACCTAACCTGTAAAAAGTTGGTTGGAAACTAGAAAGAGACAATACCGTCTGTTGACTTGCACGATAGAAACAAGATGAGACAAAGTACTTATTATGGTGAATATAATATAAATAATAGGGTAAAGGGTAAAATTGAAATATAGAATAATAAGTGTGGGCATAATTGGAAAGGAAAATACGAAACAATCCCACCACACGGATTTGGTTGTTTCATAAAATGGGGTTTTTCATTGTTTCGGAACATTGGATTAAACAATACGATACAATCAGTTTTATATAAACAACCAAAACAAACATTGTATGTGAGGTAACAATACAATACAATACAACCGGAAGCAACCATCCAAACACAGTGTAAATCAGCAGTATTTAGGGATTGCTCATTAGCCAGAGGAGATAATTCTGCACCAGATGAATCAGGCTGAAATTGTTCACAATTATTTGATTCGCCACCTTGTTTTCCCTGGTTTAGTTTCTCAAACTCACATTGCTTCGCTAAATAAGCCTTGGAAGCTTCTTGAGCAACGCTAAATGTACCCAACCAAACTCGTTTTTTCTTAATCGGGTCTCTAATTACAGCGGCATACTTACCGTTTTTTCTCTTCCAAACCCCAGGAAATTGTGTCTCATCATGCAAACCAAAAACTATACTGTCCATGTGATATTTCTGATCGTGTAGAAAGAAAAAAAAAAGTGGGAGGTTGTTTACCTTTTTGTCAACAAAAAAACTCAGAGACACCAAGTCACCAAGCTCCGGCTGCGCTGCCTTCTTCTTCTTTGTCCTCCGCTAGTCGTCCTTCAGTTTCCATGGAGATTATGTAAAATGATTACGCATTGAAGTGAAAGGATGTCTTGCTGATGAGATGAAAAGGGGGGAAATGGGCTTCGTTTGGTCTACGGAATGAGATGAGAGCATACTGTGATTGTGACCCGGTTAATGGTTATGGTTATTAGAGAAGTTGGCCACTGAGCTCTTCGTGGTCTCTCTCTCCCTCTCTCTCTCTCTCTCCCTCAACAGTGAGGACTGCAGAGTAGTACCGTGGATTGCCATTCGCGCTTGTTAACAGGCTACAACTGTCACATGACGCGTGTTACGTTTTTGTTTTTTTATTCCATCTTTGCTTTGTCAAATAAACGTCACTTCACTAAATATATCCGCTTGACATTTTTGCACATTTCTTTTAAGTCAATAAACTAGTATCAATACTCGCGCAATGCGCGGACACAAATCATGTTAAACTGTGATGTTGGTTATTTGAATCATGTGCAAATAACCTTAAAATATAAATCTCTCAGATAAAAATTATATAACATTAGATATTAATTATGAAGTAGGATATGAAATTATTGTTCAAATCTCGTAGTGCACAACCTATTTTGTTTTTTATTTGTAGCAACCAACTACTTGATTTTAGTACTTGCACTTCGTTTTGCTGTCACTATCAAAGAATACTAAACATATCATGTTGCGATCTGTCTTGTTTGAGCATATTAGATCATATTATTTTAACAAACTTCTTACTATCACTTTGTTTTTATCTAAAAGTTAAATATGTCTTATTCATCACATGAATTTTATGCAAATTCTTTTTTTTCTTATAGTTATTGTATTATTTATTATTTAAAATTATTTTACTATCATATAATTTTTTATTATCTTAATTAATATCTTTCTTATTATTCTTTTAATAGTCTTTAATAACTATAAATATTTTATTCTTGAAATTTGGTATATTTTTATGCATTCAATTTTTTTTAATCATTTAAACTTATTGTAATATTTTTAAATATAATTAAATTTTTTAATTTATTTATTTTTAAATTAATTTAATGTATAAGTATCCTCACACTATCTCTATTGTTTTACTACATTCTCTTCCCTACTATAAATTTTAATTATTTTTATATTAATTTTTTACCTTTAACCAGAATAATATCATATTTTATTTTAAATTGTAAAATTGAATTAGTCTAAAATATTAATACATATATTTGATGATTATGTTACAAATATATTGAGTTCTCTTATAACTATTTTTGTATTAGATGCAGTTATTTTTTTTAACTTTAAGATACAAATTTAATTTTTAATTTTCATTAGTAAAATTACCTATATTAGAAAGTTATTTATATTATTAAAATTTTATTTTAATCATAGAAAAATAATTTCTTAATTGTTTGAACATATTATATATATGTAGTAATATGTTTATTGTCATTTTATTTCTTTACATAATATTTTAAAAAATAAAAACTTATGAAATAAAAAAAATCTCATCTCAAATTCAAATAATTCTTATCATTCTATTTTCTAAATTGGACCGCATTTTTAAAATATTATACTATATATTCAAACTTAAACTAACTGTACTCAATTCAGATATTAATCATAGAAAAATATTTTCTTTGTTGTTTGAACACATTATATGTTAATGTTGTAGTAATATTTTCATTATTATTTGATTTCTTACGTAAATTTTCTTTATTTTTTAGATTTAATACAAATTTAATCTTTAATTTTTATTAGTAAAATTACCTATATTAGAAATTTCTTTTCTATTTTAATATTTTTTCATAAATAAGACTTCAATTTCGTGATATTATCCATAGTTTGGACATTCTAATCGTAATTTTAACAAATTTCAAATTTCAAATTCAAATAGCCTTTCCCTTTCATTTCTAATAATATTTTTCAATAATTTTGCTAATTTTTAATCTATTATATAGTCTTATTACGTTTTATGTGGCTTTTCATTAACTTATAATTTTTTTTAATATCATTATAATCTACTATTCTTTAATATAATATAGATAAATATATAATTTCTAATCATAAAATAAATATTTATTTTGTTTTAAAAATATTGCTCGAAAATTTTAAATTATTTAAATTTTAATAAGATTTTAAGCATTGTATATTTAATTTATTTTATTTTTTAAACTTATGATTTATAAATATCTCATATTATCTCTAATTTATTTCTATTATTCAATATTTTTAGTTTTTGATTTTATCCATTAGACTTGAGTTACGTGGACTTATCCATATTATGAATTTTCTTATCATAATATAAAAAACTTTCCCATCTCAAATTTAAATAAGTTTTACCCTTCTTCTCTATGATAAAAAATCTGAATTTTTATTTTTTCTCTATTTATTATTTATTTTTGATATTATATTATTAAATACCTAATATTATTACATTGTCATGTGGATTTTTATTAGCTTGTTTGAATTTAATATTTATTTCTACTACATTCATTCTAATATAATATAGATAAAAATTAAAAAACTTTCTCAAATTCAAATAAGTTTTATTATTCTATTTTCTATATTTGACTACATTTTTAAAGAATTATGTTATACTTTCAAGCTTAAACTTACTGTACTCAATTCAAATATTAATAAAAAAATATTTTCTTAATTGTTTGAACACATTATATCTGAATGTTGTAGTAATATTTACGTATAAAATATTCGTTTGCCCGATTTATCAATATTAATATGACTTTATTATTCTTATTTTTAAAATATTTTTTACTGATTATTTAAGTTTTTTCTTACCTTATAAATAATTTATATACTTTATTTAAGATCTTATTTTGCTGCTTGAATTATTTAATTTTTAAACTCAATATATCTTTAATAACTTAAGTAAATTTTAATTTTATTTTATATTTTAACTTACTCTAATGTATAAATAGTCGTAGGTTATCTCAATTACGTCTTTCTATATTTTTTTTATTTTTTCGATTAGAATTTTTAATTAATTTTTACCTCCAATATCTCTAGCTAATAAAAAAAAATAATCTATGGGTGAATCAATATAGATATAAATATACTTATAAATATAAATTTAAATGTAGATATATAGATTAAATTTGTCTAAGATCTATTTAGATTAAGTATAAGATTTATTAACTACTTCCATTAATTATGTTTCCATTTATGATTCAAATTTTTAATGTTGTCTTTAAATTGCCAAATGGTTTCTTTTTAGCTTGCCACTTGGCTTAACCACATGCTTCACTACTCTCCTTTTAATATAATATAGAATGTACGGCATATCCCTAAAGTGAATATTCCCTTTTTTACGGTCTTAGCCAAAACATTACGGTCACTCCGTTTCCATGTGAATTTATTTGACTGATTACAAATTATTTTTTAAAAAATAAATATTTTTGAAATTTGTAATCTTACACAAGTCAAAAAGGCCTTAGAGTATTTGTGTAGTTATAAAAATTTCTCATTAAGGGTAAAATTGAAAGTTTAAGCTAAATTATTTCCAAATTTAGAAAAACATCATTCTTTTTGTAACGGACCAAAAAGGATAGGTTGACATAAACTGGAACGGAGGAAGTATTTTTTTTACTCGAACTCTATAATTTCTTTATATTTAAAGCTTGATATTCATAGTTGATGGTGGAAAGCAGAAGGTTAATGAACTATTATTCTTAAAATCGTTTCAATATTGATAATATGCTTTAATTTTTAGTTCAAATACTGATTTAGTGATTTACGGTTAGAAAAGCTCAAAACTCTATTTTTGGAACTTAAAAAGTGTTGAAGAAGACAAAGTGAATCTTTTTCATTTGATAAGTAAAAAACTTTTATTTACCAGTTTGGACTCGTATTAGAATGACTATCCGGAATTTGTGAGTTTTGTCGGATTACGGGGTGCGAGCCCAATGTTGACTTTTTGGGTTGACCTTTTTATCTTAGTTAAAGATCAAAGCTTTACTATTGTTTTTTAGCAATCCACTAGGCAAGTGCCTAGGTTTAGTTTCTATAAATAACCAAATTAAAAGAAAGATCCGGAGGTCTTACAAAATGAAAGTAGTTAAATATGACAATTACATAAAGCCTATTATCAAGATTGGGTGTTACACCCAATCGTGATAGTACATAATGTATTCTAGAAAAGATAGAATCACGATATTTCAAAGTTATCAATGGAAAACATTGGAAATTGCAGTCAACATGCATTCTTCTTGTGTAGTGCATCCTTCCCATTTGGTTTAGACATAATTGATATGAGTAATATGAGACAAAAGGTTGAAAATTCCCCCGCTTGATTGTTCCAACTGCAACTTTATTTGTTTTCTGTGTAAATTGCGTCTTCTTGCACTGTATAAGCCATGCACTGTCAAAGTGTCCTTTCTCATGCTGTTCAGAAACCTCAGTAGATGTTGTGGAGATGTGCTTCATTGTGATTTTGCTCTTCGATGCATCCTCTATGTCATTATCTCCTCGCTGTAACCTTCCAAAGTCTGTAGAACAATGCTTGGCAGTTTCCAGCATCTTTGTGTTGTTTCCTATATCTGTTGGTTTCCCTTCAAATGCCGAGTTTACCATTAACCTTAGATAGGTACCTGCCAAGATACAAATTCCAGTTCTTTGTACCAGGTGACTGGGCAAATGTGTCCTAAATTTCCTCCTCGCTAGCATCAAGCTTATGTCGATCCTTGATTTCTCTTCCTGTGAATGTGTACTGATCTTGTAGTGTTTCCTCTTTAGCCTTGCATGAGTTTCATTCCCTGTGTATTGCACTTTGCCTTTTAATACCTTATTATTTTGGCCTGCAGTATGTAAGAACTTACATTTCCACACACAAAATGCGCTGCTTCCTCTGTCCACTATAAGCTCGTTTTTGTACAAATTTGCGTGAGTCCTCCCATAGTCTTCTGTCACCATCTTTGCATGATTCTTCTCTTGAGCTGTGGTATTTCTACCGTACATTAAGGTTTTGGTCCATAATGCATTCATGACATCCCTATTTGATCTCAAAAGACTGTGTATGGCTTCACATTTGTACAACATCTGGGCATTAATTCCAGTTGTTGTGTTTAGTGTTATGCAGCTCCTTGCTTTCATATTTGTGCCTACCCCAGCTTCCCTTCCAGTGGAATGAGTAGCAAGTACTAATACCACCACATGGAAGTTATGCAAGGAGTAGGACATGGATACATTAAATTCTCCTTGTGCAATTAAAAAGATGCCCTTGTGCGGTAGCGTCTTCTGTGTTAGACGAACCTTCCCAGTCTTTTCCTTAGCTAACATGCTTGTGTTTACCAATGCCTCTTCCCCAAGGGAATGAGCACTAGGTGTTAATACTACCCTTTGGAGTTGAGCCTTTAGACAAGGCATGTTCACAATAACTTTTCTTGCAGAAACGAAAACAGTGTTAGTAATAAACCATCCCATCATACTCTCCTCCAAAAGGATTCGAATACGATGGATAAATGTACTGCCTTCTCCAAGCCTTACTCTCCTTTCTTCGATCCCTCCTAACTCCTTGCAACTTTTATTCTTAAATTTGGACATTGGAGTTTATCATCATTCACAATCCTCCTACGCATTGAATCCAGTTCAGAAATTTCACATTCAATCGAGCCATTGTCCAGTGCATAGTTGGCCAGATAATCTGCCAATTTATTGCCCTCCCTAAAAATGTGAGTTACCCTACCATTACACACCTCCAGCAGCTTTCTTATCTTCTCCACATGTGCAGCTATATTCCATGGTGTATCCCAACATTCTTTGATAACATTTGTAAGGAGCATCAAATCAGTTTCCAATCATACATTAGCTATACGAAGACGATGACAGTACCTCAAAGCTTCTAATATAGCCCCTGTTTCTGCCTTTGTATTTATTGTTTCATGAATCTCCTTTCCATAAGCATGCATAATATCACCTTATTCATTTCTTACACAAAAACCAATTGCACTCCTGCCTGGGTTTCCCCCTCGATGCACCATCAGTATTGATTTTAATCCAACCCTCTTCAGGAAATTCCCAATCTACCTTCAGTTTTGGCAGATAGTTTTCCAACATATCAAAAGATCAGGTCATTTGTGAGGGACATTTTGGAGCTGAGGTTTTCGTACCCTTACTAGTGCTTGCAATGTAGACGCCACTTGATATATCACCCTATTGATAGAGACTGCATCCCCATATTTATAATTATTTCTTCTCTTCCATAACTCCCATACTATGATTGATAGCAAAAGCTTGGAAGATAGGTTTCAATCTAGTCCTCACCTGCACTATCCAACATTTTATCACCGTGTGGTGTAAGCTTTCTCCCAATGTTAAACCTGCACAAGATAGAAAATATTTCTACACCCTAGTTGTAGCATTAGATTTAAAGAACACATGGGCACTGCTTTCTTCGTGTGTCTCTCTACAGCACCAACATTTTGAGGCCATAGAATAGCCCCATTCTTCTTAAAGCATCATCAAGTGGCAGTTTTGCTTTCCATAATATCCACATGAAGAAGGAAATTTTGAAAGCTAATCCTTTAACCCATATGTTGTTGTACACACTGCTTGTGTCACATCTTCTCCTCAAGAAATCCCACGCTGACTTCACAGTAAATTTCCCTCTTGTCTCTAACATCCAATGTGGGCTGTTCAGTTTCCTGTGCAACTGGTGGATCTATTTATTCCACAATATGTGTAGCCAGTTCCTCAGGCACAATGGCTCTCAATTTGGCCTTATCACATGCTCCATTGCGAGCAATGTCACCCCTCCTTTTTACACACCCCAGAAGAGTGTAAGAGAGTTTTTTCCAATTTAAGTGACAATCGAAACGAGATTATTTTTATTAAAAATTCAGAGTCGCCACTTGGGATAATTTATGGTGTCCCAAGTCACCTGTTTAAATCCCGAATCGAGGAAAAATTGACTCTATTTTACAGTCCGCAAAACACAGAAATCCGGGTAAAGAATTCTGTTAACCCGAGAGAAGGTATTAGGCATTCCCGGGTTCCGTGGTTCTAGCACGGTCGCTCAACTGTTATAATTGGCCTATTATCTGATTTTAATACATATTTTAGCCTATGGTTTATTTTAGCTTATTAGCCGCTTTTAATTATTTTAAGAAGATTCAACGCTATTTAAAACACGCCTTGGACCACGCCACATGAAATGCACCCGCAGTACGCGACATATTTTATCTAACGTTGTTGAGATTTGGATTTGGGTCACATGAAATGCACACCCGAGTTTAAGGAAGTTAATTTAAAATTACGTGCCTAAAGCAACTACGCACTTTCAAGTTTGCGAGGGCCATGAAAAATTCGCTAATGGCACACCTCAATTTCTAAAGAGTCAAAGTTAATTACCCGAGGGCCATGGGCTATCTAGTTTGGTTTATGGCACACCTCGAGTCTAATTAAAAGAGTCGAGTTTCATTAAAGAGGTCCACAAAGTGTTCGAATTTTTATCCAAATTAAATTCTATCTATATTACTACAAGCGACCTACGTAAAACACTACACTATCCCAACGTTGAAAAGGGGGAAAGGTTTCAGTTTCATAATAAATCCAGAAACAACGAATAACCTTTTTAAAGGGGACTTGGGCTCAAGGGGAAGAAGCCCAAAGTCAAGGCCAAAGCACCAAGTGCCACTTGAGTCTGGGCCCAGTGCTACAATGAATTCAGCAATCATTTATGGTTTGCTTATGGAGGCTAGGCTCAAGGTGGAGACCAAAAGGAAATTCATCAACATTCAAACAGCAATGTGGGCCTGAATTAATTCCTCCAAAACCTTGGCAGGTATACATGAGAATCAAAGCCCTACTGAGGCCATAACTGATCATCAATTACACGAAATAACTTCATATACAATTCAACAAAGATACATTAAAGCTACTAATGCTACAATATGAAACTCGACCAGTAAACCATCTATCAAACCATACTAGCACACACAATTCGTTCTACCAAATTACAGCCCAGGAACCATATACAAACTAGATATTGTTTTATAAACATGCTGAATTCAGGTTTCATATACTCCACATCAGTAACCTTGAAACCCCCTTTCTAAAGAACATTTCCATCAAAACATATCCTATGGTAAACCTTAATGTTAGCAGACTGAACTTTCGAATAGATTTCCAAAAACAACTTAAAAACACAAACACTTCCCGTCCCTTAAAATACGGTTCAGACTCCAAACATGCATTTATTATGGGCTGATTTTTGCTGACTTTCACAGTTTTAAACAGATCTGTACAGAAGATATTCAATATAAACTGGCTTCATGCTACAGCATATCCAACAATCCACACCCACAACAAACTTCAATCATTTTTTACAAGACAACATACTGAATTTAAACACCCATTCAAACTCACAAATCAAACTTAAGCTAATAACATAAATAAGCAAGTAAACACATGAAGAAAAGCTAAACTACTACCGAATTAAGGGAGTTTAATAACATAAGATAGAATTTATAAACATCAGGTCATGAACTTTCAACTGGATCATGTAACTTCAGATTTCCCATTCTTACACATCTAGAGGTCTAGGAAGTACCTGAATACAACAAAAAACAACGAGGGAACAACCTGAGGTTAGGAAGAAATAAGAGCAGTAGATCAACAACAATGCAAACGATTCAATCCATGATGGAACCCACAAATAGCAAAGTATCGGAAATTCTTTTGAAAGAAACCTAGAAACTTGAACTAGTTCATCAATGGAACAGTACCCTGGTCCCTTTTTTTTCCTGATCTTAAAACTCTCTCAATGTGTAGGTATTTAGTGTTCTAGGTGCAGAAGGTAATGCTGGAAGATATTTCAGCCGCTTCTGATTTTTCTCCAAGTCTGATCCCCTTGAAAATTTTGGAAATAGGACCTTTATAGAGGGGTTTTAGGGCAACAATAGTGATTTTGCTAATTATAATTTACCCCCTTCCCCAATTTTTTTTTGTTCAACTAGCCCCTGAACTCTAAACCCAATTACTGAATTACCCATTCCCCTCTTTCCTATAAGCTTCCCAATGCAGTTACAAAAGATTTCCCTGTCCAATTTCCCTAAACTACCCCTTAAGTAGCTACTATTTACCTTCAGGCAACCAAGACTGGGTCGAATTAATCCCAAACCCATGGGTCTGTATACTATATCCCAAACATGAATTTTCAAACTCTGAACTTAGTCGGAACTTTTAAACAAACAAACCTTTATACTTTTAGAAGAAAAAGATTTCAATAGAGATGCTCGGAAACAGTAATTTAAAGCAATTAAATCAACTAATTAATCAAATTATACCAAGATATTGATACGCTAATTCCCATTTCATTGAACGCTAAAATAAACCCAAATTAAAGAGGAGGAAGACTCAAAATCATAATCATGCAAACAAAATGACTTTAAAACATTAAAGAGAAGAAGACGAGTACAAGAACAAAACAGAAGACAGAGACGAAGGAGAAAAGAACAAAAATACCTAGATAACCACACGGACAGGGCTTGACAAACCTCAGGCGACCTCAATTTTACCCGAAACTGGCATTAATCGCATGTTCTCTTTGAGAACAAACGAACAATACTGGTTTCATGCCCAATCATTCATAGGAACTTGAGGACTTGAAAGATTTTCTTTCCTTCGTTTTTAGATTCAACACTGGCCCGATTCGGTGAAGATTTGGGGAGAAATGGTGGTGGATTGTGACTCAAGGATGAGTGGTGGTTGTATGGTTGGATTTTGGTGGTACTTTGAGCTCCGCCGCCGGCCGGAGATGGTGAAGGGGTTCAAGGTGGCGGGTTTAGGGTTGGAGATGAGAGCGTGAAGATGAAGTACAGAGATACAATGTTCTCTGTGAATTTCGGACAATTATATCGAAAAGGGGAGGGGGCGTTCCTTGGCCGTTTGATTGAAAGAGATCAACAGCCCAGATCTCTCACTTTGCGAAACGACGCCGTTTCGATTTGGGGATTGGACCAGGTATTGGGGTGGAACTGGGTAGGTGTTTTGAGAGGGTATGGGGGGAATACATTTGGGCCTACCAAATTAGCCCAAATCACAGCCCTTTCTTTATTTGACTCTTTTCATTACTTTTAATCAATTTTTTCCTTTTTCTTTTTTAAATTAAATTAAATCCTAAATTACTCTTAAACTAAATATTTTACCAAATTAAGCTAATTACTCAAAATAATATTTACCACAACTAATTTATTCCCAAATTAAAAGAAAGCTACAAAATTCAAAACTAAATAAAAATGCAAAAATGAGTCATTTTTTGTGATTTCTTCTATTCTTGTCAAACAAATTAATTTATTAATTAATCTAAAATGTAAAATTAAGTCCTATATGTAAGTGCAATGTATTTTTTTGTATTTTCATGAATTAAACAAAATTAAACATGCGTAGACAAATGCAAGCAATTAACAAAAAATGCTACAAAAATCCACGAAATTGCAAACCATGGGAAAAATTTATTTTGTTTGAATTTATGGGAATAATTCTTATATGGCAAAAATTACGTGCTCACAGCTGCCCCTCTTTGCTTGGAAACACAGAGAGGTTTCATACGAAGATAAAGTGAGCGGATACGAGCGATTTTTGCCCGTTTGAATACCCCGTGGGAAGCATTTTTGAAAGATTTGACCGCACCCGGCTTCCGAAGTTGCCTACATATCCTTGGCTATAAAGGAATCAAGTCAGTGTAGTTCGAAAAGTTTCAGTAGCTGGGATTACCAGGAAGCTATGATTTCACTGTTGCTGCTCCTGCTGCTACTACTGCTTACTGAACTCCTTATTATACCAAGACAAAATGAAAGAAGCTAAACTAAGCTATGACTTATGAATTACAAGAATCCTATCTATATCTTCAAACTGATCTTGCTCTGTTGACTCGTATTCTCAAGGTGAAATTCCTTTGTTACTGACTTGAATTGTAATCTGAGATGTTTTTTTCCTTTTCTCCAGGTGGACGCCTGATTGCTGAACTTGAACCGTCTTCCTACGAACATTGCCTCTTTCCTTTTATTTTTTCAGGTGGGCTCCTAATTACTAACACTTAAACTGCTTCCCTTCGTTCTTCAGGTGGGCTCCTGATTACCAACACTTAGACTGCTTCCCTTCGTTCTTAAGGTGGGCTCCTGATTACCAACACTTGAATTGCTTCCCTTCGTTATTCAAGTGGGCTCCTGATTGCCAACATTTGAATTGATTCTTCCTTCGTTCTTCAGGTGGGATCCTAATTAGAAACACTTGAATTTCTTCTCCCTTCATTCTCCAGGTGGGCTCATGATTACCAACACTTAAACTGCTTCCCTTCATTCTTCAGGTGGGCTCCTGATTACCAACACGTGAACTGCTCTCTTCCCTTCGTTCTCCAGGTGGGCTCCTGATTACCAACACTTGAATTGTTGCTTCCCTTCGTTCTTCAGGTGGGCTCCTAATTACTAACACTTGAATTGCTTCCCTTCGTTCTTCAGGTGGGCTCCTAATTGCCAACATTTGAATTGATTCTCCTTTCGTTCTTCAGGTAGGCTCTTGATTACAAACACTTGAATTGTTTCTCCTTTCATTCTCCAGGTGTGCTCTTGATTACCAACACTTAAACTGCTTCCCTTAGTTCTTTAGGTGGGCTCCTGATTACCAACACTTGAACTGCTCTCTTCCCTTCATTCTCTTGGTAGTATCTTAATTACCAACACTTGAATTGCTGCTTCCCTTCGTTCTTCAGGTGGGCTCCTGATTACTAACACTTAAATTGCTTCCCTTCGTTCTTCAGGTGGGCTCTTGATTACCAACACTTGAATTGCTCCCCTTCCTTCTTCAAGTTGATTACCATCACTTAAACTGCTGCTTCCCTTCGTTCTTCAGGTGGGATCCTGATTACTAGCACTTGAATTGCTTCCCTTCGTTCTTCAGGTGAGCTCCTGATTACCAACATTTGAACTGCTCTCTTCCCTTAGTTCTCCAGGTGGGCTCCTGATTACCAACACTTGAATTGTTGCTTCCCTTCGTTCTTCAGGTGGGCTCCTGATTACTAACACTTAGATTGCTTCCCTTCGTTCTTCAGCTGGGCTCCTGATTACCAACACTTGAATTGCTCCCTTTCGTTCTTCAGGTGGCTCCTGATTACCATCACTTAAACTGCTACTTCCCTTCGTTCTTCAGGTGGGTTCCTGATTACTAGCACATGAATTGCTTCCCTTCGTTCTTTAGGTGGGCTCTTGATTGCCAACACTTGAATTGCTCCCCTTTGTTCTTCAGGTGGGCTCCTGATTACCATCACTTAAACTGTTGCTTCCCTTCGTTCTTCAGGTGGGCTCCTGATTTCCAGCATTTGAATTGATTCTCCCTTCATTCTTTAGGTGAGATCCTGATTATAAACAAAAAAACAAAACAAAGAGAATTTTCTGCCTCAGTTTGGTAGTTGGGCGCATCTGTGAGTGTTAATTGAATCATGTTACCAAATATCTCTAAGAATTTGAAAGCTAAATCCCATTATCCAGGAGGGTCCTAAAAACTCCTAGTTAAATGACAGTTTTAAAGCTAAATTATATCTTCTAAAGGTATGACTTCTGCTAAGTCTTGTTATCTAAGAAAGTTTTAAAACTACATCCCATTATTCAGGTCTTGAAAATCAAAATCGAGTCTTATCTCAAGAGTGACAACTTTAAAGCTAAATTATACTTCCCTACAACATAACTTATGCTAAATCACGTTACCTAATGGAGGTCTTGAAGTTAGGTCCCATTATTCAGGAGGGTCCTGAAAATTTCGAATTGAATCCTATCCTAAGAATGAAAACTTTGAAGCCAACTTATATTCTTTTGGGGTATACTTATGCTAGATCTTGCTACTCATGAATATTTTGAATTTTAAACTAGGTCCCATTATCCAAGAGGGTCTTGAGAATTTACAGTCAAACCTGTCTGGTGCTTGCTTTTCCTTACGGAGGGTTTCTCCGAAACAAACAAAATTTTCTGCCCATGTTTCAAATCAAAGAAAAATCTTGTCAATTTAAAATATGATGGATAGTTTGTGGCATTCTTGCTGAAGGTGGCTCTTCCCTTGCCGTGCTTTGCTTTAACAGGCTGCCTTGAACTGGCCAAGTTTTGACTTTCTGACTGATCTCCAACCACAGGACCCTGGATGACCCAAGTGCTCTATACCCAAACCATTGTTTTACATTTTTGACCCCTCTATCTGAACCTATGCATCTCCCATGAAATCGTTAAACCACTTCACCGATGGAACTTTTGCCGACACCTTATATCCCACTCTACATCATACTATCTCTGGCATGCTTTGGCCGCACTGTGCTTTGTGCAATTTTGGAAGTTGGTAGTGAGCTTTGAAATCCTTTCTTATTTTCTTAAACAAAACTGACATTGGAAACATCCTAGAGAAATAAACCCAAAAGAAATAAAATGCAATGACTTTGAGAGTTATGGATAAGAAAAATCCAAAACTGGATGACTGTTTGAAGGGAAAAAGAAAAGAGACTTATCTGAGTGGAGCAGCTGGTACCAATGATCATGACATGCACTTCAGATTAATCAGCCCAGTCTATCCAAACAATCAACTTTCAGTTGTCATATTCTATGCCTCGAGATCTTCAAAACCCTAATTCTTCACCAAATCCCTAACTCTGCTCGGCCTGCGGTGCCTTGAAGGGTTTTCACCTACAAACCTCTCTCATTTGTTCTTCTCTCAACTTACTGTCACCTTACGGTGCCCGTAAGGGTTTTCACCAATAAGACTCTCTCATTTTAATTTCTCTCAGCTTTCGTCGCCTTACAGTGCCCGTGAGGGTTTTCACCAATAAGACTCTCTTATTTTTTATTTTTCCTACTTGGAACGGAGTGTTTCCCCTGATATGGATCGCCTCTACTTGCTTGACTCGGCATCTCTTGAAGACTGATCAGAAGGTCTTTCTTTGGATCGTAATGTGAGCTTTTGGATAGGGTTAGAAAGAAAGGATATCAAAAAGGCTCAAAACAATTCAAATGGGTTCATAATTACAACTTTTGGAATCAGACTTCTTACAACAACCACAACTTCTGCCCCAGTTTCTTTGCTTAGGGACTTTTGATTTTTATTTTGATGGGACTGAACCGTGAGGCTGCCTACGTATCCTTAAAAGGAATCAGGTCGAACGTAGTTCATGTCACAGAAACTACTCTGTTGTTGTGATTTTCTCTTTTCTTTTCTTTTCTTTTCTATTCTCTTTTTCTTTTCCCTTTTGTTGTTATTTTCCCTTTTTTCTTCTTTTTTTTCCACTCTTTTTCATTCTTTTCTTTTTCTTTTTCTCTCTTTTCCTTTACTTATCTTTTGTGCTCGCGTTTCTAAATTTTGCTACTGATTCCAAAGGAAGGGTATGAAAGGAAATAAATAAATAGGGCTCAAAGGGGTAGTAACGGATCAAGTGTTTAGATAGCAGAACAAAATACCTTCATCATTCCAATCTTCAAAATATGCCAAGTAAAAACAAATATAATTTAAACCAAAGAAATCATGCGTAATATCTTTTGACTGCATCAGAATTGATAGCCATATCTACACATTTACCTTCTATATCTGTTAAATACAAAGCACTATTGGACAACACTCTCATTACGATGAATGGCCCCTGCCAATTTGGGGCGAACTTGCCTTTTGCTTCAGCCTTATATGGAAGGATGCGTTTAATTACTTGCTGACCCACTTCAAATTTCCGGGGACGCACCTTCTTGTTGTATGCTCTTGCCATTCTCTTTTGATACAACTGGACATGACACACTACTGCCAATCTCTTCTCATCAATCAAACTTAATTGCTCTAAACGGGCCTTGACCCACTCATCATCATCAATCTCGGCTTCAGCAACAATCTGGAGGGATGGGATTTCAACTTCCGCGGGTATCACTGCTTCTGTTCTATATACCAACAAATAAGGAGTTGCACCTACTAAAGTGCGAACAGTAGTGCGATAACCCAACAACGCAAAGGGCAACTTCTCATGCCATTGCCGGGACCTTTTATCATTTTCTGAAGTATCTTCTTTATGTTCTTGTTGGCTGCCTCGATTGCTCCATTCGCCTTGGGGCGATATGGGGTGGAATTGTGATGCGTAATCTTAAACTGTTGACATACCTGTTTCATCAAATGACTATTGAGATTAGCACCATTATCTGTGATGATTACCTTTGGGATCCTGAATCGATAAATGATATTTGAGTGAACAAAATCAACCACTGCTTTCTTGGTCACAGACTTGAAAGTTTTAGCTTCAACCCACTTGGTAAAATAGTCAATGGCCACAAGAATGAACCTGTGCCCATTGGATGTTGCTGGCTCAATTGGTCCGATGACATCTATACCCCAAGCAACAAAGGGCCATGGTGCGGACATTGTGTGCAATTCAGATGGCAGAGAATGAATCAAATCTCCATGTACTTGACATTGATGACACTTGCACACAAAACTGATACAATCTCGCTCTATGGCGAGCCAATAATAACCCGCTCGAAGAATTTTCTTTGCCAGAACATACCCACTCATATACGGTCAGCAGACTCCGGAATGTACTTTGGTCATGATAGCCGTGGTCTGTCTAGCATCTATGCATCTTAACAATCCAAGATCTAGAGTTCTTTTGTACAAAACTCCTCCACTGAAGAAAAATCCACTTGCCAAACGACAACTTATTCTCTTTTTATCACCTGTGGCTTGTGCTGGATACACCCCATCCTGATATACTCCCTGATATTATGGAACCACAGCTCACCATCAAGTTCTTCTTCCACCATGTTACAGTAAGCATGCTGATCGCAGACCTGAATATGCAAAGGGTCAACATAAGCCTTATCTGGATGATGTAACATTGACGCCAAAGTATCCAAAGCATTGGCAACCTCATTATGGATCCTTGGAATGTGCCTGAACTATATTGATCGAAACTTTTGACAAAGATCATGCAAACATTGTCGGTACGGTATGAGTTTTAAATCCCGTGTTTCCCATTCTCCTTGAATCTGGTGCACCAGAAGGTCCGAGTCTCCCAAAACCAAGACTTCCTGGACACCCATGTCTACAGCTAACCTTAAACCTAAAATGCATGCCTCGTACTCAGCCATGTTATTGGTACAGTAGAAATGAAGTGGAACCGTAACAGGGTAGTGATGCCCTATTTTAGAAATAAGTACAGCTCTTATCCCAACGCCTTTCATGTTAGCAGCTCCATCAAAGAAAAGTTTCCAATCTGTCTTTTCAACCTGTTCCAACTCGTCAATGTGCATCACCTCTTCATCAGGGAAGTAAGTCTTCAAAGGTTCATATTTTCATCCATCGGGTTCTCGGCCAAATGATCGGCCAATGCTTGAGCTTTCATCGCAGTCTGAGTCACATAGATGATGCCAAATTCTGTGAGCAAGATCTACCACTTTTCAAGCCTCCCTATGGGCATAGGCTTCTGAAAGATATACTTTAACGGATCCAAACGAGAGATGAGGTGAGTAGTGTAAGATGACAAATAATGCTTCAACTTCTGTGCTACCCAATTTAGGGCGCAACATGTCTTTTCAAGGTGAGTGTACTTAACCTCATAAGATGTGAACTTCTTGCTGAGATAATAGATGGCTTGCTCCTTCCTACCGGTGATGTCATGCTGACCCAACACACAACTAAATGAATTGTCCAAGACCGTCAAGTACAGAATCAAAGGTCTCCCTGGTTCTGGTGGGACCAACACAGGTGGGTTTGACAAGTACCCCTTTATCTTATCAAATGCTTCTTGACACTCATCTGTCCACTTAACCGCATAATCCTTCTTCAACAGCTTAAAAATAGGCTCACAAGTTGTCGTAAGCTGAGCAATAAAACTGTTGATGTAGTTCAGCCTCCCTAACAGACTCATCACCTCAGTCTTGTTCCTTAGAGGTGGCAATTCTTGGATACTTTGATCTTTGACGGTTCCAACTCGATGCCTCGATGGCTGACTATGAATCCCAACAGTTTTTCGGATGGAACACCAAATGCGCACTTGGCGGGGTTAAGCTTAAGATTGTACCTGCGAAGCCTCTAGAAAAATTTCCTCAAATCTCCGACGTGGTCGGCCTGTTGCTTCAACTTTACAATCAAATCATCCACGTAGACCTCGATCTCCTTGTGTATCATGTCATGGAATATGGTCGTCATTGCCCTCATGTAAGTTGCCCTAGAATTTTTCAAACCGAATGGCATTACCAGGTAGCAATAAGTTCCCCACAGCGTGATGAATGCTGTCTTTTCCGCATCTTCCTCATCCATTAAAATCTGATGATACCCTGCATAACAGTCTACAAAAGATCCAATTTCATGCTTAGCATAATTGTCGATCAGAATATGGATGTTTGGCAATGGAAAATTATCCTTTGGACTTGCTTTGTTGAGATCACGGTAATCAACACACACTCTGGTCTTGCCATCCTTCTTGGGCACTGGCACAACATTAGCTAACCAAGTGGGATATCGTGTGACCCGAATGACCTTCGCGTCCAACTGCTTGGTGACTTCTTCCTTAATCTTCACATTCATGTCAGTTTTGAACTTCCACAACTTCTGCTTAACGGGAGGGAAT
This sequence comes from Nicotiana tabacum, assembly GCF_000715075.1. Lineage (NCBI taxonomy): Eukaryota > Viridiplantae > Streptophyta > Magnoliopsida > Solanales > Solanaceae > Nicotiana > Nicotiana tabacum. The sequence continues at coordinate 57,877,035 of NC_134082.1, read as the reverse complement.
GCCGGTTCAGTGGGCAATTTGTGAACCACCAAGTCAGTGCTTAGACCCAGCATGTCGTCATATGTCCACACAAAAATATCTTTATATTCAAACAGTGCTTTGATTATTTCTTCCCTGATTTGTGGTTCAAGATGGACACTTATCTTAGTTTCTCTAACATTATCTGGATGCCCTAAATTGATTGCTTCCGTATCATTCAGGTTAGGCTTGGGTTTTCCTCAAAATGACTTAGTTTTTTACTAATCTCTTCAAAGGCCTCATCCTCATCATATTCTGATTCATCGTCACACTCTATTTCTTGGATTATTATTTTAGAATTATATTGACTTTTAAGACTGGGCCGAAGATTCCTCATGCATATCATGTCATTGAAACCAGCATAAAAAGAACTGTACAAGGAAGAAAAGAAAAACAAAATAAAACTATCAGGAATGATGGAAAAGGGAAATTGCATTTTCATTGAAAATAAAAGATAACAAGGTTTATACATTCACATGGACGGAACATAGAATCTGAATTACAACCCTGGAATAATCCAGATAAACTGAAAGAAAATCAAAGCAAACTACCAAAACTCCTTCCGGGCAGGGAGAAGAGTAGCCTCTCAATTGTTAAGCTTTGCATTCGGCCCGACAAACTGCACATCTACTTTGCTAGAACCTTCTCCAACTTCCACCATGTTCACATCGTCGAACAACCTCTGGAACCTTTCAATTAACTCTTCATCAATGTCAACCACAGAATTTGGACCTGTTGTCACTGGGCGTTTCCTGGCACCGGGCTTGACAAAAGACTTGGAGAGACGTGGGATAGGCTTTGGAAGTGCCCATGCCCTCTGTTTCAACTTTCTAGCCCTTTTCACATCTGCGGCTATGGGTTTGAATCCCAGACCAAATGTACCCAAGTTTTTAGGGAGGGAACCGACTGTATGATACCCTGCAGAGATGCACCCAGGCCCTTACCAGGCGCAAAGCCATTTTTTAGCATTTCAAAAGCCACCATGACTGATGTGGAGGTCATCTTTGGGGTTGGACACATTTCCCTTCTAGAACTTTCTCCACCGGCACTGTTTCAAAAACTTGGTAGACCCAAGGCACATTGTCATCTTCAACCTCAATGAACGGGACATAGGCATCACTGTGGGCACACAAGTTATCTTCACCATGCACGACGATCTCCTGTCTATCCTATTCGAACTTGACCATCTGGTGTAGAGTGGACGGGACTGCTTTGGTGGCATGAATCCAAGGTCTACCTAACAACAAATTGTAAGAGACGACTACGTCCAGCACCTACAACTCCATGGTTAATTCCACTGGTCCTATTGTCAACTCAAGTACTATATCACCAACTGAATCTTTCCCTCCACCGTCAAATCCCCGAATGCAGATGTTGTTCTTGTGAATCCTCTCGACATCCACTTTCAACTAGTTCAGAGTAGAGAGAGGGCAAATGTTTGCACTGGAACCATTGTCAACCAATATCCTGGTAACCACAGAATCTTCACATTTTACCGTAAGATAGAGAGCCTTGTTGTGCTCAGTACCGTCCACAGGCAACTCATCATCAGAGAAGGTGACCCTGTTCACCTCAAAAAATTTGTTGGCGATCTTCTCCAGATGGTTCACTGAGATTTTGTCGGGAACATGAGCTTCGTTCAGAATTTTCATCAAGGCCCGACGATGCTCATTTGAGTGGATTAATAATGACAACAATGAAATCTGAGCAGGCGTCTTTCTCAACTGCTCCACGATGGAATAGTCTTGTTCCTTCATTTTTCTCAGAAACTCCTATGCCTCTTCTTCAGTTACCGCTTTCTTCACTAGAATTGGGTTATCTTTGGAGGTTTTAGTTTTCCTTAACTCTTCCGGAGCAAATCATCTCCCCGAACGAGTTAATCCATGGGCCTCATTGACTTCTTCTTTCACTTCCTTACCTTTGTAGGTCACTATCACCCATTCATAGTTACACAGGATAGCCTTGTTGTTGACTATCGGCAACTGGGTTACAGGCTTGATGATGACAAGATCCGTGTGGGCACCCTTTACAATTATGATAGGCTTGTTTGCCACTCCTAGCACAACCACTTTTGACTTTTCCTGTTTTGCTGCAACATCACTTGGGGACCCTTTCTTGACTACCACAGATGGTTATCCTTTTACCCCACTCAACTTATTCACTGATTCTTCAATCGTGGCTTTTTTGACTGGCTTGACCTCATTGGACTGAATAATCATGACGGTCTACGAAGGCTTCTTGGGCTCCCCACCCTCATGTACTATCTCAATCATTTTAGTTTTTTGATGGGTTGGCAATGGGTTCTGGTTGATGTTGGGTGCCTCTGGAGTTTGGACTTCAATCTGATTTGTGTTATTGAGCTCCTGAATGGCATTTTTCAAGTGCCAGCACTTCTTCGTATCATGCTCCGGAGTACCAGAACAATATTCATAGCTTACAGAGTAATCAAGATTCTTTGGAGGAGGGTTTGACAATTTCGACTCAATCGGCCTTAGCATATCCAATTGTCTCAGCCTGTGGAACAAACTGGTATAAGACTCTCCTAATGGGGTGAAGGTTTTCTTCTGCTGCAAACTTTCATTCTTAAATGCTTGATTGGGCCGGAAACCTGGGCCAGCAGGGTTTCAGTAGGCTCATGGGAGTGGGTAAGCATTTTGTGGAGCTGGGTAGGTGTTTTGTGGGGCTGACGCACACCATTGTGCGTAGGCAGGAGGTTGAGTGTATTTTTGGGTGTGGTGGACGGAAAAATGATTGTCTGGTGATGGGAAGTAATGTTGGGGTGGATTATACGAGGTTTGGGTGTAGGTTTGATGGTGGGGTCGAGGCTGAGTATAATGGTGTGACGGGCCCCTAGGTCTAAACCATGATCCTGAATCAATTGTTGCCACATATTCTTTCTTCTTCTTTTCGATTACTCCCCCAGTACCATTTTGAATAGCTTGGGTAGTTGCCTTAATAGCCGAGTAACTCAGGATTTTGTTTGACTTAAGCCCTTCTTCCACCATGCCACCCATCTTTACTACCTCGTTGAAGGACTTGCCTATGGCCGATACCAAATGGCCGGAGTAAGTGGGCTCCAGGGCCTGCAGAAAATAATCCACCATTTCACTCTCTTTCATCGGAGGGTCAACCCGTGTCGCTTGTTCTCTCCAACGAAAACTGTACTCCTTGAAACTTTCACTCGGCTTCTTCTCAATCTTAGTCAAAGACAAACGATCTGAAACAATCTCGAGGTTGTATTGGAAATGACAAGCGAATGCCTGGGCCAAATCATCCCATGTATACCATCTGTCGTGATCCTGACGAGTGTACCACTCCAATGCTGTGCTGCTCAAACTCAGGCTAAAGTATGCTATCAACAACTCTTCTTTCTCACCGGCTCCTCTTATTTTACTGCAGAATCCCCTCAAATGGGCCACCGGGTCTCCTTGCTCATCATATAGATCATATTTGGGCATCTTAAATCCCACTGGCAGTTGAACATCGAGAAATAGACACAGATCTTTGTAGGCCACGCGCACCTGGCCTCCCATTCCCTTCATGTTTTAAATGACTGTTCCAGGCTTTTAACCTTCCTGACCATTTCCTCATGTTTGGGATTTTTAGGTGGTTTCTCAGTCTCAACAGGGAGGTCGAAACGAGGAGTATAAGAGTAAGGTTCCGGTGCCTTGAAAGTAGGCTCCAGGGGATAGTATTGGTTATCTTGGGTCTAGAATAGAGGCTCACTAGAAGATCGGTGGAGTGTAGCGGGTGGGGTGCCATGAAAACAGGGGTGGCTGGGGGAGAAGGGTATGGAACTGGTTTGGGTGGTAGAGCTGGTGGTGCTTGGGAAGTGGTGCCTTGGTAAAGGTGGTAAGTGGGAAATCCTGGAGGTGAATCAGCGGTGGGAGGTTCCTGGGATTGAGCTAACGGCGGGATAAAAGCAGGGTTGGCGGGGTAGGATGGTGGTGGATGCCCTTTCACCCATGTCTGGTACATCTCTGCCATGTGGTGTTTCAGCTTATACAACTCCTCTTTCAGATTAACATCAGACTCTTCCCCCTCTCTTGACGGATCAATAACACTTGCATCCAGTTCTTGGTTAGACATGATCAACTTGTCTTTGGACCTGGTGTTGTACGGATGAGTTTCCAGAATGCCAAACAAACTAACCACCTGCCTGTACTAATTTCAACAACCGCTCGTTGGGAATGCAATGCACCTAAGCAGTTAACTATTTCTAGATTGCATTTGATCAGTTGTTTGCGTCATCCTGGCTTTTCCTAATGTCTATTTTGCAACTTCTCTCTTTTTCACTCCTGCCTTTCTTTGCTTGATTTCTCGTTGTTCTTTATTCTCTCATTTTCTCTCTTGTTTTGCCATTGTTTTCTTCCCACAGTTTCTTGTTTTCTCTCTCTCTTTTTTCTTTTCTTTCTTCTTTTTCTTTTCTCTTTTTTTTTCTGGTTATGATCAAATCCTATGGGAATTGCTTTCGTATCATGACGTAGCATGAATCATACCAAGCATAGTTCTGGGGGGATAAGTGTAAAAATAAATAAAATGAAATAAAAAAACATTTTGGGATTTTTTTAAAATTTTTTTCATAAAATAAAAATGTTTTGATTACAATGACTCATCCTACCGAATTTAATCATAACAAACTAACAGAATCGAAAAAGGGGAACTAACAGACTCCAACGGAAAGATGAAAATACGGACTCGAAAACAGACCAACAGATTTTAACAGAACGACGAAAATACAGACTCGAATAAAAATCATGAAAACATTAATGCCTCAACTGCTCCGGGGGCCCGCACGACATCTGTCGTTCTCGCCACGGACCTATGCGCCAGATCCCCTTGAAGGCTCCAGGTTACTCATTATTTGGCACACAAAAGTCATTACCGCAGTGAAGAAAGTGGTTCTAGTCATGTCTTCACATTCGTGGCATTTCATGATGATGTAGTCGGCAATGGCTCTAACCCTCTCCCTAACGACACCCTTTTCTTGGAGCAAACGCCCTATTTGTTGAGTCCTGGCTTCCAAAATTTGTTCAGCTGTATGATTTTGTTCTTGGAGATGATGCAGTTCTTTTTCTAACTGCAACATCAATGCATACAGTGTTCTCTTTTTGCTTCAAAGTTTTGAGATTGTTTGGCCATTTCATTTTCGAGGGAAGTCAAACTTTTCTTCAAATTGGTGGTGTTTCCCTCATATTTCCTTTTCAACTACTGGACAAACTCTGCTCGCACCTCTACGTTGTTTGCTAATTGTGCCCAAGCTCTCGCCAGATAACCCTCAGATTTTTCAGATCATCCTCACACTCAGCTATTTTCCTCTTGAGACCCCTTATATGTCTTTCATCCTTTTGGCTCCATTCCTGATTCTCGGCAGCTATTTTCATTTTTTGAATCTGTGCTCGAAGGGCCTGGTTTTCTTGAGCTAATTTCTTCTTTTCTCCTTCATCGGCAGCGACCTGTACACTTTTGTCAAATTTAAGATCCGGAATCTGTCCCTCCAATTTGCTTATGGTGGCTCTGTAGTTTGCCTCCTTTGCCAACCAGTCCCATTGCTCCTGTGCTCTATCAGTGAATTGCTGGACATGGAGCCTTTTTGTAGGCCGTTCAGGCTCTAGATGGGTTTGGGACCTTTTACCGTACCAAGCTGTGTAACTAGGCTCCAACTCACCTCTAGATAGATCTCGTACCTGAGTCTTTGGCTCTAATAACCTACATTGATGCCAAATTTGACGCACCCTCTCTTCTGGAAAAACAACTTTTGATTCCATTTCAATAACCTGCTGACTTAAATCCTCATCGTGTAGGATGGGCTGATACCTGCCTAACTGATGTAGAACTCTGTGCGGGCATAAGGCTGAATGCTCCGGAGACCCATCAGTAGAACACCTCAGCCGACATATAAATGACTTCACTGACCAAGAGCCACCAGAATGTCCATTCAATCTTGTTTGCAGTCACGGACCTCAAGTGTGCATACCATGGTTCCGTACCATCCGGGAACTCATAACCCTCCACCCGTTTTCATGTTTTTCAATGCATTCAAGACCGGTCATGCCACAATTCATGTATCTCAGACGGTGGCAAAGGTGTTCCTCCATCCAGAGTTGTAAAAGCATATTGCATCCCTAAAAGAAATTTCCCACTTCTCGGCAGATGGTTAGGGCTCGGTAAATTTCTGCCAAGATCATTGGTACAATGGTGCCATTTGCCTTCTTAGTCATGAAGTCGGCTATCCCCACAACCCCCAACTCTATGTTCCTATCTTTTCTTGGACAAATCAAAACACCAAGGAACGCCACTATAAAAGCTAATCCTCGCCGAGCTTCCCACTTATCTTTGTTTCCCGAGTGAATAAGACCGGTATCTGGTATCTCAAAACCACAGGGATTCTCGTAACGACGGTACAAGAAATAGAATATGCAGAACCCCTGGGCCAAATTCCTGTCTTGAACTTCCCGGCTGATGCTTAGCAGGTCCAGAAACTTATGAGGAGTCACTGTCCTAAGCACCACCGTGCATTGATTTCTTAGATTCCCATTAAAACTAGTGTAGCCCGCTATTTTCTCAAGCGTAGGAGTTAGCTCAAAATCAGCAAAGTGGAACACATTATGTGCTGGGTCCCAGAAGGGTATTAGGGCCTTGATTATATCCTTCCTCGGCTTAATCTTTAGAAGCCCAACAAGACCACCCAAAGCTTTTATCACAATTTCTCTGCTGACTTCCCCCAAATCATGCTACCACATATGTAGCTCTAACGGGATTTCCTCGCGGACTGCGAAAGGTTCATTTTCAGTTGTGCTCATCCTGCACATTTATTTAAGGTGATTGATTAAAAGACTGTGATTTGCTTTGACTCAAACGAAAAACACCCATTCTCGCAAAATTTTAAAAACAAACAGTCTTGCGAATACAGCCCTTCAGCACCTCAAGATAATAGTAAAAATAATAATTTTAGGGCTGTTTTTTTGTTAATCAACCAATATTTTGAAAAAGGACCCTAAGTGGCAATTCTCACAAAAAAAACCTTCCGATGCCTTTTTGGGGCATTTTGGCTATTTTGGACAAGAATGGCGCCACCTAATTTATTTATGACAAAAAAGCAACAATTCACATTTTTTGGGTTACTTTTGCAAAAGTAGTTGGACCCGATGAGGGTTGCCTACGTATCCCACATCCGGTGAGAATCAAACTTGCATAGTTCGGCCAATTTGACGCAACAGAAAACACAGACTTTGAAACAACTTTTTTTTTTAGAAAATTCGGTAGAGTTTCGGGGTATTTTGGACATCAAGTTTTCCATAGGCAGGTAATTTCCTCTCTCTCACCTCAATTTGATTTCCTCAATCTTTCCCTTATTCTAAAAGCCGATCAACATGTAGTCCGAATCAAATAAATGCGCAAGTAGCAAGCAAAATGCATTAGGATGGTCTTTTGATTTCAGGTGTACCTGTCCTAGACGGACCCAACCCCTATGTTGAGTCCCCAAAATCAAAATGCGCATGATGCAAATAAGCGCTTCTACTAGGGATCCGACATGAGGCTATGTTATACTAGGTTTAAAACCTGGATTTAATTGTTTTAGACCTGGCTTACCCGAGCGGACAACTCGAGCCGAGGGGGGTGGGGGGAAGCGTACCGGGAATACAAAAGCTTCACCGGCTTTGCAACTTGTCCAAACTTCGTTCTGAAATTGGAATATGACTCTAACAGAAAAGAAGTCACATGAAGTGCACACTTACCGGATGATTTAGAAGACTCAGAGAGATGAGGGTTTCGTATCAATTTATATACAGTTCAACAATATCAAAGCGGTAAAAAGCAACATTTAGCACATTAGGCCCAAACATGTGAATAAAACAAGTTAATAAATAAAGCCAAATATAACAATTATTATAAGCTCGAATTCTTGAACCGTGAACCAGAGATTCTGGGTTTGATCCCTAGCAGAGTCGCCAGAGCTGTCACACCTCCTTTTTACACACCCCCAGAAGGGTGCAAGCAAGTTTTTTCCAATTTAAGTAACAATCGAAATAGGATTATTTTTATTAAAAATACAAAGTCGCCACTTGGGATAATTTATGGTGTCCCAAGTCCCCGGTTTAAATCCCGAATCGAGGAAAAATTGACTCTGTGTTACAATTCGTGAAACACAGAAATTCGGGTAAGGAATTCTGTTAACTCGAGAGAAGGTATTAGGCATTCCCGGGTTCCGTGGTTCTAGCACGGTCGCTCAACTATTATAATTGGCCTATTATTTGATTTTAATACATGTTTTAGCCTATGGTTTATTTTAACTTATTAGCCGTTTTTAATTATTTTAAGAAGATTCAACGCTATTTAAAACACGCCTTGGACCACGCCACATGAAATTCACCCGCGGTCCGCGAAATATTTTATCTAACGTTGTTGAGATTTGGATTTGGGTCACATGAAATGCACACCCGAGTTTAAGGAAGTTAATTTAAAATTACGCGCCTAAAGCAACTACGCACTTTCAAGTTTGCGAGGGCAATGAAAAATTCACTAATGGCACACCTCGATTTCTAAAGTGTCAAAGTTAATTACCCGAGGGCCATGGGCTATCTAGTTTGGTTTATGGCACACCTCGAGTCTAATTAAAAGAGTCGAGTTTCATTAAAGAGGTCCACAAAGGGTTCGAATTTTTATCCAAATTAAATTCTATCTATATTACTACAAGCGACCTATGTAAAATACTACGCTATCCCAACGTTGAAAAGGGGGAAAGGTTTCAGTTTCACAATAAATCCAGAAACAAAGAACAACCTTTTAAAAGGGACTTGGGCTTGAGGGGAAGAAACCCAAAGTCAAGGCCGAAGCACCAAGTGCTACTTGAGTCTGGGCCCAGTACTACAATGAATTCAGCAATCATTTATGGTTGCTTATGGAGGCTAGGCTCAAGGTAGAGCCCAACAGGAAATTCATCAACATTCAAACAACCCCATGTGGGCCTGAATTAATTCCTCCAAAACTTTGGCAGGTATGCATGAGAATCAAAGCCCTACTGAGGCCATAAGTGATCATTAATTACACAAAATAGCTTCATATACAATTCAACAATGATACATTAATCCTACTAATGCTACAATATGAAACTCGACCAGTAAGCCATCTATCAAACCATACTAGCACACACGATTCGTTCTACCAAATTACAGTCCAGGAACCATATACAGACTAGACATTGTTTTATAAACATGCTAAATTCAAGTTTCATATACTCCACATCAGTAACCTTGCAACCCCTTTTCTAAAGAACATTTCCATCAAAACATATCCTATGGTAAACCTTAATGTTAGCAGACTGAACTTTCGAATAGATTTCCAAAAACAACTTAGAAACATAAACACTTCCCACCCCTTAAAATACAGCCCAAACTCCAAACAAGCATTTATTATGGGCTGATTTTTGCTGACTTTCACAGTTTTAAACAGATCTGGACAGAAGATATTCAATATAAACTTGACTCATGCTACAACATATTCAACAGTCCACACCCACAACAAACTTCAATCATTTTTTACAAGCCAACATACTGAATTTAAACACCCATTCAAACTTACAAACCAAACTTAAGCTAATAACATAAATAAGCAAGCAAACACATGAAGAAAAGCTAAACTACTACAGAATTAAGAGAGTTTAATAACATAAGATAGCATTTGATAAACAGGAGGTCATGAACTTTCAACTGGATCATGTAACTTCAGATTTCCCATTCTTACACATCTAGAGGTCTAGGAAGTACCTGAATAAAACAAAAAACAACGAGGGAACAAACTGAGGTTAGGAGGAAATAGTAGCCGTAGATCAACAACAATGCAAACAATTCAATCCATGTTGTAACCCAGAAATAGCAAAGTATTGGAAATTCTTTTGAAAGAAACCCAGAAACTTGAACTAGTTCATCAATGGAACAGTACCCTGGTCCCTTTTTCTTTTTTCTGATCTTAAAACTCTCTCAATGTGTAGGCATTTAGTGTTCTAGGTGTAGAAGGTAATGCTGGATGATATTTCAGCCACTTCTGATTTTTCTTCAAGTCTGATTCCCTTGAAAATTTTGGTAATAGGACCTTTATGGAGGGGTTTTAGGGCAGCAGTAGTGATTTTGCTAATTATCATTTACCCCCTTCCCCAATTTTCTTTTTTTTCAACCAACCCATGAACTCTAAATTCAATAACTGAATTACCCATTCCCCTCTTTCCTAGAAGTTTCCCAATGCAGTTACAAAAGATTCTCTTGCCCAATTTCCCTAAACTACCCCTTAAGCAGCTACTGTTTACCTTCAGGCTACAAAGACTAGGTCGAATTAATCCCAAGACCCAGCCCAAACCCATGGGTCTGTATACTATAGCCCAAACATGAATTTTCAAACTCTGAACTTAGTCAGAACTTTTAAACAAACAAACCTTTATACTTATAGAAGAAAAAGATTTCAATAGAGATGCTCGGAAATAGTAATTTAAAGCAATTAAATCAACTAATTAATCAAATTATACCAAGACATTAATATGCTAATTCCCATTTCATTGAACGCCAAAATAAACCCAAATTAAAGAGGAGGAAGACTCAGAATCATAATCATGCAAACAAAATGACTTTAAAATATTAAAAAGAAAGAAAAGAGAAGAAACAGAAGGAGACAAGTACAAGAACAAAATAGAAGACGAAGACGAAGAAGAAAAGAACAAAAATACCTAGATAAACCACACGGAAAGGGCTTGACAAACTTTAGGCGACCTCGATTTGACCCGAAACTGGTATTAATCGCATGTTCTCTTTAAGAACAAACGAACAATACTGGTTTCAGGTCCAGTCGTTCATAGGAACTTGAGGACTTGAAAGATTTTCTTTCCTTCGTTTTTAGATTCAACACTGGCTTGATTCGGTGAGGATTTGGGGAGAAATGGTGGTGGATTGGAATCAAGGATGGGCGGTGGTTGTATGGTTGGATTTTGGTTGTAGTTTGAGCTCCGCCGCCGGCCGAAGATGGTGAAGGGGTTCAGGGCGGCGGGTCTAGGGTTGGAGATGAGAGCGTGAAGATTAAGTACAGATATACAATGTTCTCTGTGAATTTCGGACAATTATATCGAAAAGGGGAGGGGGCGTTCCTTGGCCGTTTGATTGAAAGAGATCAACAGCCCAGATCTCTCACTTTGCGAAACGACGCCGTTTCGATTTGGGGATTGGGATTGGATCGAGTATTGGGGTGGAGCTGGGTAGGTATTTTGAACGGGTATGGGGGGGGTTTCATTTGGGCCTACCAAATTAGCCCAAATCACAACCCTTTCTTTATTTGACTTTTTTCATTACTTTTAATCAATTTTTTCCTTTTTCCTTTTCAAATTAATTTAAATCCTAAATTACTCTTAAAGTAAATATTTTACCAAATTAAGCTAATTACTCAAAATAATATTTACCACAACTAATTAATTCCCAAATTAAAATAAAGCTACAAAATTCAAAGCTAAATAAAAATGCAAAAATGAGTCATTTTTTGTGATTTTTTCTATTTTTGTCAAACAAATTAATTACTAATTATTATAAAATGTAAAATTAAGTCCTATATGCAAATGCAATGTATTTTTATTTATTTTCATGAATTAAACAAAATTAAACATGCGCAGACAAATGCAAGCAGTTAACAAAAAATGCTACTAAAATTCACGAAATTGCAAACAATGGGAAAAATTTATTTTGTTTGAATTTATGGGAATAATTCTTATAGGGAAAAAATCGCGTGCTCACAAGCAACATCGTATACATTTTGTGCACTTTCTTCACAAAAGAAGTCTGGTGGAGTAACAAAAAAAAGCCCCCAATCCTGTCCAATTTTCAAACCAAAACAATGTCGACCCCAATCTTGTTTGCTAATATATTTGTTTCTCTATTTGATCCCTAGATTCAAGCATCTTTCTCCAAACATGATTTCATTGTCTCCATTGTACCAAAATAGTATTAGTTTTCTTGCAATACTTTTGGCACATGAAGAAGCTCCATAGACTAGGTTTGGTCCGAAAATTCTACCACAACTTGCAACACAAGGCTTTTGAAATATCATGCAAGGACCTAAAACCTATTCCTCCCTCTTCAACATGAAGACACAGACTATCCCATGATGCCCAATGTCTACACTTTCCTCCTACTGAGTTACTCCAAAAAAATTGTGCAAACATCTTGTGCAACTTATTAAGCACACATGTCGGAGGGTTAACCGCTGAGAGTAAGTGTATGGCATGCTTTATAATACATGAGAGATTAAAACCTTTATTTCTCCAATTGATAGTAGCTTGCCCTTCCATCATTGTAATTTATTAAGGACTTTATTATTCGAAATTGTTATTAGTGGATTTTATTTATGATATTAAGTTATTCTGGCTAGATACAGAGGTTGATTTGCACGGGCGGGATTTTTAGAGTGTTAATTTAGCTTATTTGAGGTAAGCGTCTTATGTAACTTTATTAGGGGAATTTTTCCTACTAAATGATATTGTTTTCTACATGTGGGGGTGATGCATATACAAGGTGACGAGCATATAGGCATGTGCTGGAGTTTCTATGCTCGGGAAGGGGAATTATATGCTTCTTTGTGCTTCGTTAAACTTGGTGATCTCTTAACTTATGCTTTATTTAATTCTATGATTAATAAACTCAATTATCTGCATTAGAAATCATGCTATAATATATGATATTTTAAAATAATTTAAATGAGTTATTTTTAGAGATTGTTTACATACTTGAATGGCCATAACATAATGAACACCTATTTATACATGTTATTATCATGTTACTTGAGTTTCTTTATCCGTAATAGGAGATGACAATTGGGGCATTAGTGCTATGTTTGGCACGATGGGTATTTTTTGTGTGGTTGATATGATGTTGGCACAATGAGTATTATCGTGTAGTATAAAATAATATTGGTCGATAGGTTGTTGCCATGTGAGAGGAATGGGAGTTGAAATCTTGTTATGATTACTTGTTCGTTAAATCTTTACATGCCCTCTACTTTGGTTTCCATTAATATTTTGTTGTTTTGTATGTTATTTTCCCGTTTGTGTTCCTTATGTTGTTACTTATATATGTTCCTATTTGGCATGTTACTGTTATATCTATGTTTGCCGGTTAATGTTACTCCTATGCTAGTCCTTGACTTACTTTTGCTACACGTCTTTTCGAATTCATGTATTTACTCTTATCCCAAACATTCCACATGCCTCTATTTGTTACATAATTTACTTATTAGATGTCTTGACATATTACGTTTCTTCATTTAATACATGCCTTCACTTGCTATATGCTCTTACTTGCCACGTGCCGCCACTTGTTATATGATTTCACTTATTACATACCTCTACTTGATGCTTGTTTTTACTTGATATACATCTTTCCCTGTTTCATATTCTACACATCTTTGCTTAGCCGAATTGGGTAACTTTTTTATTGATTGTATATTTGTGCTTTGTGGAAGCCTTGTCTTTATATGTAGGAAACTAGCTTTGGGATGTTGTGTTGGTCATATGACTCTGTTGAGTTTGTATGTAATGATCTGACCAGTCGTTTTGAGAGTATTAGCCCCGATCCCATATTTACTACTTCTCCTATATCACTTTATGCTTCTGTGACTTGACGGGAGGTTTTGGTTTTGAAAAGAAATGGGACACTCATTCCCTAAAATGGAAGCTTAAGTTCTAAGAATTTGACCGTAGTTGGAACTGTGTGAAGACAACTCCGAAATGGAGTTTTATCAATTCTGTTAGCTTCGTTGGGTGATTTTAGACATATGAGCATGTCCGGATTGGGATTTGGAGGTCCGTAGTTGAATTAGGCTTGAAACGGCGAAAGTTGAATATTTGGAGGTTTGACCGGAAGTGGACTTTTTGATATCAGGGTCAGATTTTGATTCTAGAAGTTGGAGTAGGTCTGTAATGTCAAATATGACTTGTCTGCAAAATTTGGGGTTAGTCGAACATGTTTTTATAAGTTTCGGCATCAGTTGTAGAAGTTTGAAGTTTCAAAGTTTATTAATCTTGAATTGGAGTGTGATTCGTGTTTTTAGCATTGATTGATGTGATTTGAAGGCTCGACTATGTCCGTATGACGTTTTAGGACTTGTTAGTATGTTTGGTTGAGGTCTCGGAGGCCTTGGCTGGATTCCGGGTGGTTAACAAACTAGAGTTGGACTTGTTGGAATTGCAGAAAAATCTGGTGCTTTAGTTGCTGGTTTCCTTCATCGCGTTCGCGTTCGTGTAAGGTATCTAGGAGGCCAGCTGGGTTTTGTTCTTCACATTCGCGATGTAGGTCCTGTATTTGTGAAGCACTGAGGTCCTAGGTCTACACGTTCGCGATAGGGACCTCGCGTTCGCATAGAGGAGCTGGCTTGATGAGTCACCAGGCATTTAGCCTACGCGTTCGAGATGAAGGTCCCGCATTCACGAAGGGTTAGGCAGTGGAAGCTTCGCGTTCGCGAGTGGGATCTTGCATTTGCGTTAAAGGGAATTTTCTTCCGTTGATTTTTGTGCTTTGCGAATGCGAGGCACATTCTGCATTCGCGAAGGAGGATTCACCTAGGCAGATATGAACATTTCAAAATTGAGAATTTTGCCATTTTCTTCATAACTTGAGATAGAGAGCTCGGATATAGGCGAGAATTCAAGGGTTTTTCCAGAGAAAACAATTGGGTAGTGATTTTTAACTCGTTTATAGTTATATCCCACTAATCTATCATTAATTTTATCATTTAATTAAGGTTTTGAGTTGAGAAATTTGGGGAAAAAGTGGAAATGTTCTTCAACCGAATTTTGGGGTTTTGACTGAGATTTTGGTATCGGATTTGAGTAATTTTGATATGTGTGGACTTGTGGTTGAATGGGTATTCATATTTTGTGACTTTTACTCGATTCCGAGACGGTGCCCCGGGTCGACTTTTTGGGGCGATTTTCAAATTTCTTGTTAAAGTCTTGATTTCAATAATTAGATTAGTTTCTTATTGTCTTATTTATACTATGTAATTCCTTTTGGCTAGATTTTGGCCATTCAGAGTCAGAAAGTGGAGGAAAGGACATTCATATTGACTGATTGAGCTTGGTTCGAGGTAAGTGACTTGCCTAACCTTGTGTAGGGCAAATCCCCTTAGGATTTGGTTCTGTTGTGATAATTCTGTGATATGTGACTGCCGTGTACGCGAGGTGACTAATGCGTACACAGGCTAATTATTGTAAAATTTGATTTTTACTGAGTCGTAACCTGTTACATCTTAAATGAGTTATACCAGCATGTGTAGTTATCCTGTTTAGCCTAATATCGCATGTTTACGTGTCTTAATTTCTTATTTGAAATCTGTACAACATACTTATTTGATTTATTGCTTTCCTTGACTTGCATTTAGCCTTAAACTATACGATTTCTTTCCATTAATTATTGTTTCCATCGATTTCGAGCTGTGTGTTTACTTTGGGACTACGTGGTGGTACCTCGGGAGATCCCCTGTTGCATATTTACTTTTGGGACTACGAGGCGACACCTCGAGAGCGCCCCTATTGTTCATCCTATATGATGTGTTGCTATTACTGTAATTCTTCATTGCTAATTCTTAGTTTTTCATTATATTGCTATATCTCCTGCCTTATTTGTTATATTCAAGTAGGACACTGACCTGAACTTGTCACCACTCTACCGAGGTTAGGCTTGGCACTTACTGGGTACCGTTGTAGTGTACTCATGCTACTCTTCTGCACATATTTTGTGTGCAGACCCAGGTACCTCCTACTAGCCCCGCTATTAGTCGAGAGTATTTGCTGCGGCTTTTGGAAACTTCAAGGTATATCTACCAGCATTTGTAGACCTCGGAGTGTCCTTTATGTTGTTTCTTCTTATTTTCTAGAAACCTCATGTGTAGAGACAGTTAGAGATTCTCCTTAGAGCTTGTGACTTGTTACTATCGGGTCTTTAGGGAATTGTTTATACTCAAAATTGTTGGTTTTTACTTGTATATCGAGCAGCAGTTTTTCAGCTTTATATATATACACATACATACCTTTTGTTGTGAAGGTTTAGTAGTTATCTCTGTTGTTTATCAATTTTCTTTTCGCAACTATTAGATTTACCTAGTCTTAGAGACTAGGTGCCATCACGACATCTTACGGAGGGAGATTTGGGTCATGACAAGTTGGTATTAGAGCTCTAGGTTCATAGGTGTTATGAGTCACAAGCAGGTTTAGTAGAGTCTCGCGGATCGGTACAGAGATGTTTGTACTTATTTTTGGGAGGCTATGGAACTGTAAGGAAAATTTCACTTCTTTGATTCCTTGTCATGCGAAATTGTTGACTTCAGAATTCTAAACTTTTGTCTTCTATTCTCTCACAAATGGTGAGGACACATACAACCACATCAGATGACTAGGAAACTGCCCCCTGCTAGAGCGACAAAAGGTCGGGTCTGGGTCGGGGCCGGGGCTGAGGCTAAGGACGTCCACGTGATGTAGCTAGAGCACCCACACAAGCTGCTACAAAGAAGACACCAGTAGCTCTAGTCGGAGCACAGGCACTTGAGACGCCTGTTACTTCACCAACTCTTCAGGAGACCCTTGCACAGTTTCTGAGCATGTTTGGAACTTTGGCTAAGGCAGGGTTGATACCACTTGCCTCTGCCACATCCCAAGCCGGGGGAGGAGCATAGACTCCCACCGTCCGCACCCCAGAATAGTGGGTTCAGGTAGACCAGGTCCCATAGGTCATACCAGTGCATCCGGTA
The DNA here is from genome assembly GCF_000715075.1 of Nicotiana tabacum. NCBI lineage: Eukaryota > Viridiplantae > Streptophyta > Magnoliopsida > Solanales > Solanaceae > Nicotiana > Nicotiana tabacum. The sequence continues at coordinate 57,860,244 of NC_134082.1, read as the reverse complement.
GCCCTAATTCGGCCCGAGTGCAGGGTAATAATTTCTGAGGAAAAGCAGCTCAGGCTCGAGAGGTACTAGAAGTAACACCCAATTACTTTCAGTGGCCTGTCGTCAGAGGATGCCTAAGGTTTTCTTGAGGAGTGCCACTGTATTCTCCATACTATGGGTGTAGCGGAGTCACGTGGGGTTTCTTTCACTATGTTTTAGCTTAGAGGAGTGGCCTATCTGTGGTGGCGTGCTTATGAGTTGGGTAGTCCGGCTGAGGCAGCTTTACTCACTTGGACTTAGTTCTTAGATATGTTCTTGAGGGAGTATGTTCCCCAGAGTCTCAGAGATGCATGTCGCATAGAGTTTGAGCAGTTGTGCCAGGGTTCTATGATTGTGTCTGAGTATGCGGTTTGCTTTAGTGATTTGGCTAGACATGCACCAGCCTTGGTTACTATAGTTTGAGAAAGGGTGTGTCGATTTATCGAGGGGCTCAACCCTAGTATCAGATTTAGCATGGCTTGAGAGTTGGAGATGGACATCGCATACTAACAGGTAGTGGGGATTGCTAGGAGATTTGAGGGTATGCTGATTCAGGAGAGGGAGGAGAGAGAGGCTAAGAGGTCTCGAGAGTCTGACACTTATAGTGGTACTCATGCCCCAGCTTCAGGTCGGCATGGTAGGGGATTTGTGAGTCGTCCTATTCATTCAGCACTTCCAACCGTCAGTGGTATTCTGGCCACTCCTAGGCCCCAGGATCCTTATTATGCACCGCCATTGTCTAGTGTACCTCCTACATGGGGTGCTTTTAGCGGTCAGTCCAGCTGACTTGGCCCGAGCCATCCACAATAGCCACGCCCTCCAAGATCTTGTTTTGAGTATGGTGACACTCGCCATATAGTGATGGATTTCCCCAGACTTAGGAGAGGTGCACCTACACAGACTACTCAGGTACCGCATGCTCCACCAGGTCCCCAGGCTATAATTGTAGCACCAACTATCACTCCACCTGCTTAGCCAGCTCGAGGTGGAGGTCGGGTAGGTAGAGGTCGCTCTAGAGGGGGAGTCCAAGCTAGATATTATGCTCTTCCTGCTTGTACAAAGGTAGTTGCATCCGACTCTGTCATTACAGGTATTGTTCCGGTCTGTCATAGAGATACGTTAGTCTTATTTAATCCAGGCTCCACTTATTCCTATGTGTCATCTTATTTTGCTTCGTATTTGGGCATATTCCATGATTCTTTGAGTTCTCCTGTTAATGTGTCTACACCTGTGGGAGATTCTATTATTGTTGACTGTGTTTGGGTGTTCTTAGTGGTTTTGAGACCCGAGCCAATTTATTATTGCTCAATATGGTATACTTGATATTATTTTGGGCATGGAATGGTTGTCGCCCCATTATGCTATTCTTGATTGTCACGCCAAGATCGTGACACTAGCTATGTCGGGATTACCATGATTAGAGTGGAGAGATACCTTATATTACACTCCTAGTAGAGTTATTTCATTTCAAAGTCTCAACAAATGGTTGAGAAGAGGTGTGACACATATCTAGCTTATGTGAGAGATGTCAGTACTGATACCCCTATAGTTGAGTCAGGTCTAGTAGTGAGGGATTATCCGGATATATACAGAGATGACATATATGAATAGGTAGACCATGGATCAAATAATACCGAAGCATCCCTACCACAGACAAAATAATACCTGTGATCACGACATCTGAGGCCACTACATCTGGTCTGGCTAGAAAAGCATATAATCTAGCTGGAGCGTCGGCTGGCTGACCTCCGCCTGGCTGAACAATAGTTGGCTGACCTCCCTCTGCCTGGCCTCTACGTCTAGGACGACCCCTACCGGCCTATCCCCCATCTCTGGGCGGTCGGGCAGCTGGTGTTGCAATTATGGGTTGATGACCCTGCTGTACAACCTTGACCCGAAGTCTGAGGTAGGTCCTCTTTATGTGACTCGGATCTTCACACTCGTAACAACCTCTCGGTACCATAGACTGTTGTCCCGAAGTCTGACTCTAATGGCTTGAATACCTACTAGAAGAACCCTGAATGGCTGGTGGGCGGTATGAACTCTCTGGCATGGCACTAAAATAGGCACTGGAAGAACCCTGATGAACTGGTGGGTGGTAAGAACTCTCTGGCATAACGTTGAAATAGGGTCGCGTTGGAGCACCCCGAGGAGGTGGTGGTGGCGCTGGATATGTGGGCCTCCTAGGCTGACCCTTCCCAAACTGACCTCTGCCCTTAGCCGGGACACCTCTAAACTCTCCAGAGATCCTCTTGTCCTGCTACATCTGCTCTCCACCCTCTGGCGGTAGCACTCAATCCTCCAAGCAATCTCCACTACTAGCTGATATGAGTACCCATCTCAATCTCTCGGGCCATGCTAGCCCAAATACCGGGTTGCAACCCTGCAACAAATCTCTGCACTCTCTCTGCGTCCATGGGAAGTATCATAAGTGCATGGCGACACAACTCAGAAAATCTCGCCTCATAATTGGCCAAAGACATCTGACCCTCCTCGAGCTGCTCAAACTAACACCGCAACTCTTCCCTCTCACGAGGGTGGAATATACCTGTCCAATAGAAGCCATGTAAATTGATCCTAAGTCATGGGAGGAGAACCTGCTAGTCTGCCAAGAAGGTAGACTTCCACCATCTACGGGCCTTGCCCTCTAGCTAGAAAGTGGTGAAATCTACTCCAAGAGACTCCAATATCCTCATTTTATGCAGTCTATCCCTGCACCGATCAATAAAGTCCTGGGGGTCCTCATGTCGCTCACCCTTGAAGATAGGAGGGTGTAGCCTAGTCCATATGTCTAGTAGCTTCTGCGGATCACCGTCCATAGTTGGTCTAGGCTCAGGTGCTGATGCGGCAAAGGGCTGGGCCCCACCCACGGGTAGTGTACCCGGAGTCTGATATAAGACAGTTGCGTGCCCAAGAGCCTGAGAAGTAAGGGTCTGTGCTCCCCCCTACCTAAGATGTGACTGGGTCTGCTGAAAATAAACCAGCTTGAGTCATAGTGTCCATGAACTGCAATATACGGCCTATAACCTCTTGAAAGCCCAGTCCTGTCATGAAATCTATCGGGACTGGCTATGGAACATGCACCTCACCTTGCTCCTCGATGACAGGATCCTCCACTGGATCCGCTGGTGGTGCTACTGGGGCAGCTCTAGGATGTGCTCGTCCCTTATCTCGGGCCGGTGCCCTCTCCCGACCTCTGCTGCAGCCTCTAGCAACAAGTGGAGCAGCTCCTCCCGGGTCTGGAATGTCCTCTATACGTGTCCTCACCATCTGTGAGAGAATAGAAGAAGGAAATTTAGTATACCATCACATGACGATAGGAGATGAATAAAGAGTAATTTTCTAACACCCTATAGCCTCTCGAAGATAAGTACAGACGTCTCCGTACCGATCCACAAGACTCTACCAGGTCTGCCCATAACTTGTGAGACCTACGTGAACCTAATGCTCTGATACCACGTTGTCATGAGCCAAATTCCATTATAGGTTCAAAAGTTCATATCCTAACTATTATAGTGATTACCCAACCCCGGCAAGATTCCTAAAATTTACCCCTGGGCCCACGTGCTCGGATTTCGGAAATTTTTAAAGGAAGTTGTTACCAATAACCTAAGGAACATAAATATATGATTATTACTAAGTTTCATGGTAAACAATCTCATTCTTGTCTAACCCTAGGTTTTCATCTAAACCCATAATTTTCACAATTTATACGTGTTAATCTACCCATAATCTAAATACTTAACTCACATATGGTAGAAATTACTTACCTCCAAAAGCTAGATGAAAATACCTCTCAAGAAGCTCCAAAATTCGCCCAACAATGGAGTGAAAATGAGTCAAAAATGCCTAACTTCCATATTAAATGAAGTGCACTGCCTCCAGCTTTTCCGCACTTGCGGTCACTAGGCCGCATATGTGCCCCCGCTTCTATGGAAATGGGTTGGGTTGGCTGGCGTCGCACCTGCGGATGGGCTCCCACTCCTGCGGGTCCCACTTCTACAGGAAGGGAGTCGCTTCTACCGCACCTGGGCTGCCCTTCCTTGGCCACTTCTGCAGTGCTTGGCCCGCACCTGCGAGCTCGCACCTACGACTGACCAACCGCAGGTGCGGTTATGATAGCAGCTGGAGCTTCAGCTCTTGTTCCAACTTTCAACTTGGCGGGCCTCGTCCGATTGATGCTCAGGCCTCCGGGGCCCCATTCGAACATGCCAACAAGTTTGAAATTATAAAACAAACTTGTTCGAACTCTCGGAACGCCCAAAACAACATTAAAACTAAGAATTACACCTTAAAACCAATTGAATCAAACTTATGAATTTCAAGTTCTTCAATTTACTTCCAATGTGCCGAAACGTACTTATTCTAATCGGAATGACATCAAATTTTGCGTGCAAGTCTTAAATGACTTTACAGAACTAGCCCCGGTCTCGCAGTTCCATTTGGACCTCGATATCACTAAAACCCGCTCCAAACCAAATTTAAAGAACTTCTAAAAACCTTCAAGAACCAACTTTTACTATTAGGCGCCAAAGTGCTTCTGGTCATCCAAAACCCAATCTGGACATAAGTCCAAGTCCAAAATCATCATACGAACCTATTGGAACCGTCAAATCCCAATTCCGAGTTCGGTTACGCAAAATGTTAATCGAAGTCAAACTTGGCCTTTTAGGCCAACCTTAAGGAACCAAGTGTTCTAATTTCATCCCAAACTCTTCCAAATCTCGAACCAACCATCCCCGCAAGTCATAAATCAGTAAAAGTAAGTACGAGAAATTTTTTTTAGGGTAACAAGGTTCTAGAAAGCAAAACAACCAGTCGGATCGTTACAATATACATGAAGTCTAATAATGTGAAAATCTTGTTTTTCCTTCCGCAGCTTCCAAACTCTTCATGTATAGGTTTTTCCTTACTTTTGTTTCATTCTTTATTCTACTTTGATTTGTAATTTCAATTATAATTACTTTATTTTCAATTAGATTTATGATTTTCAAGTGTGCAAAGTGTTATTATTTATCTTTGTTCTGCCAACTCCTTCGTTCGTTTCTTTATCATCGTTGTTAATTTTTTTTCTTCATGTTTTTGCTCTTGTTTTCAAGTTATAGGTACTTGTTTTCTTTATTTTTTATCAGTTACTATTTGTTTAGTTCTCCTATTGTATTGTAACTAAATCTAGTTGTTTGAGTAGTTAACCTCCTATTACGCTGAAATTATGTATGATTATTTTGGCGATTCTTATTCGTATAACATAAGTACTTGATGATCAATATGATTTGCTAATGTGATTTACCAAGTAATATAGACCCAAATGTATATAACTAAGTAATTTAATTACTCTTTCATAGGGTATAATGTTGTTAAAACAGTACAATGTTATATTATAATATTTATCTCATTTTATTTATTATTATATTATACTTTTTTTATGTAGGCTAAACCTGAAGTTTTTGAATGGAGGAATAAGTGGCTTAGAAATTATGATAAGCTAAGTGAGCTATACGGAAGAGATAGAGCTACTGGAAAACAAGCTGAGACTGGACCAGACATGTTAAGAAGAGGTGCTCATAATAATTTTAGAATATCAACTAATAGTTCATTGATTATTGATGAGGTAAATGAACTGGTTGCTATAGATGCTGCCTCCTTGGAAAATACTGAGGAACATGAACAACATGAGCACGGTCGATCAACTTCAGAAGCACCTAACTCGAATGCTTATTCAGAGGCACCAACTTCTAACACGAATAAAAAGTCTAAGAAATAACATCTTGAAGGCATGACTGATATATTGATGGCTGGAATGGATAATTTGGCTAATGCTATTAATCACCTCTCAACTATGCCACCCATTCCTGAAAGTGATATATGAAAAATGGTACAGGAGTTAGATTTGGAACCTAGTATGAACCTAAAAGCTTATATATTTCTTTGTCAACATGTAGACTTATGTCGCCCACTGATTGGACGTCCATTGGAAGATCGTAAATTTCTTTTATTAACCATAATGTCATCACCTGGAAATTGAGTTAGAGTAATATTATTTATGGTATAACCATTAAGCATTTTATCGGATATGAGTATTTCATTATGGATTATATATCACGTTGTTAGAAAACTTTTATGTTATATACTTTAAGTTATGGATTATATGTCATGTTGTTAGAAAATATTATTTATGATCTAAATTTTGAATGGAGTCTACTTAACATTTTTATTTTATTTTTCAATTATTATGATCTAATTATGAATATAGTGTACTTTATTATTATTTTTAATATTACTATTATCTACAAACGTGCACGTGATGATTTAAATATTTATTTATATGAAGGTACAATAAAAGTTAATATGAGAGAAATTTTATGTATAATAATACAACACAAATACTAAAAAATATTATTACATTAGAATAATACATGAATTTAAAATAAAAGGACAGCATCAAAACTTACACAAATGATCAATTTTGTCATGTTAGCTAGATAATTATGTATTATATTTTAAAAGTATTTAATATGATGGTATTTTAGCTAGTGTTTGTCCATAGATTCCCAAATTTATTTTGAAAAATCTGATTTCGGTGAAATTTGATTTGAAGATGAAAATGTGTTTGGACATACGTTTTCAAAATATATTTCCCAAATTTATTTTGAAAAATCATGTGTATTATTAGAGATTTGGCCCAAAACTAGCTATTGAGTTGGTTTTAGGATTTGGGATTTTTCCAAAATATGGGCAAAATCTATGGCCAAATATGTGTTTGCCAAATAAAACCCAAGTTTATTTTAGCAAAATCTATGGCCAAACGGGTCCTTAACGAACACTTCTTTGTCGACAATAATTTTTGTGTGCATGTTTCCTCCTAATGCTTTGGTTGCTCTGCCTTAACCAGAACTCTTGTTGTCGATCTTGATATCCCTTTTTAAAGTGCAACATACAATTATTCCTGCAAGAAAATATACTGCGATAAATATAGTAAAATAGTTAGGATGCTTGTCCTTGCACTTTATTTATTATATTTGCAAAATATAAACATACTAAAAATTATTTTCACTCAAATTTTAAAGGAAATTCCTTAGTTTCGAAAGATGAAAGTCGAATTCAGGGATAAGAATATACGTAGAAGCACATTGACCAGTATCATAATTTTTACATGTATGGCGTTATTGTCAAAACTTCTATATACCATATGTGTGCTATTATATAAGCTATTCAGCGTATCTAAGTTTTTAGTAGTATGACAGGCATAGTTTTCTTCAAAATTAACATATATACAATGAAAGATCAATTTTAACTTAGTCTATTATATATACGGTGACATTAACATACATAAGAAATAATAAACTTGACAACAAACATGTACGGTAGAAGGCCATTTGGTATAAAATTTGGCAATCAACCTTTTATTTAGTTGATCAACATATTCATTTCTGCTAGCTAAGATATCTTTTTTAATTCTATCATACGATTTGCACAAATTGCAATTTAATCTAATGATAGAAATATTCTCTTATTAAATGCACTACCATTACCATTGGAATTGATAACCAAGTGTTCAGGAAGAACCAAATCATCTTTATTGGATGCTTTTATTCATTTCCGACACGAAGCAAGTAGACACTGAATGTTGGATCTATTCTTACTTTATATTTCTTGTCAGTTAAATCCTTTTCATTTGAATCTAGAAGTATAACTTTGGCAAGCTAGCCTTTACAGTCTCTGCTTTTGTCGATTTTGGAACTACGGATAGTATTTGACAGAAATTACCTCCCAAACCATTAATTTTTCATCAAACGGTTCATTAATATCCAATATTTCTCTAGAACTCCAAGCAATTATTTTGATCATTTGACACTATGCCATAAGTGTTTCATCCCATATTACCAATCTTTTTCTTATAAATTTATCACCATTGCTCTACTTTGATATATTTGTGATAATTATTTAAGTTGTTTGAAGAGGTATATCAAATCTAAAGTGGGTCTGTTTACCTTAAAAATGGTAATTACAATTATATTTGATTTTGTGATTCTAAAAATACGTAATTTATCTTAATTCTAGTTGTTAGGCAATACATGCTAAGTGTAAGTAAAGAAAATAAGAAATGCAAACCAATAGGGTTATAATGTCGGGCCTCGAGCTGGCTAGAGCCGGGCCTCGAGGTCTAGATGAGCTAATAGCGATAAACGATCTATGGAGGATTAATGATAACGAGGGCCTTAAAGATAGCCTTTTGCGGTTAATAATGAGCAATAAATGAAGAACAATAATGAATAATGAATGAACAATGGAAGAATAAGCAATAAATGCAAAGAACAATAGTGTTAGTAAAAAGAGTAGAGAATGTTGTATTATATTCAATGTGTTCTGCAATGATCCGACCCCTCTACAAGATGGCAAAGGTCCCTTTTATATATGAGGGGAATCCCAATATTGTACATGTATAATAATGACGGGAAACAACTATTGGTACAACTATATAATGGCTTAGTACGGATTTGTACTATTCTTGCAAACCTGGTCAGCTCTTAGCCACGCGTTCTTGGGAGCCTTCCCTCCTTTCCATGACGATCACCAATTTGAACTACTCCGAGGCTGAACTTCGATTTACTTCCTTGAGAGACGCACCTCGGGGTCACGCTTCAAACTCTACTCTAAGCTCATCGAGGTCGGGCATGGAGTGCTATGATAATTCCAACATTGAACTCTTCCGATTTTTGCCGTATACAGAGAGTCCCTGCGTTTCTTAGAATGAAATAATATGAAACGATCTTAAGTTCTTGCTTCTTCGATACCCCCGTTATGACGTCAACCACGTGAGGTCATTAAATGGTGTGACAGAAAAGTTATACAGGGGTCTTATCAAAAACAGTTCTCGAAAATCCCACGAACCACTACTGGTCGCCCTTTCAACTCCTCCTAGTGACTTATAAATACTCCAATCCTCTATCTTTCAAACCTTTGAAACATCTTCAAATTTTCAAGTCCTCATTAACAGTTTCCTGCCTTCACCCTTCTTCCGTGTTCAGTTATTTGTCAACTTGCTTTGAAACCTTTGTTACAACCATGGCAAAAACTTCTAAAATAGTGCCTCAAAAAGGGGAAGCCCATTCTTCATCACGCTCGTCTAAGACCAAAAAGGAAGTGCCCCCCAATGTCGAGGAGTGCGTTCCTAGGACATTCGATACAACCTCTGACTTTAAGATTGATAAACCCTCTTCGGTACCGGGCTGGTGCAAACCCATGTCTCGGTATGTTAGTCTAATAACTGACATAAAGAAGGTAAAAATAGATTGCTAATGGGGAAAGGCGGTACAAGTAGAGATCCCTTCTTCGGAAGAGGATATAACTACGCATAAACCTGGTTTCCTCAGCGTGTATACATATCCTTTACTTTGGGTCCTGTAAGCTCTTCTTCTCACGTTTTCGTACGTTAAAAGTTTCGTCTTCAGTTAATTGACGTAGACTCGGGGATGAGATCATCTTAACGTTAATGTATTTACGCTATTTATAACAAGCGATAAATAAGTGTTATAAAGAATAAAGGGGTACACAAATTAAAGAAAACGATTTCGTTGAAAATGGCCAATTGGAATAAAATACAAGTTGAGCGATAATACCCGATAATTATAAACTAGTAGCATGCAAGGTACCATATGACCACGGTAGTATAATGTATAAAGTATATTAAAAATAAGTAGGATTTTAAGTAATTTATGGTAATTTTTAAATTATGCGGGTAATTGATTAATTACCGGGTAACAAAATATTACCCAGTTAACTAATAAGTGAATAAAAAATTATAAATTATGTCCCCCCCCCCCCCCAAAATGTAGCATAAAGCCACAGTGGATAAACATGACTCTTGGTTATTATTGCCATGTGGCTACCTAAGGGTAAAGTTAAAATCTAACCAAGATAAGACTTAATTATAAGTCTTATCTCCATCTCATTAGAATCAGGACTTAGGACATCATTGAACCATTAATGTATCATTTTAGTTCAAAAATGTTAAGAGAGCAGAAGCTTCAGTTCGTGCAACAAACTCTATCAAAATAATTCAAAGAAGCAGTAGCTTATTTTCGTTCAGGATACTTCAGCGTAATTCCATAAAATATTTGTGGTTACAAAAGAGTACGATGCAATCTATGTCAAGAATATTATACGGAGTTTTCCCTACTCCAGGTATATTAAGTCCATCCCTTCTTTCTTTTGGCATGGTCCAAATTATATTGAAGAAACGAGCAAATGCACAGTTTCCATAAATTACTCTATTCATAGAGATACTAGGGGTTTCTATATTCTTGATTCCCCACGAGAATTATTATTATCTTCTCTTCATGAGTCAGAATAATACGCAATTGAAAAAGTTTATCCGGAAGGAATATTGAGTTTTTCACGTATTTTTCATGCATTTCACCCATTTATACATATGCATTGACCCATGACTAGATGACGTTATATACGCGTATATATGTAAATATATGTATATGTATATGTGATATGGGAAACGGTTATGGCGTTATATATGCACCACCAACTGATCAGCTGGTATATGTTAATGATGTTGCCCACAGTGGCCGAGACGATATGATGGGATGCCCTCAGTGGCTTGATGATATAATGGACACCCATACCTATGCATGGCACGACATTTATACGCACGTACATGACATTATAAATGTTTTAGAATTTACAAAGTTATTCAGATTTAAAGATGTGTTTCTATATTCTATGTTTCATCTATGTCTTTTACGTACTAATTTTCATGCCTTACATACTCAGTACATTTTTCGTACTGACGCCCTATTTAACGGGGCCTGCATTTCATGCCCGCATGTGTAGGTAGGCAAGCTAATAGTCCCCCTTCTTAGGACCCCTGATCAGTGAGAGTTGGCGTGCTCCACTTCATCCGGAGCTGCTATATATATATACGGATATGACATGGCTTAGTACTGTCTTTGTACAGTTATGTTTCCATTAGAGGTCTGTAGACAGTATATCTAGTTATGTTTTATGTGGCCTTGTTGGCTTTCAGTTATTAGATATATAGTTGTCTATAGCAGTCTTGCCGGCGCGCCCTCTGTATTCTGCATGTATACGTACATATGCCTTGTTGGCAGGTTTCCTTTATTTATGTCATCTTCGTAATTCAGCAGATGTTATACAGGTTCTTATCCTAGACGCATGCTTAGGGGTGTTTGACAGGTAGGACTCAGGCACCCGTCACGGTCCATCGGTTTAGGTCGTGACAAAAGTGGTATCAGAGCAGTTCTGTCCTAGGGTTGTCTACAGATCGTGTCTAGTAGAGTTTTGTTTATGGGTTTGTTGTGCACCACACTTATAGACAGGAGGATAAAGGACATATAGGATGTTATCCTTTCTCTTTATCTCAGATCGTGCGATACAAGAATTCATGTTCCTAACGATGTGTTATATTTTCAGCAATGCCTCCAAAGAGTAAGGCCACCCAGAAGAGAAAGTCCATGGCTGGTGAGACTACTAGTCGAGTGCCACGATTTACCAGGGCTCGGGGAGAGTCTCATGGTGAGGTTCCATCTCAGACTTCACATACCCTGCCCTTTCCAAAAGAGCTCCGAGGGGCACCAGCACCAGCATCCGCCCTTGTACATTCAATACCTTAGCCAGATACACCAGGTCAGAAGATGAGAGATTCTATCTAGCTATTAACCCGATTAGTAGTCGCGCAGGCTCGACGTCAGGAAATAGGTATTGGTCATACAGATAGGTCTGTCAGTACGAGGGTTCATGACTTCATCAATTTAGACCCTCTGATATTCACTAGGGAAGATCCGAATGAGGACCCTCAGGTATTTATTAAAAGAGTGCAGAGGACGTTACAGGTAATGAAGGCCACTAAGACTGAGTCAGTTGAGCTAACTTCCTATAGACTCTGAGATGTTGCAGTTAATCGGTACGAGTCTTGGGAATTGTCCAGAGGTGAGGATGCCCCTCCAGCAGTATGGCAGGAGTTTACAGAAGCTTTTCTCCGTCATTATCTGCCACCAGAGCTTAGACAGGCTAGAGTTGATAGGTTCTTGACCCTTCGGCGGGGTAACATGAGTGTTCGAGAGTACAGTCTTCAGTTTGATTCGTTGGTTAGGTATGCACCCACTATTTTATCTAAGATGGAGGATTGGGTTTACCGGTTCATGATGGGATTAGAGCCTCACTTGCTTAACGATTGTATGTCGGTATCACTTCAGCCAGACATGGATATTTCTCGTATTCAGGCATACGCTCAGGGTGTAGAGAGCATAAACAGAAACAGAGGACCGATTGTGATCATGATAGGGCCCAGAATAAGAGAGTGAGGTCTTCGGGTCTTTCTGATAAGTTTCGAGGTGGTCATAGGTAACAATACCCGAGGTATCCAGCCCAGCCATCAGTTAGTGCACCCCCTCAGTTTGGCGGTAAGAGATTTGATTGTTCCACATATTTAGGGTCTGGTTAGAATTTCAGGGCCTCAGGTTCTCAGTATAGGGGTGAGTCAAATAAGATGAGGCCGCCCGTGTCGTAATGTGCTCAATGTAGTAAGTAGCATATCGGGTAGTGTCGTATGGGATTAGATGTTTGTTATACTTGTGGTTATCCGGGCCATGTTGTGAGGGATTATCCAATGAGAGGTGATGCAAGCATAGCTCAGCCAACGAGATCTGTAGCTGGTTCATCATCATCAGTACACCCCCTGGGAAAGGTCTAGAAGCACTAATGAGTCGTGGTAGAGGCAGACGCAGAGCATCTAGCTTGAGCAACCCTCAGAACCGCATTTATGCATTGGCAGGACGATTGGACCAGGAGTCATTGCCTGATATTGTTACATGTATATTATCAGTCTCCTCATATGATGTATATGCACTGATTGACCCAGGTTCCACCTTATCATACGTTACTCCGTTGGTTTCTAGTAAGTTTGAAATAAAACCTGAATTGGTTAAACCTTTTGAGGTGTCTACACCTGTTGGGGAATTAGTGATAGCTTAGCAAGTATATAGGAGTTGTATAATAGTAGTTCATGGTCGATCTACTATAGCAGACTTAATCGACTTAGATATGGTAGAATTTAATGTTATAATGGGTATGGATTGGTTGGCTTCTTGTCATGCCAATGTTGATTGTAGATCAAAGATAGTCCGATTTCAATTTTCAGGGGAGTCTGTTTTAGAGTGGAAAGGTAATACAACATCACCGAGAGGAAAATTCATTTCCTATCTCAATGCAAGGAAGATGATCAGAAAGGGTTGTATTTATCACTTTGTTCGGGTTCAGGATGTGGAAGTGAAGTCACCAACCATTCAGTCCATCCTAGTAGTTAATGAGTTTCCCGATGAACTTCCCGGTCTTCCACCAGAGCGAGAAATTGAGTTTTCTATTGAACTACTACCAGATACTCATCCAATATCTATTCCTCCCTATAGAATGGCCCCCGCAGAGCTAAAAGAGTTGAAAGAACAACTAAAGGACTTTCTTGAAAATGGCTTTATCAGACCTAGTACATCACCGTGTGGAGCACTTGTGTTATTTGTGAGGAAGAAAGATGGTTCCTTATGAATGTGTATTGATTATAGACAATTGAATAAGGTGACGATCAAGAATAAGTACCCGCTCATGAAGATTGATGATTTATTTGATCAGTTGCAAGGTTCTAAGTGTTTTTCAAAAATAGACTTGAGATCTGGGTACCATCAGGTAAGGGTTAAGGAGGAAGATATTCCATAGATAGCATTTAAAACTAGATACGGGCACTTCGAGTTTCGTATTATGTCGTTCTATTTGACCAATGGCCCAACAATATTCATGGAATTGATGAACCGTGTGTTCAAGCCCTTTTTAGATCTGTTCGTAATTGTATTTATCGACGATATATTGGTTTATTCTCGTTCAGAGGTTGAGCATGCAGATTATCTTCGTACTGTGCTCAAAGTTATACGAGAAGGGAAGTTGTATGCAAAATTTTCTAAATGTGAATTCTAGTTGAACTCTCTAGCTTTCCTTGGGCATGTCATTTCGGGTGAAGGCATCTGGGTGGGTACACAAAAGATTCAGGCAGTAAAGACTTGGCCTAGACCCACAACACCGACGGAGGTTCCTAGCTTTCTTGGTTTGGTAGGTTATTATAGGAGATTTGTAGAGGGATTTTCTTCCCTTTCAGCATATTTGACAAAGTTGACTCAGAAGGGAGTAAAGTTTCAATGGATTGATGCTTGAGAACGGAGTTTCCAGGCATTAAAGGACAGATTCTCTTCAGCACCTGTTCTAATGCTCCTAGAAGAGACCAATGGTTATGTGATCTATTGTGACGCTTCAGGCGTTGGATTGGGTTGTGTGCTGATGCATCATGGTACGGTTGTAGCTTATACTTCTAAACAACTAAGAAAGCATGAGAAGAACTACCCGACCCACGATTTAGAGGTAGCTGCGGTGATTCATGCACTAAAGATGTGGAGGCACTACTTGTATGGCATTCATGTTGATATCTATACAGATCATAAGAGCCTCCAGTATATCTTCAAGCAAAAGGAATTGAATCTACATCAAAGGAGATGGTTGGAGCTACTTAAAGACTATGACGTTGATATTTTATACCATCAGGGGAAGGCGAACGTAGTAGTTGACGCCCTCAGCCATAGATCTATGGGTAGCCTGTCGTATTTATAGCCAGAAAAGAAGGGAATAGGCCATGAGGTTCATTAGCTAGCTAGTCTTGGAGTTCGGTTACTAGACTCAAGTGATATTGGAATCACTATTGAGGATACGACAACATCCTCTTTAGTAACTGAAGTAAAGGAACGCCAGTACGAGGATCCTATGTTAGTTCAATATAAGGTACCACCCCTCAAAAGGAGAAGACACCATTTGAAATTACAGAAGATGGGGTCCTCAGATATTGAGGACAATTATGTGTCCCTAATATTGCAGGGCTACATCGGCAGGTTATGGGAGAAACTTGTTATTCTCGTTATTCTATCCATCCAGGAGCGACAAAGATGTATCATGATATCAGGGAAGTGTATTGGTGGGACGGAATGAAAAAGGATATAGCGGAGTTTGTTGCTCAGCGTCCTAACTGCAACAGGTTAAGATTGAGCATCAGAAACCCGGTGGGTTATTGCAAGCTATAGAGATTCCGACTTGGAAATGGGAAGTAATCAATATGGATTTCATCATAGGCGTACCTCGTACCTAGTGTAAGTTTGATTTGATATGGGTGATTGTTGATAGGCTTACAAAGTTAGTCCATTTTCTGCCCGTTAGGACTACATATTCCGCAGAGGATTATGCAAGGCTTTATATTAAGGAGATAGTACGACTGCATGGTGTCCCTGTATCTATTATCTCGGATAGAGGAGCTCAATTTACAGCTAACTTCTGGAGGTCCTTCCAAAAAGGATTGGGGACTCAAGTAAGTCTTAGTACAATATTTCATCCCCAGACAGACGGACATGCTGAGCATACTATTCAGACACTGGAAGATATGTTACGAGCTTGTGTAATAGACTTCAAAGGTAGCTGGTATGATCATCTTCCGCTTATTGAGTTCGCATATAATAATAGTTACATTCCAATATTCAGATGGCTCCATATGAAGCTCTTTACGGACAGAAGTGTAGGTCGCCTATATGGTGGTTCGATGTTGGAAAATTTGGATTACATGGGCCAGACCTGGTTCAGCAAGCCATAGAAAACGTAAAGCTTATCCGGGATCGACCATTGACAACTCAGAGTCGTCAGAAGTCATATTCTGATGTACGGCATAGACATTTAGAATTCGGGGTTGATGACTGGGTATTTTTAAAGGTGTCACCTATGAAGGGTATGATGAGGTTTGGCAAGAAAGGAAAACTTAGACCATAGTATATTGGGCCTTATAGGATCATTCGAAGAGTGGGCAAGTAGCTTATGATTTAGAATTGCCCTCGGAGTTAGAGTCCTTCCATCTAGGTTTTCACGTATCTATATTATGGAAGTACATTAGCAATCCTACCCGAGTGGTGCCCACAGATGATGTACAAATTACAAAGGACTTGTCATACGAGGAAATTCCAGTTTCCATCCTAGACCGATAAATTCGCAAGCTACAGAACAAGGAGGTAGCCTCCGTGAAAGTACTTTGGAGGAATAACAATGTGGAATAAATGACTTGGGAGGCCAAGGAAGACATGAAGTCTAGATATCCCTACTTATTTCCTCCTCCAGAGAAGATTCTGACTAAGACATCATAACCATAAGGAACGTGTACAAATTATTTTATTGGTTATTGTCGTTGGTCCTGTGAGGCCATCGTCGTTATTGATAATTGTGGTCTTGTATGGCGTTGGATTATTAAGCTTCTACATGGAGAGTTGGTATTAGTGTTGTTACAAAGGCGACCCTGCCAAAGTTATATAGATCACGGGGAGTTGAACATTCGAGGACGAATGTTTCTAAAGGGGGAAGGATGTTACATCTCACATTTTCGTACGTTAAAAGTTTCATCTTCAGTTAATTGACGTAGACTCGGAGATGAGATCATCTTGACATTAACGTACGCTATTTATAACAAGCGATAAATAAGTATTATGAAGGATAAAGGGGTACACGAATTAAAGAAAACGAGTTTCATTGAAAGAGGCCAATTTGGAATAAAATACGGGTCGAGTGATAATACCCAATAATTATGAACTAGTACCATGAAAGGTACCATATGACCACGGTAGTATAATGTATAAAGTATATATATAAAGTATAGTAAAAATAAATAGAATATTAAGTAATTTATGGCAATTTTTAAATTATGCGGGTAATTGATTAATTACCGGGTAACAAGACATTACCCAGTTAACTAATAAGTGGATAAAAAAAATTATAAATTATACCCCCTCCCCCCCCAAATGTGGCATAAAGCCACAGTAGATAAACATGACTCTTGGTCATTATTGCCATGTGGCTACCTAAGGGTAAAGTTAAAATCTAACCAAGTAAGTCTTATCTCCATCTCATTAGAATCAGGACTTAGGACATCATTGAACCATTAATGTATCATTTTAGTTCAAAAACGTTGAGAGAGCAGAAACTTTAGTTTGTCCAACTAATTCCATCAAAATAATTCAAAGAAGCAGTAGCTTATTTTCGTTCAGGATACTTCAGTGTAATTCCATAAAAATTTTGCGGTTACAAAAGAGTACGGTGCAATCTTCGCCAAGAATTTTATACGGAGTTTTCCCTACTCCAGATATATTAAGGTCATCCCTTCTTTCTTTTGGCATGGTCCAAATTATACTGAAAAACGAGCAAACACACAGTTTTCATAAATTACTCTATTCATAGAGATACTAGGGGTGTCTATATTCTTGATTCCCCATGAGAATTATTATTATCTTTTGTTAATGGGTCTCAGAATAATACGTAGTTGAAAAAGTTTATCCGGAAGGAATATTGAGATTTTTACGTATTTTTCATGCATTTCACCCATTTATACATGTGTATTGACCCATGACCAGATGGTGTTATATACGCATATATATATATATATATGTAAATATATGTATATGGGATATGGGAAAAGGTTACAACGTTATATACACACCACCACCTGATCAGCTGGTATATGTTGATGATGTTGCCCATAGTGGCCGAGATGATATGATGGGATGCCCTCAGTGGCTTGATGATATAATGTACACCTATACCTATGCATGATACGACATTTATACGCACGTGCATGACATTATAAATGTTTTAGAATTTACAAATTTATTCAGATTTAAAGATGTGTTTCTATATTCCATGTTTCATCTATGTCTTTTACGTACTAATTTTCATGCCTTACATACTCAGTGCATTTTTCGTACTAACACCCTACTTCACGGGGCCTGCATTTCATGCCCGCGGGTGCAGGTAGGCAAGCTGCTCTTTTTCCTCGCGGAGTCCGGGTTTCGAACATTCATGGGGGAACAACTCGTTTTCTTTTGGTAATTGGGTATTTGAATTTGAAGAGTCACCACCTAACGGATTAAGGTGCGTTAGGGAACCTAGAGCGATTAACTCATGTAACTAGTTTGCATTACTAGAGATCAGGATAAGGGCTCGAAATAACCTTAAGGAGAAGGTGTTAGGCACTCCCCGCATTCCGTAATGGTGGGTCTCGGCCGAACATAGTTATGTGAATTAGTCAAGTAAACAGTCTTAGCACATATTTGCAAATAAAGGTGGTTTTC
This sequence comes from Nicotiana tabacum, assembly GCF_000715075.1. Taxonomy (NCBI): domain Eukaryota; kingdom Viridiplantae; phylum Streptophyta; class Magnoliopsida; order Solanales; family Solanaceae; genus Nicotiana; species Nicotiana tabacum. The sequence goes on along the minus strand of NC_134082.1, from coordinate 57,842,008 downwards.
ACAGTCTAAATACATATATGATCAAGGAAATTTAGATAATGAAGGTAAAAGAGGTTTGGACAGCTTAAACACACATATATGTAAAGAAAAGGGAAGTTTAGATAATTTAAACACATATAGGAATTGGGAAAGGGAAGTACTAAGTTGATTAGCCTACAGGATCATATCCATGCAATGCCCGGTAATCACTTCTCAATGAGAGGGGCTACACGTTGCATTAGCGCACAGGTCATCATATCCTTTTACTACCCATTGCCCTCCCCTTAATGGTTATATAAGCAAGTTTGATTAATGACCTCTAAGCGTGCTGCTACCCGTCCCTTCCTTGTGGTCCTGGAGGAGCTTAGGACCTCTAAATCTGGGCAGTTTTAGACAAACCTAAGGTATTTAAAAGGTAAAAATCTAGGCAACAAACAAATAACATGTAGGATAAGCAAATAGGAAAAAACAGTTAAAAGGCTCATGTTTACCTCTGCATGTATATAGGAAAATAAACAACACGTCTAAAACACAGATTCGGGTAATTTCTAGGAAGATTCCTAGGACAGGATATCTAGGTGAACATTAATACATAGATCTTGCAACGATATTTCAAAACTCAATGGCAGGGTCCAAATCAGTTTGCCTGCTGATTTTAAACCTGTAAGGCTTAAGCAGTTTATACACGATTGAAACGTAGTTTCTAGTTTTATACAAGGACATTAATCACCTAAGGCTTGCCTAGGCGTGAGGACTATACGTAATCACAATTACGGGAACTGTTTGAATAGTTTGAGATTGTTCAACCTATGAGCATGCTGATCTAGGTGATACACGTTATAACAGGTGCTTTATATCAATTTGTATTTAGAGACATGATATCTATGTGTGGGGGCTGTTTAAACCTTTTGTAGGCAGTGATTGGAATAAACATGATTCAAACAAATGCAAATAGAGTTCCTAGAAAATATGGTATCTAATGCATACAAGAGATGACTATTTTTATTAAGGCAGGATTATTAACCTAATAGCAGGATCTCTAAGTGAAAGTACTTATGCAAAATTAAAGTTGGAATAGCGATATATGACGTGAATACCCTAAGAACAAGATGTCTAGTGCGCAGGTTTAATATGGTTTGAATGCAAATAGACACACCAGTCCTAGAACATGATTTCTATTGCAGATTTGCATAATGTAAAGCCTAAAAACATGATTTCTTCCTAGCATTATCCCATAGTACCATATAACTACCCTCCCTTTCACTAGTTATACCAATACTTGTTTAAATAATTATTACAGACCAATGATTGAATAATTTACACAGATGAAATATAAACTAAGCTATAAGGATCCTGAAGTAGGCTCAAAGCAAACCTGGGAATTCCAGGCCTTCAGTAGTCTCAAATACCAAGGATTCCATAGCCAAATTCATGTCCAGGTGTATCAGAGTTCCCTAAAGACCTCAAGGATTCCAGGCAGTGCTCACACCCAGACTTTTCAATAAGGAGTGAGTATGTGCAGTGTGAAATGGCCAGCCCCAGTGTGCCAGAGTTCAAAGGAATATCAAAAGGATCCCAAGGTAGTACACACACTGGAGGGGCAGTACCTATTGACTTAAGAGTAAAGTGAGAGTTCTTGACATAGTTTTGAAAGGTTTTGGTAAAACAGTATAAAGAGGACTCTTAGGAGTGAAAAGGTTTTCTGAAAATAAGAACTATTTTGGTGGTAAAATAGTTTGAGAAAAGTATGAAATCACTTTTGAAATCAGAACATAAATCACAGAACAACCAGATTCAGAAACACTTGGCAAACAGATTCCACATAAGGAGAGAGGGGTTAGAGACACATAGAATACACCTCAGTGTATAATGGAGCATAATAAGCAACAAGATGCACAGAATTCTCAAGAGTTTATAGAATTAATAAGTTTGTTACAAGAGTAGGTGATTGAGACATGGAGCAAAGATTACAGTAAAGACATGTTAAAAACACATAAACCCTAGACATGACCAAGCACACAACTAGAGTTGCATTGAGAGGCTAGATGACTTAGCATAATCTCATCAGTAAAGCAGACTAGGCAAGGACTTAAATGAATAGACTAGGCAAACACCATACAAGCACTCATAGTTTAGACATAATAATCACATATAGAACAAAACAGGTTAAGGCATGCTAGATAAAGTAGTAGACAGGTCATTATAGATTAGACGTACTAATCACAGATTGAACAGAACAAGGTTCAGACATACTAGGTGAAATAGTAAACAAGCAATGTAGTTTAGACATGCTAATTACATATCGAGCAAACAAGATTGAGACATGCTATGTAAAGCAGTAAACATGTAATTATCACATATTAAACAAGATAGGATTAGGCATGTTGAACAAAGCAGTAAACAAGTATAAGATGGGACTCACAATTGATGAACTAGGGCACCTAAGGTTTAGATTTCAAAAATTAATCAGGGACATACCAGTTAGGAAGAAGAACACAGAATGCAGAGCAAAGGTTGTGCAATGGTTAGCCTTGGTTTTCAGCCGGCTAGGCCAAAGAATATCACAAGTAGCAGAGAAGAACATAGAGCTTTTAGAGTGTAAGTGTAGTGGTGAACTAATGTTCGTGTCCCAGAAGTGAGAATAGAAGAGAGTATATATAGTAGTTAAGAGCAAAAAGAATAAGGTAAAGGAGATCAATCCCTCAGCAATTAAGGAAATCACTAAATCAATTCACATGCCAAATCAGTGTAGTCTTCCCTTAATTAAGGGTAATTACCCAACGGTAAAGGGCACGACGCTTTTCAAGGAAAGAAAATCAAGTGAGCAATTGGGGGTAAATAGATAGGAGTTCAATTAAGGAAACAATTAGTTAAGAATCAGTAAATGTCACAGTTAATTAAATAAGGTAAGAAAACTGAATAAGGTCGCAAATAAAGGAAATAATCAAGAATCAGCACATAGGTTCTAACAGAGCAAATCAGTGAATCAATAATTCAAAACAGTACTGATTTAAGGGAGAAAAATATAGGTTTAGGCTAAAATACAATTTCATAAACACACAGAAATCAGTGGAGAAGTCGAACCAGAAACCCTACAGAGACTAGGGCGAAAAATTACAAGACATTAAATAAAACAATGTAACAAGTAACACGGACAGGCTCAGAGTCAAAGCAAACTATAACAAACTTAGGTCTTTAGCGTAAATCAACTAGGGTCCAAACAATCTTAACATGAATCAATCAGTAACACTTAAGAACAACGATTAAACACTCGAAAATCAGAAAAGCTTTGAGAAGGTGAGTTCAATAAACCCTAGTCTTAGGAAAAAACAAAGAATTAATTGAAAAACCATAAGACTTTTGTGAAAACATGTGAAATAGGTTCGATTCATCTCAGATCTGGACAAATCTGAGAAGGTCAAAGGATAAAAATTAGGGGTTTTAGAAAGGCAACTGAGACGAGCATAGACTTAGGAATCCATGGATTCAAAATGAAAATAAGAAGTTCTTACTCAAAAATCGAGCCAAATGGCCTGAAATAGGCGAGAAAAACCCAAAGGTGTAAACAGACTAGCCCTGATCCCTCGAGAATCTCCTCAAGGACCCTGGAGATGGAGGTACCAAGCATAAGAGAGGCCATTAGAGGCCTGAGGTGGTGAAGAAACACCATGAATGGCAGTAGATGAGTGACGGCGGGGGAAATTAGAGTTAGAGTTAGAGAACGCTTGAGAGACGGAGAGGAGAGTGATGGCGGGGAAGGGTGAGAATGGTTAGGGTTAGAGGGGGGTATATGGTTTAATTAAGGTAAGGGGATCTTGGGCCGTTGATAAAAAATGATCAACGACCAGGATTAGCCAAAGGGTTAGGTCGGGCAGGTAAGCTATTGGGCCTGGGTCCATTGGGCTGCTTTTATAAGGATGGCTGGTAGATTTAGGCTAAAATTAAAATTAAAAAGGTTGTTTGTTAAATACCCCAAACAATTGATAAAAAATAATTTGTAAAATAATTACTAATTATAAAAAATAATTTTTCTTGCATGGAAATGTTTTAAAAACAATTATTTAGTATTTAAAAATACAATAAGCTAATTTTGATTGAAATGATGCAAAAATATATGCATGGGCTATAATTGCAAAGTTATTTCAATTATAGCCAAAAGGTGACAATTTGGTTATTTATGAAATAATTTGGACTTAATAGGATCATAAATAGTAATATTAAATCAAGAAATATTTTAAAATTATTTGTGATGCAATTTTATAATTATTTATTAGAAATAAAATACTAGGCAAATTAATTAAAGGTAGAAATTGTGAAAAAATACCAGTTGATGCTAATGCATGATTTTGAAGACATATATGCATTTTAAAGCTATGTTGGGGAAAAATTGGGTATCAACAATATATATATGGGTATGACATGGCTCAGTCCCGTCTTTGTACAATTATGTTTCCATTAAAGGTCTATAGACAGTATGTCTAGTTGGGTTGTATGTGGCCTTGTCGGTTTTCAGTTATTGGATGTATAGTTGTCTATAGCAGCCTTGTCGGCTCGCCCAATGTATTCTGCATGTATACGTACATATGCCTTGTTGGCAGGTTTCCTTCATGTATGTCATCTTCGTAATTAAGCAGATATTATACAGGTTCATATCCTAGACACATGCTTAGGGGTGTTTGACAGGTAGGACTCAGGCACCCGTCGCGGCTCATCGGTTTGGGTTGTGACATTTATCCTTCCTTTTGGAGAATCGTCTATTTGCTTAGACATTTATCAAACATGGTCGAGGGGATGTCTTTCACCCTCAATCACCTGATTAGATTGTATAGCCCTCGCCTCTATTGAGGGGACCTAGTCAAACTGCGGCATCAATCTGCCAAAGCATTTTTTGCCAATACCGATGAAGATAAGGATCGGGGGTGGATTAGCCGCTTCGTTAGGGTCAGAACTTCGGACCTCATCCCTACCAAGAAGATACCATTCCCCGAGGAATGGAATATGGGGCATAAGTGTTGTTACACCAAGCATGTTTTATCATCTGAATGTCCTTTTTTTTCCTCTTTCGAACTAACTCCTTTGTTGTTTGAATTGATTTATCTCTTATTGCTTAGCCACCATGTTGTTCCCTAGCACGGGCAACAACCTCCCGGACTGGGTTAGACTTTTAGACTCCACCTCTCCATATCATAATCGTGTTTGGCGTGATCTGGCCAAAACTCGATGGGAGGCCTAAAATCATGTTACGCCTTTGCCATTATCACTTCCAAATCCCTTATGAATGAATTTTTTGACATTTTACGCCTGTGCAGGCCTTGGGGAAGCTGTTTCAATGAGACCACCCCCTCCTGGAGATGAGGAGACTCAAAGGCCTGCCAAAGATGGAAAGAGAAAGGAGGAGATGCTGGCGGAGTACCCGAAACCAAAAAGAGCTAAGGCTCGAAAGCCCAGAACCGATGCAACGGTCCTAACTTCGGTAGAGACTGAGAATCTTTGTGTTGAAGATGATGACAGCTGCCCATTGATATATAGGTCAAAGCGAAACACTAATGCTTCGACGGTTGCCGGACAGAAGACTGCCGACTTAGAGGTGCCGATGCGATCCCACCTCGTATTGAGGAACCCCTCGAGGAGGGTTTAGGTTCAGTTCCCGAGCTGATTACTGAATAGGGTTCAACTTCTGCTGGTGAACACTTGTTCGGCGCATTCGGAGGGTCTGGCTCTGAGACCCTTCGAGGGCAAGAAGAAGTCTCGATAGAGGTTGAAGAGGATGAGATGTTTGGAGATTTCTTTGCCAGCATCAAATAAGCTGATGATCTCAATTCCTCAGTCACTCTCGAGGAGGCTGTGAAACTCAAAAAATAGGTGATGCTGACATAATCTTTGTGCCTTGAGTTTTGACCTTCGTTTTCCTTACTTCTTTCCTTCGTGCTATAGGTCATGATGTTGTACAACCAAGCCTTCTCTAAGTTAAGAGCTTAACTGACTCATCGCGAGGTGGAGTTCGAGAACTTTCCACGGAGTTGAATGAGCTAAAAACTCTATACGCCCAAAGGGAGGAGGAACTGAATAACCTTCGAGCAAGCTCGAAGAAAATGCTCCAAGAGCGGGCCAACTTCACTGAGAAGGTAGCTCGGTATTTATGAGCTTGCTTGTTGTTTTCATAACTTGGTGTTTACTATCTTGGCTCGACATTTGCAGATTGAGCGAAAGGATATCCTAGCGGAGCAGCTTTAGGAAGACATTGCCGCCAAAGATGCCGAAATACTTGAGCTGAAGTGGTGCAAGGATAGCACGACCTTGGAAATGGATACTCTCCAAGGGGAGTTGACCTCGACCCAGGGTTTTCTTCAAGGTGCTAAGGAGGAGGCTCATAAATTCTAGGTGCTTCATTCCGAGTCCACTGTTGTGTTATCTGCAGCTAAGACTGACGCTGATAAACTCTTATCCTCGTATCAGAAAGACGTTGCTATAGCAAATGCTTGAGCCAGGGAGATATCTGAAGAGATCGAGCTCAAAATGACTCGCGCCCTTGCACATGCTCGGTTGGAGGCTCGGAGAAAGGCCTTTGAGTAAATGCATACCAAGGGTTTTGATCTCTCCACCAAGGTCAAAGAAGCAAAGGCCTTGGAAGAGGAGTCAGTAGCTCCAACTTCTTCGAATGAGGGCTCGGTGAGTGGCGAAGATGAAGACTAAGCCACCTTTTCCCCCTTTTTTCTTTGCTTATTCTTTTTTTGTACATGAACTCCGCGTAGGAGTTTTGTAAATGCACATTTGTAAATATATTTTTAGAATACAAAGGATTTTGGTGTCTTCAAAGTTTAGCCCCTTAGTGTTTACGCTGAAGTCAAGCTTCGAACTTAATTTTAACTTCTTCGAGCTCGGCCTCGGAGCAACAGAGACCCTTCAGATCGGGTGGCTCTGGTTCTAATTGCATACCTTCCCTAGGTCGGGTCAGTAGGGATTTGACTTGAACCCTCGGTGTCTCGAACATGGGGTGGCAGCGTCATTCCTGTGACATGACAGTGAAGCGATCGAAACGGCCTTATCGGCACAGTTCCCAAAAAGTCATAATTACATCGTGAGAGTTGATTGGCTATCAAAGTTAATGAATAGTCACTGCTCTTCTTATATATACGTATACTTGCTTTCCCTATTTTGAAGGCTCTACCACTTTGTGTAACTACCTGTCTCTGTAGAGTTCCTTTTTTTGCGCTAGTTTTAGTGCCGCATCAGATCAAAGCTTTCGCCTGAGTTTTTATCTTCCCTTTTTTGTGTTGAAGGAGCTATGGCTACCATGACCAAATCCGCTCACCAGGAAGAGAAAAGTCCTACCTCTGTTTCCCGTCTAGTCAATGGTACACCGCCAAAGTTAGGCGAGTTTACTTCGAACTGTTTCGTTTCGAAGAGAGATTTTATGATGGAGAAGCCTCTCGATGTTTCGGGTCATCGAGAGCATGCATCGAGGTTCATTTGATCAATAGAAGAGAGACACCTCGAGGTTGTGAGGAGAGACTGTGGATGGGGAGAAAAGGTAAGGCTGCAGGTGCCCTCCCAGGAAGAGGATATCATGGCCCACGTAGAGGGGTTTCTGAACGTGTACACGTACCCGTTTATGTTGGGTCCTCTTGACTGACTCGTGATTGAATTCTGTCGAAAACATCGAGTTACTTTGGCTCATATCCATCCATGTTTCTGGAGGATTGTGCTGTTGCTGAAAAGGCCGAGCTCGATTTTACTCTAAACCATCTCCTCAGATTGTATCGGCCTTTACATTATCGAGGTCTAATCACACTACGATAACGATCTACATGCCCTTTATCTCCAACGATGAGGAGGATAGGGATCGAGGATAGATTAGTCGGTTTGTCCGAGTGAGGACTGTTGATATCATTCCTGCGAAGTTCTTACCGTTTCCAGAGAAATGGAAAATCAAGTGTAAGTGATGCATTAAATTCTATTATTTTTATTCTCAATAGGTATTGACTCTATAAGGGAATTTTCTTTCCTTTCCCGCAGTGACCCCGTGGATGCCAAATGATGTCCCCGACCTTGTGGGCTGGGCCCGCAAACTGGCGGCCTCTTCGACTTATGATGAGCGCAATTGGCGAGATTTGTCGAAGGGAAAAAGGGAGGCTAAGCATCATGGTATGTGCTATGTAGCCCCTTTCTCGAGGAGTACTTTCCCTTTCTTTTGCACTAATTTCTTAGTTGTAGGCATTGGTGACTTTTCTGAGGTGAGGCCGTCCCCTTTTAAGGAGGAAGAAAGACCTTCGATTTCTGAGGCAAAGAAAGATGATAAAATAAAAATGTCCTCGGAGGACAAGGATCCCCACAACAAAGAAGGATCTGCCTGGAGGCACGAGGAGGGCGTTACCGCTGATGATGGCTTCATTTCTATCGGTCGTTTTGTGGACGTCATTGAACTCGGAGAGGATGACTCTGTATTGATGGCTCGAACCAGGAGACCTCCTGAGACTGATGAGCCTGCTGGGCTCGAGGCCCCTAGTCTCGAGGGGGAGATTCTTTAAGCGAGGAAAGGTGAAGATTCTCCATTAGCTAACTCGGCGGCTGGTTTTCAGACGTTAGGAAGTACTCCGAGGGGAACGGGTTTTGACGTATCTCCGCCCAATCAAAGTGCCTCAGGTGACTCTACTAGGGCCGATGAGACCAAGCCAGTAGATGCAAAGTCGACCTTTGAGGAAGCTCATCGGCTCTACTCGGGTGAGTTTTGAAGTTATTATAACTTTTCTAGCTTCATCCTTTCTCCTTTTTAGCTAAATTTTTCTTTCCTGTAGGCTTTCGATGAGCTCAAGTCTGGGCTTCTTTACTGTGAGGCTAAGTTGCATAAAGCTTTGAATGGGGAGAGATCCCTTAGGCTTCTTTGTGACAAGAAGACAAGAGAGTTGATACACATTCGATTGGAGTTGGACCGGAGCTGAGATTATGAAGGCAACCTCGAGAAACATGTGAATTTTGTTTTTAGGGGAATATAGGCTTCTTCTCTCACTTTCGGAAACTTATGTTCCGGTATCTCAGTTGCAGGAAAAGATAGGGTCACTGGGGCGCCATCGAGGCGAGGTCAATCAGGTCAATTCTGAATGCAACGATTTGAAGGCACAGATAGATGTTCATGTTGCGGCCAAAAGGAATGCTTTGGCTAAGGCCTCTGCTCTTAAGATACAACTTCGTAATGCTCGAGTAGATGACTCAGTCTAGACGAGCAGAATTGCTAAGCTTGAAATAGATCTGTTGAAGCTGAATGCCGAAGTCGTGGACGCTCGAGCCGAAGCCGAAGAGGTCCGATCAAAGGCCGATAAGAAAGTGGCCATCTATATGAAAGATGCCGCCGAAGCTCGTACAAAATTAAGGGGGGCTTTCGACCAAGAGAGGAAAAGCAATGAATATGCCCAATGCAAGTCCCGAAGGGAAACTCTCGAGGAGATTCATAGTAAGGTCTTCGATATCTCAGAGGAGATAGAGTAGGCCAAGGCGGATGAGTTTAACGCTAAGTTTGTTGTTTTTGATGATGAAAACGATGAGGAGGGGGCGGTGAGGAAGCTGGTCCCGATGGGGCCGATGGTGATATAGTCCCCGAGGGGGAAAGGCTAAGTTCCCGAGGGTAGACTAGGTTTTTTTTTCTTGTTCTTTGTATAGGGCTCCCTGCGGGAGTGGTGTAAATGTACATTTCTACCGTTATTCATAATAACAAAGGAAACCTTTGGTCTTCCCTTCGTATGAATTTCTACTTGTTTGTGTCTTTGTTTATGTTTCGAGTGTTGATTCCGGTCGATAATTAGTCCGATATGTTGGACTTTTAAGATAGGACCCTTAGGTTATGCTTGATGAGTAATTGATGATAGTTAACCGTTCGGGGCTCGGTCCTCGAATCAAGTTTTGACTTAGGCTCATTGACCCTTAGGTTTTCGATATACTGGCCCTTAGGCTCTTATGTATTGGCCCTTAGGCTGGCCCTTAGGCTCTTACGAATTGGCTCTTAGGCACTTTTTATTTTGGGTCGATTCGACCTCTAATATGGCTATAGTTTTTCCCCGTTTTGGTTGAAGTTTTGGTTATGCCTTGGCATGTTTTGTGTTCGTGCGACTCTTTGACTGCTCAAATAAGAGCCTCGATTACGAATCGATATGCGACGATAATCGAGTACCTCGGGAGGTTCTCTTGAAGGCTAATTTTTCAAAGCCTTTTGCTGAAGGCTGATTGTCTCGAAGCCTTGTCATTGTTTGGAGCTGATATGATCGAATCTCTTTTGCTTATGTCGGGGGTAGACTAATTAACCAGTTCTTTTCGAAGTATTTTCGAAGTATTTAGAGGCCTTTAAATTTACGGTGGCAGTCGGACATCTCTGAGCCGCGTTAGTTTGGCTAAAGCCTTTTGATATGATCGTAGTCGATAGTCCCCGAGTGAGATAACCTCGGCATCTATATCGAGGGTATTCCCTTTTAGGGGTCTTACAAGTTCGATATATAGCCTTGGTCTTAATATCGGGGTTATTATTTTTTAAGGTCTTATAAGTTTTGGCATGCCTTCCTGAGGTCTTACAGATTTGGGGTTGCCTCACTGAGGGCTTACGAGCTCGAAGTTGCCTGATCGAGGTCTTACAAATTCAAGTTTTCGACAGTTCAACGAGCTGACTGTTGTTGACAGTCCCTGGGTGTACGAGGATTTTTGGCCCTTGAGCCATTTTTCGTGAAAGCATTGAATTTCTTAGAGTGTTTTGATGAGCAAAGAGGCTTCCTAAATTATTTGATGCATGCGTACATGTTTTTTGCTTTCGGAGGACCAATTATTCTATATAGACACAGTTCATTTGACCGTTTGGTCCAGTACATCATTCTCCTATCGGGGTCCTCCTTGGCATAGTTTGAGTTCTTTGAAAATATGACCTCCCAGGTTGATGCCCCTTAGTATTTGAGGTTGATCGAAGGGAAGCCTTGAATACTTGATGAGTTTTCCTTAGGTAGCATATGGGTGTTGCCTCGTTAAAAACCTTGCCGGTAAAACCCGTTCGGGATAAAATCTGGTCTAAGGGAAAAAGAGCGCAACACATGCTTTAAAACCAAAGGTCTTCGAGCTGGAGGGTGCTTCGACCCCTCTTAATCGGGCACCTGTAAAACAAGTTAGTACAAAACATAAATGAAAAGGGAGAGGGTTGTACCTTAATGATGACGTTCGAGTTTTGACAAATCCCAACTGTTTGTTCTCAGGACACGGTACAGTACTTTACTCACTCTTTTGGACATACTCGAGAATGTAGGTTGTGGTTGCTAGCTGATTTTTACTTGCCTTTTGGCCTTTTTGATGTAGAGGGTGTCGATGCCGGTGCCATGTTGTGCACCACGAACATCTCTTTTGTTGCATGCTGCTACCTGTATACCACTTTTACTCCATCCTTGGTTAGAAACTTCAACATTTGATGAAGGGTCGATGGTACTGCCCTCATACTGTGTATCCATGGCCTTCCAAGTAAGGCGTTATATCTCATGTCACCTTCGATGACATGAAATTTGGTATCTTGGATTGTACCGGCTACGTTGACCGAGAGAATGATTTCCCCTTTTGTTGTCTCTCTCGCCATGTTGAATCCATTGAGGACTCGAGAGGCGGGTACGATCTGGTTGAGCAGTCCGAGATGCTCCACCACCCTTGACCTGATTATGTTGGTCGAGCTACCTGGATCCACGAGCACACGTTTCATCTGAATTTTATTCAAAAGAAAAGAAATTACCAGAGCGTCATTATAAGACTAAGACAGGGTCTCGATGACCTCTTCGCTGAATGTGAGAGCATCCTTTGGTATGTAACTCCAAATTCGCCTTTCCCTGGTGATGGATATCTTTGTCCGCTTAAAAACGGGTTCTTGGGGGGCGTCTGCCCCTCCAACGATCATGTAGATGACGTGCTGTGGTTATTATGGTTCATTTTTCCTGTTTGCATCTCTTTCCCGAAACTGGTTTTTAGCTCGGCCACTGAGGAATTTTCAAAGCTGCCCTTCGTTGATCAGTCGGGTTACCTCTTCTCGAAGTTGTCTGCAATCTTCGGTCCTATGACCATGAGTGTCGTGATATTTGCACATCAAATTAGGGTTTCTCTATAAAAGGTTTGATAGTATGGGTTTCGGCCACATGGTATCTTTGATTTTACCTATGGCCGATACGATATCCGAGACATCGACGTTGAAGTTGTACTCGGATAACCGGGGTGCCTCTACCGGCCCGATGTATCTATCGAAACTGACTTTACTCATGAGTCTCGGGGAACTAAGACCTCGATCCATTCTTCGATGACCTCGAGGTATATTACGCCTTGGTGCGTTTCTTCGATCTTCTACATATGGTTGGTATCTTTCCTTGTTTGACCTTAACTCTCTTTCCGTAAACCGTTGTTCCTTCGCTAAGATCCTGCTGGGATACACTGAGCCAAGCAGGATACACTAAGCCCGAAGGGGCTCCCAATTGGTCGTCTTCGACCCTGATATTTGATTGATACCTGTTGTGCACATCCGCCCAGGTCGCAGCAGGATATTCGATCAAATTTTGTTTTAACTGCTTCGAGGCTACCGAGCTTCACTCGTTCAAGCCATGAGTGAAGGCCTGTACTGCCCAGTCATCGGAGAATGGTGGTAATTCCATTCGCTCCATCTGAAAGTGAGATACGAATTCCCTTAACATCTCGTTCACTCTCTATTTGATTTTGAAGACATCGGACTTCCTGGTGGCGACTTTGATGGCACTAGCGTGCACCCTCACAAAAGAATCTGCCAACATGGTGAATGAATCGATTGAATTTGGGGAAAGGTTATGATATCACATCATAGCCCCCTTTGACAGTGTTTTTCCGAATTTTTTCAACAAGACGGACTCAATTTCGTCATCCTTCAAGTCGTTCCCTTTTACAGCACAAGCATAAGTGGTAACGTGCTCATTGGGGTCTATGGTCCTGCTATATTTCAGGACATCGAGCATTCTGAATTTTTTCGGGATGGGCTTCGGAGCCGCACTCGATGGGAATAGCCTCTGCACGAACTTCTTCGAATTTATACCCTTCAGAATCGGGGGTGCCCCGGGGATCTGATCGACCCTCGAGTTATAAGTCTCCACCCTTTTGTCGTTATCTTCTATCTTCTTTTCTCCTGATTCAATTCTTTTGGTAATGTCTTCGAGCATCTTCATAATAGCGGGGTCTGTTCCCGACCTATTGTTGTTCGATCTCCCTGCTCGGCTGTGCTACTGCGCTTGGGGTTTTTTGTTGACTTTGCAGCTGAGCAGTAGCCGCTTGTTGTGCTTGCAGCATTTCAAAAATGACTTGGAGGATGAGTCCAATAGGGTTATAATGCTGGGCCTTGAGCTGGCTGGAGTAGGGCCTCGAGGTCTAGATGAGCTAATAGCGATAAATGATCGATGGAGGATTAATGATAGCGAGAAGATGACCTTTTGCGGTTAATAATGAGCAATAAATGAAGAACAATAATGAATAATGAATGAACTATGGAAGAATAAGCAATAAATGCAAAGAATAATAGTGTTAGTAAAGAGAGCAGAGAATGTTGTATTATACTCAATGTGTTGTGTAATGATCTGACCCCCTCTACAAGATGACAAAGGTCCCCTTTATATATGAGGGGGAATCCTAGCATTGTACAACGGGAAAGGACTATTGGTACAACTGTATAATGGCTTAGTATGGATTTGTACTATTTTCGCAGACCTGGTCAGCTCTTAGCCACGCGTTCTTGGGAGCCTTGACGCCTTTCCATGACGATCACCGATTTGAAATGCTCCGAGGTTGACCTTCGATGTACTTCCTCGAGAGACGCACCTCGGGGTTGCGCTTCAAACTCTACTCCGAGCTCATCGAGGTCGGACATGGAGTGCTATAATAATTCCAACGTTGAACTCTTCCAATTTTTGCCGTATACAGGGTCGCCTCACAATAAAATCGGTATTGGTACACCACTTGCTATTATTGCTAACAATGTCATGTCTCTTGATATGATATTTGCAAGTAATACATGTCATAGAAATATTATTTTGATTCCGCCAGAGGCATCTGCAAAGAATGATCTCAATACTAGAGTCGACTCTTTATAATATAGTCTTGAAAGCTTGTTCTTGTTTAGGATTGAACTTTGATTTTGCTTCCTCAGACATTTGTATAGCGTTTTGATTCTTAATAATATACTAACCTTTTTACTTTGTGTTCTAACGATTATTTTGTGGCATAATTTTATGTACCATAAGATTTTTAACTTGAATGAGAATTTTACTCATATGATGAATTTAAAAAATAATTGAATTGGATTCTCTTGCTAAATAATTAATTAAAAGATTTAATTATTTGGTTTTAAAATAAAAAATAATTTATTCTATGTTGATTCAGATCTTAATATTAGTTCATCTCTTGTTTTGTATATTTAATCTTAATTATAATTTTATCCACCATAAATTTTATTTTCAAAGAGTAAAATATTGATGTGGCATTTCACTTTTAGATCGTTATATTTATAGAATCATTAGTGGTATTGACTCTTACCAACCATTTTTTTCTCTATTTCTCACGCATTTATATTCTTAAATATTTTCTTAGTTGTTGTTTACTAATTGGGTATTTTTCAATATTAAACGAAAAATTGATTAAAAAAAAATTATTTGAGTAAGAAAATAGTTCACATATAAAATAAAAATATATTGTCGTGGGGGTATTGTTTTCTCAATTTCAACTCTATATGCAGTCCATTTAATATTACTTTTATTTATTCTTAGTATTGGACATTATGGAGTGGTAATGTATTGCCAATATAGAGGATTCTTATGAAATTAATTTTATTAGATTTTCCTACATATTTTTAATAAGAACTTAATAGACAAAATTTAATTAATTTTAAAATCTTACATATTAAAAATTAGCAGAGAAGGTATTGTAGTCCAAAAAATAGGTTATTGCAGTTATGTCCTTTCCTTATGAGTTCTTCTGCTTAATATTTTAGGACTATTTTGGTATATTAATATTGTATTTATGATTTTATAATAATATAGGATATTATAATATATTTTTAAATTAAATTAGTAATAAATATTTTAAAGAAGTATATCCTAAAAGTAATAGGATTACATGACTAAAGATATTTATTTGTTCAAATTTATATGAATTAGACAGTCCGAAAGTAAGTATACTAATACGATTCTGAAAGGTAATCATGCATTATTCCTAACATGTAGTATTATATCCTAAAACTAATAGGATTATAAGACTAATATCAAGAATTTCGATTATGTCCTTTTATTATGAGTTATTATGCTTAATATTATAAGGATATCTTTGTAAACCGACATTGTATTCATGCTTTTATAATAGTATAGATAGATAGATTAACTTGTTTCACTAATTCGATAGGATTTGCATGAATTTAATTGCTTAACTTATATCTAAGACATAATTGGTGATAAATTAGTAGAAATGATTTTTCTTAAATAACTTTTATGTGTAATTCTTGATAAATTAAATATTTACAATAATTGAGTATATTTTTAGTAAACTTACTAGTTACAGCACAATACAATACTATACAATCAAATCACAAAATAATAAAATGTTATTTAATAACACCAAAACAAAAGTGTATCCAAAAATTTTATTCATAAAAGCATAAAATGATACGATACAATACAAATGGGTATTCCGTACTCCCACAAACCACGTTTTCTCTTTCATCTCACCTAGGCATCCCTCGATTCAATACACAGTCAGTGTACATTGTCGTTCCATAATCGCCATGGAAACTGAATTGCAGAGGAAAAATTAGAAGAAGCCAGCAAAACCCTAATCTCCTAATCGGATGCTGCAGTTTCATCTGCCAGTTCAACGAAGGAAATCGTCAGTTTGAGCTTGGTATCTCTGAAGATTTTTGTTGACAAGGTAAACTCCAATCTCTACCAATCTAATCGCTTGGACAGTACAGTTTTGGGTTTGCTTGATGAGACAAATTGGGAAGAGAAATGTGATAAGTAGGCTGCTGTAATTAGAGACCCAATTAATGAAAAACGTGTTTGGTTGAGTACCTTTAGTACATTGTGAATTTGCTGCACAACTAGTCATCAAGATTGTAGTCAATCCCCCAACTCATGCATGAGAAAAGACCCTTACTTGGAGTTGAATGGCAAAACATGGGGAGATATCGTTCTGCCAGATTAAGAAAAAAATGCAAGCATTCTTGGGGTACTCTTGAATCTGTTAAAGAGGCATTCAAAGGCTTTAACTCTAACACGCACGAATATGAGGAATTAGGTATGATCAAGCAAGAGAAAGAATCCTTAATTCATGTAGAATCTTCTAAAGAAACCTCATGTTTAACGGCTAATGTCCATAACACAAAATCATCTGATCATTGTAATTATATGGTAGAAAGTGATCCTAAAGCCAGGAGAAGCTTACTTGGAGTCCGCAAGCAGAAAACCGGGAGGTATGGTGCTGTGATTACAGACCCAATTAGGCATAGGAAAGTATGGTTGGGCACCTTTGATACTGCTCAAGAGGCTTCCAAGGCTTATTTGGTGAAGCAATGTGAATTTGCACGACTAGCGAAGGTTAATGGTAAAAGACCCTTAAGCAAAGTTCAAAGGCTAAAATCAGGAAGGTGTCGTTCTTTGCTGAGAGATCCTATTAAGAAAAAGGATGTTTTTTTGGGAAACTTTGATACTGCTGAAGATGCTTCCAAGGTTGATTTCTCTAAGAAGGGCAAGGTAGAGAAACTAGTAATGATTAAAGAAGGGAGCATATCGATAACATGTGAAGAATCTGAGCTTGAATCATCTTCTGTAGCCACATCTGCAGTGACTGGTAATCTGAGTTTGAATCAAACTGACGGGATTAGTAATGAAAGAAGCACTTCCTTTATAAAAAGTCCCTTACTTGTAGTTGAATGGCAAAATATGGGAAGATATTATTCTGTGAGTAAAGACCCTTTTAACAAAAAGAAGATATTGGATACACTTGAATCTGTTGAAGAGCCCGCCAAAGGCTTTTGCTCGAACATGCAAGAAATGGAGAAATTAGTAAAGGTCAAGCAATGTAAAGGACCCGTAATTCATGAAAAATCTTCTAGAGAGACCACATGTTCAATGGATAATGTTCAAGGTGCAAAATTGTCTGATGGGTGTGATACTCCAAGAGACAATCCTAATGCCAGGAGAAGCTTAATTGGAGTCCGCAGGCAGAAAACTGGGAGGTATGGCGCTGTGATCACAGATCCAATCAGGCATAAGAAGGTATGGATCGGCACTTTTGACACTGTTGAAGAAGCTTCGCAAGCTTATTTCTCCAAGAAGTGTGAGTTCGAGAAATTAAACCAGGGTAAACAAGGGAACGAACCAAAGAGTTGTGAACAACTTCAGCCTGAATCATCTGATGAGTGTAATAGTGTAACAAGCAATCCTAAAGCCAAGAGAAGCTTACTTGGAGTCCGAAGGCAAAAGAATGGGAGGTATGGTGTTGTGATTACAGACCCAACTAGGCATAAGAAAGTATGGCTGGGCACTTTTGACACCGTTGAAGAAGCTTCAAAAGTTTATTTCTCCAAGAAGTCAGAGTTCGAGAAATTAAATCAGGGAAAACAAGGAAATGAACCAAAGAATTGTGAACAATTTGAACCTGAATCATCTAGTGGAGCATTATCTCCCATGGCTAATGATCAATCCTTAAATACTGCTGGTGTAAGTAGAAATGGAGGAAGCAATTCTCCCAAAACAACACATTTCATTGGGGTTCGCAAGAGAAATTCAGGGAATTATAGTTCTGAGATTAGAAACCCCATTAGTAAGAAAAGAATTTGGTTAGGGACTTACAGTACTGCTGAAGAGGCTTCCCAGGCTTATCAATCTAAGAAGCTCGAGTTTCAGAAACTACTCAAGGCAAAGCAGCAGTGCAATAAGCAAATATCTAGTGCAAGGGAGAAGCAGGATGGAAAAAGGAAATTAGTCAATGTCAAGCTAGGACATGAAACTGTAAATCATGAAGAATTTCAGTCCGAATCAGCTGGTGGAGCCTCATCCTCAGGAATTGATGTTCCAATATCAAATTCATCTAATGAAGGAAGTGACCAGGGGATTGATTTTCACAAAATAAGCCACTCCATGGGGGTTCAAAAGAGAAAATCAGGAAAATATACTTCTGAAATTACAAACCCCATTAGTATGGCAAAAATGTCGTTGGGGACTGTAAGCCCTACTGAAGAAGCTTTCCATGCTGATCAGTCTAAGAAATTCGATTTTCAGAGCTCAAAGAATGTCGAGCTGCAAAGCAATCCAACTGATTCTAGTGCAGGGGAGAAGCAAGCAGGTCAAGAGGATGAAGATTTGTGGATGGGACAATGGGTCCAACTTCCAGGTGATAGGGCTGTCAAATTTTCACTCCAACTAGGCTTACCAATCATTGATAACTATGGATCTCTTTTAGGTGAGTTTAGTAGTTTGGACGATCTCAGTATTTGTTCAACTGAGTATGACAATGAAACATAACTATGTTTCTCCTAGCTTATTATTTATAAATTTGTAAATAGCAAGAAGACTTTTGGGTAGTTTACAGTTTTAGGACTTTGTAGAATGTAGATAGTAGAAATATGCAAGCTTCTTGCAATTGTTGGTCTTAGTCAGTTGGATACTGACACATGGTATATGTGCATATTAGTAAATGAGTAGCCCTGCTATCTTCTTCTCTATGTTAGTTTTGGCTGTTTTTCATGAAATTTCTTATAGTTCTCCAATTAGTTATTTTCATCGTAATGCCTTTGGTGATGCTACTTAGAAAAATGGGACATTGAAAAGTTCATCAAGTCTACTTACTTTCAACTACAGAAAATGGTATAACAAATGCAGGCAAAAAATAATATCTCGTATAAATTTTAGTTCTGAATTAAGATGTTAGACTTGTTTTGCACAGTAGTCATACAATACGAAATTGCATATGAGTATGTTATTGTTGCCATAGTGTCCTTCAATCATAGAGAGAGAGGAAGAATAGAGTGAAATTGAATGAAAGACTTAAAGGATGCCCAATATAAAGAAATAAAAAAAGAGGGGGATAAAATACATAAAGTAATCAGATTTGTTCAACATATGCCATAAACGGAACACAACTCAGTTTCCCTACTTTCTTAATGTAGCCCATTATAGTGCCAAGATTCAGGATAAAATGGTGCCTAACGAATGCCATATGTTGTAAATTAATTATAAGTTAGACACCAATTATTGTCCAGCAAGATAGCGGGTCATATTAAGCTCAAATCCAGTAACTGTCTGATCACTATTGTTCAATTGATTCGCTGTTCATTATTTCCCTTAAAACCCATTTTCGAACAATTCTTGCGTTTAATGTTTCAGGGGTGGGGTGGGGCGGGGGATGGGGGGGTGGAGGGTGGGGGGTGGGGGGGTTAAGCCTGATACATATTTCCATGCCTATTGTGTGTGTGTGCTATTTTGTTTTTTCTTCAAAGCCCAGCCATTTGAGGACTTCTTGATTCAAAAGGTTATAATAGACACCTTCAGAAGGCAAGAGGGAGACGATCAATGGGAGCAGCAATGACAGCAACACCATCGTAACCACATCCAACACCACCTTGCCAACTAACTTTAGCGTTTGGATCATCTCGAGACTAGGTTGACGGAGATACAGAAGACATAGGCACAAATGTGCATAATAAGCTGTGTCAGGTGGAGCTTGAGCATGCGATGTTCGATATATTGAGGCAATTGGTGCTTAGTTAAGGGAGAAACATAGAGCAATTCCAGATCCCCACTTAATAGGCCATTTGGAGATGCACCTGCCAGCAGCATGCAGTGGAACGGATAACTGGCCAGTAGAACATGTTGTGTCTCCTCCTTATTATAAGATTTTGTCCTCTTTAATTATATGGGACTCTTCCAACATTCAATTGCCAAGAATTTAAACTGAATGAATTCTGTGTAAAATTTGCAGTGTATTGATTGTTTCAGTCATTCTTTTCCTGTAATAACACAATGCTTTAGGAATAACATTAATCTTCTTTGCACTTTCTGTGTTAGTGTCATTTTTCTTGTGTAGTGGGAAGAGCGGAAAGGTATTCTTCCTTCCTGGCTTTGATTTCTCAGTTTCTACTTCTTCCTTTGATATATAATGGTGGTGGGTAAAAGAATGTTTGTCGATGCAAACGAATTAGTGTGTTTGATGGATATTGATAGTTGATGTTGGCTGCTTTTGCTGCTAGGAGCTTATTTCTTGAGTATTTGTATGACTATGCTTCCATCGACCACTCCCTGAAGCTAGCCTGTAAAGATGTGATCAATTTATCTGTCAATGATTTGTTCTTCATGTAGCTTTGTTCTTAGCCATCATCTGATTCTTATTTATCTTCTGAAATGCTTGGAGCTTTTAAAGCCATTCCTCTGATGCTCCTAAATGAGACTCATCCTAATGAATGACAATTCATTTGTTTTTTCCTGCTTGCAACTTCTTTACTTTTTGCTGCTCTTGGGTAATATTTCGAACATAGCATAACAGAGAGGTTCAGTGAAGAGGAGGGGGTGGGAGAAGAAGGGTGGTGTTAATAAGATTCAGAATGAAGTATGAAAAGGCTTGTATTCAATGTTGACTACTTACATATATACGTATACATCTTTTGAGTGGGAGCAAGATACCCATTGTATCAGCTATATTCATGAAAAATATTATGAGAAAGGTAATTCATATCTGATTGAAGATTACAGTAATATATGTTCCTTAGTTAACTCTATTATGCCCGCAAGTTAGGGGGTGTCTCAACAACACCTAACTTGGTAAGTTGTCGCTGGTGACGAGTCTTGGGCAAAACTTGGTGAGAACATTTGCTATCTGGTCTGCGGTGTAGACATGCATGACATGAAGGCAATGTTTTTGCCCTTGTTTACGAGTATAATAAAAAACAATGGCAATATGCTTCATGTGGCTGCGAAAGACTCTGTTTTGACATAGGTAAGTGGTACCTATGTTGTCACAGTAGACTGTAGGAGGTGTTAAGAGGGTCACACGAAGTTCAGATAGGAGATCTTGAATCCAATTGGATTCTGCTACCGCCCCATCAACAGCATGATAATTCAGCCTCAGTGGATGATCGTGCTACAGTGTGTTGCTTCTTTGGGGACAAACTGATAGGATGAGATCAGATGAGTAGAAGTAGAGGATCGATCAGTAACATCACCTGCCCTATCTGCATCAGGGTATACATGATGTGTATTAGGAGAATTATGATGAAGAAGCGCGTTGTGAAGCATTGTGTGCTTGAGATATTCGAGGAGACGCTTCGTTGCTTGCCTGTGGATTGTGGGAGGTTTGTTCATGAATTATGAGAGTGTTGAGAGCAACTGACATCGGAGTGTGTAAATGAGAGCTAGGGAAGCTTTCTGATGGCTTCACCGTATTGTTTCTGATAACCATCAGTGGAGGAGAAGAGAATGGTGTTTTAGCGGCTGAAGTTTGTGTGTCTTCCATGAATTAGCAGTGAAGATACAGTAGTTAAGAAAAAAGGATCGTATGGAGTTTACTCTTTGCTCTGATTCCATATAAGATTCAAAATGACGTATGAAAAGGCTTGTATCCAATGTTGACTAATGATGTGTATCTACACAGCTTTTGAGTGGGAACAAGATGCCATAGTATCAGCTATATTCATGAAGAATGTTATGTTCTTTTCTAACAAGAAGCAGGATGCTATAACTGACTCCGTTGAGTTCGTTATGAACAATCCACCCTTTTCTCGATTATTTCTGATGTAATCATAAAAGGCTAATTTTTCTAGACCAGATAAACTTTGAGAAAATGTAAGGTAATATCTGATTGAAGATTACACTGATATATGTTCCATAATTAGCTCTATCAGGTGTTAGTGAATGAAAGGAGCTTTTTTTGGAAAAAAGTATTGGGGAGAAATGATTAGACATGCCATGGCATATCTCTAGCTTACCGGGTATGACCCTAGATAGAAAAATACAGAGGTCGAAGATTAGGGTAGAAGGTTAGTAGGCCGTCGAGTTTAGGACTCTGTATCTGCTACGTTTTTTTTTTTCATCAAAGATGTTACTGGGAACCACAGGATAGACTTATCAACACTTTTTACTGTCTAATAGTATAGTGGATATGTCCAATAAGCTTATTGCTGATGCAAATTGTAGCAACTTTTCTTCATGTTCTTCACTATCCACATAAAAATGTTAACCTTAACTTTAAAGTATGTAAATCACCAGAAAGATTCCAGAAAATCTGCTTTATCGGACATCTTTTTTCTCATCTGTGTTTTCTTCGAGGTTCTTTTATTATCATTCAAATGACCCGCTCATCGTATTCGTCAATGTGAGAACATATGCTGTGTTTACCTGAGATTGTTAGTTCAGCTGATTTCCTATTGAGCATGATGGTTAATTAGTTGAATTCTTGGAACTGAGATACGCTGGTGTGCTAGTGTATGCTTGAACACAATTGTTTGATTCCATGATGCTTTAGACCCTGTATGCATTATGCCTACGTTTCCTAAAATGATTGCATGTGGTGCCAAATCCAGTCTGCTACCTATTTGCGCACACTAACTTTTTTTGCTGCAGTTTGAGGAACAATCCTTCAGAACCATGCTTTCTCAACTCAGTAGATACAATTTGAAGAAGAAGTCAGCATCATTGAAGGAGCAACTGGCATTAATTACACCACTTGAAGATGATTTAAGAGTTGAGGAGCATGAAGGAGTTAAAGCAGTTTGCAAATATAAAGAAACAAACTGACGAGATAACTAGTGAGGTTTCTGGGTATTCTAATATCATCAATGTTGTGAGGTCTTTGAATCTGAAAGATCACGACTTGTCACCAAGAAAGCTCTCCGGATACAAATCTCATCTTTGTGCTCCGCAAAAGGAGAAGGTTTGCATGGATTGACATGTGTTTAACATGACAACCTATCACTTTTAACCATGTACTTTTGATTAGTCGTTGAGTATATTCATTTTCTCAAATTGACTGATAAATAATTTTTCTGCCCGCAGTCTGAGCGGATCCAAAAAGTTTTGGACTGTGTAAATCAGGTGTACTCTTTGTGTGGTGTGCTACGGATGGATTTGGAAAAACTGAGGGTGATGTGCATCCAATTGCATGAAACAAGCCCGAGACAGTCCACTAACATCAGCAAGATGTAGCTGGAATGCTGTTTGCGCTTTTGGACTTAGATGGATACTATCAGAACCAAGTGCTCTTGCATTGGAGGTTATTCAACAGGTTTGTGAACATTTACCTGTCTTTGTAATTTCATCGCCTAGCTGTCTCGCCTTCTGTCCTCATTATCATTGTTTTTGCTCTTGACACGACAACAAGGTGAATTATTAAGTAAAGTTGCATAGAGCCGTTATGCTTCATAATGCAATTCTAATGAAACAAGTGAAGCAAAGAGTTATTCTACTTATGTAGTGGATATATTTCACACAATTGCAACCACTATTCTGTGTCTAAATGTATCCTTATGTTCTATGTGGCTAATGCATGCAAATAGTGACTAATTGACACAGGACAATTTCTCAGGCTGAAAGCCCACTGCAAATTACTAGTATTTTGTAGCAGCTTGTTTCATTGTACATTTCAGTCTTGTTGAATTTGAAACTGATCATATTACTCACGAAGACTTCAGCAACAAGAAAATTGATATGTTTGAAGATACGTCTCTTCTTGTATGTGTTAAATTGCCCGATTTTGATATAGACTTGTATGCTAGTTCGTAGAAAGGCGATGATCAAGTTTGCAGTTTGATGAACTATGTTGTTCCATATTATATTATTATTCGTGCTTTGATGACTTATGTTCTTTCATATAATACTTTCTCCGTTCCAAAAAAAATATCCTTGATAGTCCGTTAAAAAAGAATGTCATTTTTCTCAGTCCGGAAAGAGTTTAAACTTCCTGTTTACCATAAGTTCCAAAAGTTTTGTAGCCACACAATTCTTAGTAGCATATTTAAGACCATAATTTTCAAAAGTCATTTTCTATTTCTTCCTTATATAAAAAACTTAATTTTTTTCTTAAATTCGGTGTGTAATCAAACTAATTATTATTTTTTCTTAAATTGTGTGCTGTCAAACTATGCCCTATAATGGAAACAAAGGGAGCAGTTAATTACCTTAACTTTTCTTTTTTCCAAAATAAATATACAAGCAACATTAAGTTGAACGTGGATGAGACTTGGACCTTATCTCGTTATGGGAATGTCTGGATAAGGTAAAACAACTTTGGCTGGATTAGTGTACATCAATTTGATGTTCGAGCATGACATTCTCTTTTTCAAACATGTAACATGAGGAAGCTTTTAGTTGAGTTTTTTTATATATATATTTATTTTTTTTCTTTTTTAATGCCGCCGGAAAAGTATATATATTTTATCTTTTAATTCCGCTGGAAAAGTCTTTTCTTAGAAATATAAAGTCAATTTTCGTTAGAGAGATTTTGAGGAGTTTAGCTGGGGATGACAAAATTTTCACTGAACTTTTAGCTACCCAAATATTAGATATGGAAGTTAGCTCGGGTCATTTTTCTATCTAAAATGACGTTACAAAGTTGGGGATTTTTGCACAGTAGGAACTCTGTAATGAGATAACGCTGTACACAGTGGTGATGTGATATAAGTAGAAGTGGTAAACGGCCGAGTCGGGTCTGATATGGTTCGGGTCGAAAAGGGTTAATGAAAAAATGGATCAATTATCCGACCCGACTTATATTTAATACGGATAAAAAACGGGTTAACTGGCAGATAATATGAGTAACCATATTATCCATGAATTCTTGCATATGATCACTTTTGGGAGAATTCTTAGTCTCCCTATCTTGAGGAACCCCTAATTTAAGGCTTTGCAAATGTAAAAGTTAGACTCATTGGTTATCCATTTTCTAAATGGATAATATGGTTCTTATTCATATTTAACCCATTTTTAAAAAGTTCATTATCCAACCCATTTTTTAGTGGATGAGAAATTAAAAAATAGCCAGATTTACAATGCTTGTTCAAAAATAGCCCAGTTTCAAAAGTAATCGAAATTTAGCCACTTTGCATGTAAAGATAAATCTGAGCGAAAACATTGTTCAAAATCCGAAAAATACACCAGTATATTATACTGGAGTTCCAGGATAAGTATGCTGGAACTCCAGCATAATATGATGGAGTTCCAGCATAAGTACACTAGAACTCCAGCATAATATACTGGAGTTCCAGCAAGTATAATTGTCCAGTATAATATACTGGAGTTTGGAGCACCGGTGCTCCAGTCTCCAGTATATTATACTGGAGTCAGCAAAGTATACCAGTCCAGCATAATATGCTGGAGTTCATACACAAGTGCACCGAACTCCAGTATATTATGCTGTACCAGTCTCTGTTGCAGCAAAATAGTGGCTATTTTTCATTGACTTCGTAAACGCTGGCTATTTTTGAATGACCAGTCCGAAAATTGGCTATACCGTGCTATTTTTACTAATATGGGTGGTTAACTGTTTTCTTTTAACCATTTTGTCACCCCTAGATGCAAGGAAGGGAATCAAATTTCATAAAAATTAGCAGAAAAATGGATAAATATGTACAAGGCGTATGACTGAGAGTCAGATTGCATATGAAATTGCAGGGAGTTAGAACAACAAGAAGCCAATTGACAAATCAGTATTGCTTGTAATAGATACTTCTAACCAATGTTTTAAAAGGCGGGGGCGTGAGGCGAGACGTTTTACCTTTAATGAGGCGAGGCGTAAGCCCTGAGACATGGGGCGTAAGTCCCACATATCATTAAATTTTACTAATTTTAAAAATTTTAAGATAGTATAAAATAAAAATAATTATAAAAATTAAATTAAAATTACAAAATTATAACATATAATCTCTTTAAAATATTTATAAATTATAATTCAACTATGAATAATACGAAAAGTATGACATATATCATAATATGCAAATTAGCTACAACGTCATTACAACTCAAACATCAAAAGTAATGTATTCGATACGAAATCTTATATGCATCTCTTAAGGAGTAATGAATCTTGAAAGAATTTCGATCATATAATTTGATATTTTTCTTAAAATACTCCTTTTATTTAATATGCTTTATATTTGAAAGAGAATTTATATAAAAACATAATTCACAATTTAATTTAAATATGATTCTCTAGCATCGTTTATTTTTAAGTTTCAACAAGTTAATAAAGTGACACATAAGTCACCATACAATACCATGATAACTAATTACTTGTAAATATTTACTAGCTAATACTGAGCTATTAAATTAATAAGTTTTGTATCTCTAAACGTGGAAAAAAATAATATTTAGAAAAAAAATTATAAAAAAAATTATGGACTATTATATAGTAAAGACATAACAAAAGTTAATAAATAAATACTTTTTAAATGAAAGATTTATTTAAAAGTAACTATCATAGCAGTCTTAATGGATAACGTGCAATAATTTTTATTTCAATTATGACATAAGATACTCTCAACTCAATGATATATGATTAACAAAAAAGTAATTTTGAATAGTCGACGGTTTATTAAGAAAATTTGAGGATTTACAAGGTTAGTCACACACAATTGCACAAAATTCTATTAGGCGAGCCCAGTACACTAGGTGTTGGGCGTGCCCGGGGCGTAAGTCTCACAGAACTAAGCCCCACACATAAGCCCAGGGGCGTTTTACGAGTGCTCCGCCCCGGGGCGAGCCCCGGACGAGTCCCAATTCTGCCTTTTAAAACAGAGCTTCTAACTAGGGGTGTTCAACGAAAATAGAGAAATTATATTAAACTGATAAACCGAGTTAAATCGGGGAAAATACTTATTAGCGGTCTGATTTAATTTGGTTTGGTATAACAAAAGTCGACCATAATTGTTTGATTTGGCATTAAAAAAGTCGACCATAATTGTTTGGTTTGATTTTAATTAAAAATAAGTCAAATCGAAATTAAACCAAAACGTCATTATATTTATATAAAATTTTCAAATATTTTATATTTAAAAAATTATTATAATGATTTTAAATATTTCTTGTAATTTTCATAGTTAATATTTCTTTATATTATATTTTAGGTTTTGACTTACAATTTTAAATGGTCCCATAAGTTTGCTATAGAATTATAGTACATAGATGTCTAATAAATCAAATAAAGCCCAAATCAAACTATGTTTATTTTCATTATCTGTCAATAACAATACCTTGTTTTATAGGTTTTCATATGACATTATGTTTTAGGATAATATCATGATGCATCTCAAAGTTTGTGCTTATTTTCTTGGGAAGCACCATATAATTGTTGTATCGTACTAGTGTATAAAGGAAATAATTGAAAGTACTAGTTACATATTTTATGTTGTGGATGCCTTATCGAGAAAACTATAACAACAATAAACCCAGTAGTTTCCCACAAATGGAGTACTCTGGGAAGAGTAAGATGTACGCTGTCTTACCCCTACTTCTAGAAGGGCAGAAAGGTTGTTTCCGATAGACCTCGGCTAGAGAACGACGGAAAAAAGAAAAGGTAATTGCAACAAGGAGGAATAAAATCAAGATGAAATAAGATTGAATCAAAGAATGCAGTCAAACTCTAGGTAGTAATAGCCATCTATGGATAAACGATATCATACTAACACTAATACTAGCGAACTGAGTAAAACAAAGAGAAACGCTCGACTACCTACGAACCTTCTACCCTAATTTTTGACCTTCACACCCTCCTGTCTAAGGATATGTCCTCAATCAGCTCCAGCTGCGCCATATCCCGCCTAATAACCTCTCCTCAAGACTTCTTAGGCCTACTTCTATCCCTCCTGCTACCCAACGAGGCTAACCGCTCGCACCTTCTAACTGGGGCCTCTATACTTCTCCTTTTAACATTCTCGAACTATCTCAACCTCGCCTCCACATCTTTCCTTTACAGGGGCAACTCCCACCTTTTCAGGAATATAATAACCTGAGAAAAATAGAAAAAGCCGAACCAAACCAAAAAATCGAGACAAATCGATTTTTGTTAATTTGATTTGATTTGTAAATTTTAAAACGGACATGGTTCAGTTTGGTAAATAAAAACAACCCGCCCTATGAAGAGAAGTGACGGAAAAGAAGGTGAGATTTGTTTTGCTTCTTTACAAAGTGAATCCCTTTTCCTGCTAATCTAAGCAGAGGAATATTTCGGTGAAAGAGGTTCTTAGTTCCTTACAAATCTTTTTGCAAGATAAAGGGTGTGTTTGGTACGAAGGAACATGTTTTCATGGAAAATGAGTGAATTTATCACTTATTTTTTCTTATTTGGTTGGTGAATGGAATTTTTTTCCGGAAAATATTTTCTAGTATTTGGTTAGAGAAAGTAGTAAGTATTTTTTTAGGAAAATAATTTTTTATGGTACTCTCCTCACCCCTCCCCCCTTCCCCCCCCAAAATCCTCATGTTTTCTGTACTCCCCCCCCCCCCCAAAAAAAAAAAATAGCCAATATTTTCAGTACTTTATTTTTTTCAAGAATTTAATTATTTTTCTAAAAATTCACACAAACCCAAAGGAACTAATGTGTTGCTTTACTTTTTTACGTAAAAACAATGTTGAAATTTGTGCTCCATAACTAAAAAGAAAATACTCACTTTTTTTTAGTTGAAAAAAGTACTCTTTCTACAACATGAACTAAAAAATTCTTTCATTTTGTTAAAATAAAATAAAAATAAAAATTCTACATCATGAAAAAAATAGCCATTTTATTGAAATAAAATAAAATAGTTTTTCCACATCATGAAAATAAAATACTCTTTTTATCGAAATGAAAGAAAATACTTTTTACTATATCATTTTGTTGAAATGAAAGAAAATACTTTTTCTACATGATAAAAAGAAAATACTTTTTGTTAAAATAAAAAAAAAACTTTTTTGTTAAAATGAAAAAAAATTGTTAACATTAAGAACAAAAAATACTTTTTTATATCATGAAAAGAAAATACTCATTTGTTGAAAAGAAAAAAATTACTCTATCAATAACATGAAAGAAAGTACTATTCGTAATATTTCTATTTAGGGTGGGAATGGTGGGTCGAGTGGTGGGGTGGGGGTGGGGGTGGGGTGTGTGAGGGTGGTTGGTGGGGATGGAGAATAGAGAGAAGGTTGAAAAAGAGTTTTGGAAAATATTTTCCCTTCTCTTGATATAGAAAATATTTTGCTCCAATTGGAGGAAAATGAGTTGAGAAAAATATTTTCCAAAACATTTAAGCCAACCAAATATGAGAAAATTAAAAATATTTTTCTAAAAGTATTTTCCTTCGTATCAAACACACCCAAAGAGTTGATATGTTGTCCCTTCTCACCTATTATATGGAAGCAGAAGCGTGTTGTAGCAAAAAAAAAATTGCTTCTAGAAGCTAATTTGAGTGTGGCAAAATATCTTATCACCCCCTAAACTTGTCACAGATTATTATTTAGAGCTTTAAACTATTCATGGTCTTAATTACTCCCCGTCAGCTAGGCCTTGTGCGAGTCATTACCCTCCTGGATGCTGATGTGACAAATTGTGTGGGTGCACTCACCTGCCACGTGAATGTTTTTTGCATATGTGACATTTTTTTTGAAAAATAAAATGTATTTTTACCTTTTTAAGTATGTTACTTTTTTAGATAATTTTTTTCGAATACAATTTATAATAAAACTTGGATAGAACTACATTATTTAGGCTAATTCTTTTATTTGGCTAAAAATAATAAAGTTTTAGTTAATCTTTTTTTGAATTTGACCTGAAAATAAAGATTTATACAATTGAAATAAATAGTCAAGGCATCTAAAAAATTATAAAAAATACATAGTTTGAAATTAATTCTTTTGGCTATAATTTTTTATATAGCTCTAAATTATGGTGTTCAAAAAATAATTTTTTTTACAGATTTTATTTGAAAAATATATATATATATTACAGATTTTACGTGGAAAAAAGTAAAAATACATAGTTGAAATAAATAGTCATTGTATCAAAAGAAGAGATAAAAAGAGTGTACAATTGCAAAAAAATAACTTACTCTATGGATACATTTTTAGAGCAATAAAAAAAGGGTAGCCCGGTTGTCACGACCCAAAATTCACTAGTCGTGATTGACACCTAACCCAACCTGCTAGGTAAGCAATTAACATATCAATTTCCATATAACTTACTAAAACAATTAAACAAAGGAATTATCTGAATCTTATACATTTCCCAAGGACTGGTAGTACAAATCATGAGATTCTAAAAGTAGAGATTTCAAAACTGATAGGAAATAAATACTACATAAATAGAGTTATATAATCTAAGGCTACCATGAATAAGAGGCAGCTACAGGAGGGACACAGGTACGCCTTCAGAACCAGCAACCCTTGAACACAACAACATCGGCATCGGGATCTGCACGCAATGTGCAAGAAGTATAGTATGAGACTCAAAAAGTAACAAACTTAACCTCGGGTTGAAAGTAGTGACGAGCTGGAACATAGGTCGGGTCCAACACCAATAATCGAATAGCAATTCATAACAGTGTACAACAAAAACATAAAGAAAATAGCTCAGAAGTAAAGTGCTCAGCCTTTTCATAGTTTTCCGAAGACAATTCCACTTTTCAAGTATACCAATAAAAGCCCAAATCCTTTACCGACATCGTTAAAAATATGAGTAAGTTTGAAAACTGTAACTTTTTCCCAAAAGTCCTTTCAACAGTAAATGTGATGTTTCATTTTATTTCTTCTTTTGATGCAATAACAATTTATTTTAACTGTATATTTTTACTTTTCAGGTAAAATATGTAAAAAGTATAATTTTAGAGCACCATAATTTGGAGCTATATAAAATATTATAGCCAAAATAATTAATTTCAAACTATGTCTTTTTATAACTTTTTAGATGTCTTGACTATTTATTTCAATTGTATAAATCCTTATTTTCAGGTTAAATTCAAAAAAAATTAACTAAAACTTTATTATTGTTAGCCAAATAAAAAAATTAGTCTAAATAATGTAGTTCTATCCAACTTTTATTATAAATTGTATTCGAAAAAATTATCTATAAAAGTAACATACTTAAAAAGGTAAAAATATATTTTATTTTTTAAAAAATGCCACATATACAGAAAAATTCACGTGGCAGGCGAGTGCACCCACATAATTTTCCACATTAGCATCTTGGGGTTAATGGCTCTCAAAAGACATAATTGAAAGGGATAATTAAGACCACGAATAGTTTAAGGCTGTAACTAATAATCCATGACAAGTTTAGGGGGGTGATAAGGTATTTTGCCTTTAAATGTTCTGCTCTCACATCAAGGGTTTGAATTACTAAAATAGAACGGAGGATGAAACATGACCTTTTATTTAAAGCATTATGTTTCATGAGATCTTTGTAATAACCATGAAATAATCGATATCTATATATTTAAACTAATATTTAACTGATTTGATATGTTCTTTTATTTTATTTTTACCTAATTTGGTATTTTTTAATTTTATTTTCTTATGATAATTACTAGCATAATTCTATTTTCATCTCCATATATTAAAAGCCAGGGCACTTTATCAAAACTCAGAGCATGTTTTAAACAAAAAAATTAGGGTTTCGTCTAATGTACTTTGCAGCTCCAACTATGCTCCATTAAGTTAATCACATAGTTCAAAAGTTGTTTTATTGATGATCTATTAGTTATTGTTTAAAATTTATGTCACGATCCAAATCGATGAACCGCGACGGGTATCCGGTGCCTTATCCAATTGAGTACCAACATAACATATCTTTTTTATCGTACCATCATGGGTTAATGGGCTAGAATAAAACATAAGAGAATACTCGATATAGGACAACCGAACATGGAATACAAACTTATACATGTGACATACAGAGCTATAAGACCAAAATGATCACTTGTACACTCAAAACATAGGTCGACAAGGCCATACAATCTTCATATGCATGACATATGTATACCAGTCTCTAAAAGTACATAAACGTCATAAAGGTAGGGACAAGGCCCCGCCATACAAATAACTACATGTCCAAAGTATACTGACCAAATAGGCAACTCCAGAGAAAGTGGAGTGCCGCTGAGCTGATAGCCTACTAGGAGGACTGTCAACCTGTTTATCGGGGACCCTGCGGGCATGAAAAGCAACGTTCCTGGACAAAAGGGACGTTAGTACGTATAAAGTACTGAGTATGGAAGGCATGAAAAGTAGTATATAAAAAACATGAAAGAAACATGGAGTAAATGATTCAACCTATATGTCTGAATAGCTTAGTGAATCATGAAACATTTATAGTGACATGTATATGTGTACAAATTTCATATCATTCATACGTATATGCGTACATAATATCATCAAGCCTATGAGGGCATCCCATCATATCATCTCGGCCTTAATGGGCGAAATCATTAACGTATGACAGGTGATCAGGTGGTGGTGAGTATATGATGCCGTAACCTTCCCCATATTTCATATACATATAATATATGCATATATAACGCCATTTGATTATGGGTCAATGTACATTTATAAATGAATGCAGTGCATAATGAAGTAAGTCAATAAGATCTCTCCGAATTTCATAAGATCAATATGACTTTGGATAACTTTATCAACTTACATATTTTTTGAGATCCATAAATAGAAGATATAATAATAGGACATATGGGGAATCAACAACATACGCATCCCTCATACTTCTATGAATAGAGTCATTTATAAAAGTTGCATGTTTGCTCGTTTCGTTTGTATCATATGGATCATGCCAAAAGGAA
Organism: Nicotiana tabacum; assembly: GCF_000715075.1. Lineage (NCBI taxonomy): Eukaryota > Viridiplantae > Streptophyta > Magnoliopsida > Solanales > Solanaceae > Nicotiana > Nicotiana tabacum. The sequence goes on along the minus strand of NC_134082.1, from coordinate 57,809,222 downwards.
AGAAGGGATATCCTTAACATACTTTTGTTGCTTACTTAACCTCATGTCGTTGGTTCAACCCGTTAGTAATTCAATCTACAACAACGATATAGAAGCATTGTTAAGCATACAGAAGCTGGAATTCAACATAAATGAGTGACTAGCTCGTCTACGAGTAATTGGACAACACCTCCCCTTATTATTTTTCTTTCCCCAAATCAAAAAACAAGACCAACATGCCCAGAATGTCAAAAAATATATAACATCAATATACCACCTTAACATCCATCACAATACATCACCAAAATAGTCCATACAATCTCACACAATAACCCAGTGCTACTTTGCACTTTTCTATCCCTAAAATTTAGCTAGAACTCTTGAATACACTTCAAACGGGCAAATCAAAATATACTCAAGTAATAAATACTGATTTTTAAGACACAACACAATATAAGAACGAACTCATAGCAGTCTACAAATTACAACAACTGAAAATTGATTTTCGGATTATTACTTCATCAATTTTAACTCTCATAACTTAGTCAAGGTACCAATAAGCTTAAAAACAACATGTCAAAGCCAATATTCACATGTTATAGCCATATAATAACATGAAACTACTCCAAACAATTCATAACATCTCAACAATTTCAACTCAATTTTCAGCCCCTACTTCGCAAGTTCTTCCCCAAACAACCTAGCTAGAACTGAGATAAACTCAAATAAATGAAGAAAAGATGCTTTTATTATCTAGATCGGATCTTTATGGGATGAAAAAATGGTATTATATTTCCCTTGATGACCATTAACTTGCTTCACTTCAGACTCTTCAAAATTGGAGATTACCCTTTAACTTGAATTGAAAGATGAAGAAGATTATCCACAACTTCTTGAAAGTTTGGAGTAGATCAATTTGGTAGAGAATTTCATAGCTCTCTTTATGTTTATACTACTTGGATATTATGAGGGGAGGTGTCTTGATTAAACCCCTAAAAAGGTCCTCTTGGCAACCTATACATGTCCATTTAGGTGGACTAATTTGGGCCTTCCCTTTTTGCAAGTAGGGGACACACTTACTTGTCACCTACTTGGTTACTTTATAGGTTTCACATGCTACCCTTATTCACTTATACACGTGTCTTTTACTCGTTTAATAATAATAACATGTGTTAAGTAGCTCAAGCTAGTACGGCGGGTAAGCGAGCAGCTCAAGTAAGTATCCCGGTAAGAAAGCAACACAATTTTACATATCCATTATCTCATTTATTTTCTTCCAAGTCTCATTCATCTTAATTTACTTAAGACTTTGATAAACCTTCCTTAGCCTTGAAAAAGCATTTCACCTTTTTTGAGCTTACATTAGATAATCTTATAATGACAGTGACGTCTGAAGTATGGGTGTAATATCCTTCCCTTTTAGAAATATTCATCCCCAAATATTAACTCTTAAAGGTTTGTGAAAACGGAGTGTAACATCATTAAATTACTTTATATACTTTCAAAGAGGATCTCATTTTTGAGCTTACATAAATTGACTTACAAAATATATGGACCGCAGAAAGAGAGAGATGTGGCTGCAGTTCAGAATTGTGCGGCCGCAAGATTCCAATCCTGTCAGGCTGAAGCAAAGTGCGGATCGCACATGGAATTGTGTGGCCGCAGAACCTCCGAAGGGGCATTTTTGTCCGAAAATTCTAACTCTGCATAAATAGAAGAGTTTTACTTTTTTAGGTCAAGTTGTGATATCAGCAGCCACAATAGACATTTTTCTTTACCCTCTATAGTAGTTTTTGCCTTTTTGAGCTTTTTGAACATAAATTTCATTATTTTAATCATCAATATTGGTTTAATATCATTTGAAAAATTGGGTTGTTTCTTCTTCTATTTCTTCTGTTTTAAGCATGAGTAGCTAGATTCTCACTAGGGTTGTGACCCAACCCTAGAGTTTAAACTTAATGGGTGTTTGATTTATCGCTTGTTTATGGTTGGGTGTTTATTATTTAGCCTTGTTATTGCTTTTAATTGTAGAATTAATGGTTACAAATATTAGTTCATGCCTATTTGACTTGGTCTCTACTTGAGAAAAAGAGACTTAGTCTAGGAAAACTTGGCTAACAAGAAATTGGGATAAATCAAGAGATTGATAGTCCCAGTTAAAGGGTTGAATCTAGAGATAGTAAAACCTGACTTGAGATTTTTATCAACCGTTTTGTTCAATACCCATTTGGACTTGAGAAAGCCAAATTGGGCAAAATTATTCTCTGACCGAGAGGTATTGAGTGGGTACTAGAGTGTTAATAGCTATAATACACTCGACCAATAAAATAAGTTTTAAAGTTTACAACCTGTTAGGAAAACACCTAGGTGAAGGTCATAGCCCTAGGCCTTTTATATCATTTGAAAAACAATAAAAATAATTTTCTAGTTTCAATTCTTAGTTGGTAATCTTAATTTAAATTAGACTTAGAAACAACCCAATTTTGTGAATGTGCAATTTGAGATAATTCAAGCTCATTCGCTATAATATATACTCCTAGGTTCTATTCATAGCTCCCTGTAGAAAATTGACCCTGACTCCTTGCTGGGTATTACTATTGCATCGACCATTTTACAACCTTAAATAGAGTTGTGACATGGACGAGATCAATTTTTGGCGCCGTTACTGGGGAGCATTAAAACAAATTTAGCTATATATTTGGTTTTGTGTGTGAATTGTCTTCTTTTCCTTCCCTGTTACTGATTTTTATGAATCATTTATAGGAGAAACAATGGCCCTCAACAATGATCAACTAGGAAACATTCCTTTGGGGGATGTGGACGTGGAAGATGACCAAGTTTAAGAGGTTCCTCTTGAACCTCAAGCAAATAGAAGAGGCCGACCACCTCAAGACAACGTCCCAGTTCCACCCTCACCTCCACCAAGAGCGGCTCCACACCATGTGTTGCCGCATGAAGGGTATGCAAGTGCCATACCCCCACCCCATATTAGGGCGGGCAACATTCAAATCACGAATGTAATGCTCACTTTGCTAGAGCAACGAGGATTCTTCACCGGGGCTCCGAGTCAAAATGCATACAAACACTTGGAGGGGTTTGTGGACACTTGTTGGGGGAGTAAACACACAAACGTCTCTGAAGATGCTTTAAGGTTGATGTTATTTCCTTCCTCTCTACGGGGGACAACCTTGGATTGGTTAGAGAGATTGCCAAACCATTCCATCCATACATGGGATAAATTGGCGGAGAAATTTATTTCCAAGCTTTTCTCCCGGGCATATGACTACTCTTAGATATGAGATTCTATCATTCAAACAAGAGCCCAATGAGCCATTGCATGAAATATGGGAGAGGTACCGAACAATGGTCAAAGAGTGCCCCAATAATGACATGACGAAGGCTATGATTCAACAAACTTTCTATCGGGAGATCAATACTACCAAACAATGCATGGTCAACCAACTTGCTGTGGAAATTTCATGACAAAGCCGTATACGGAAGCTTGTGAGATTTTAGATGAAACGGCGGATACTTCATCGGCATGGCAAAGTAGAGCGGATGTTCCTCAAGGTGGTCCGAATATGATTCACCTGCATAAAGAATTGCATGATAATGGGCAAGCCATTGATGAATTGACCACCACAATGAATCAATTAGCAAAAGATCAGCTTCAACAAGTACAAAATCCTAAGCAAGTCAATGCCATAGAGGGAGTTAGTATGATGGTGAACAAGAGAAGGCCAAAGGATCCACAAGTGAAAAACCGTGTGGAAAATTATGTACAAGAAGATAGTTGGTTTGATTAATATGATCTTACAATGAACAAGGGGAGGAAGTGCAATACATGAACAACTTTCAAAGGCAAATAAACAACTTTCAAGGCCCGAATCAACAACAATGGTGACCTTAAGGTAATTGGAATTCTAACAACCAAGGTTATTGAAATGGGGGTAACAATCAAGGGAATTGGAATGGTGGAAATAACCAAGGCAATTGGAGTGGAAACAATCAAGGATATTGGGGAGGCAACAACCAATAGGGATGAAATAATAATCAAGGCAATCGAGGGTTGGGCTTTAAAAGGCCCCCGATGTATCAACAACCGAGCAACCACCTCCTTATCCTTCCCATGGTCCAAGTTCTTCCAATAATAAGGTGGGACGAATTGAGAATATATTCAAACAAATGATGGAGAATAATGCTGACTCTGATGCCTAACTAGCCTCACACAACACATCAATTCGCAACTTGAAAGTTCAAATGGGGAAAATCTCTCAAGCTCTAAACACTCATCCTAAGGGGGCACTAACAAGTGACACGGTGGTGAACCCAAAGGGTGAGAATAAAATGGGACATGCCATGGACGTTACTATAAGGAGTGGAAAAGGTGGGGATGCACCCACCTCAAGTTAAAGGAAACTTGTGGATGATGAGCAAGTGGTACAAGAAGATTATACCCCGAACAATGTGGTGCAAACAAATAATGAAGTGCAGATTGAAATTAATGACAATGTGGGAGAGACTCAAGAGTAAGTGAACCCATCTAGGGAGCACATTGTTGACATACCGGAATTGGTAGTGCAAAAAGCTAAGGCACCAATTCCTATGCCTCCTCCTCCATATTCTCAAAGGCTTGCTAAGAAAAATGGCGAGAATAAATTCAAAAAGTTCATTGACTTGATGAGTCTATCATTCAATTTGCCATTAGTTGAAGTTTTGGAGAAAATGCCCGGTTATGCAAAGTTTATGAAAGATTTGGTGACAAAGAAGCGGTCGATGAATTATGAAACAATAAAATGACTCATCGAGTAAAATTGTACATTCCATGGCTCCTAAATTGAAAGATCCCGGTGCTTTCACAATCCCTTGTACCATTGGATGTGCTGAGTTTGCTAAAGCTCTTTGTGATCGTGGGGCAAGTATCAACTTGATGTGCTATTTGGTTTTCAAGACTTTGGGAATTGGGCAACCAAGACCCACATCTATGAGATTACAAATGATTGATCGTACCATGAAGAGACAATTTGGAGTGATTGAGGATGTATTGGTTCGTGTTGATAAATTCATTCTTCCAGCAAATTTTGTTATTCTTGATTGTGAGGTTGATTATGAAGTGCCGATTATTCTGTAGACCTTTCCTTGCTACGGGGAAAGCTCTAGTTGATGTTGAAGCCAAAGAACTTACTTTCCGGGTTGGTGATGAAAAAATGGGTTTTCATGTGTAAGTCTATGAGACAACCAAATAGCAATGAGGTGTGCTCTTTCGTGGACTTGGTGACCGATGTGATCGTGGATGAAACAAGTGTTGTGATGAATGTTGATGATATATTGGAGGCCGTCTTGCGCAATTTTGATGATGAATAGATGGAGGGTTTCGTGGAATGTGAGAACTCTTTGCAAGGAATGGGGTTGTACCCTTATGAGCCCGCAAATTATCCTTGAACAACTCCTCCAATAAAGCCTTAAATTGAGGAGCCTCCCATCTTGGAGTTAAAGCCATTGCCTCCACATCTTCGGTATGAATTTCTTTGGCCCTTATTTTACTTTACCAGTTATTCTTTCCTCTTGTTTGACTAATGTGCAGGTAGATTTTACATTGGCGGTGCTACAAAAGAAGAAGAAGGCTATTGGATGGACATTTGCAGATATTTGGGGGATAAGCCCTGTTTTTTGCATGCACAAGATTAACTTGGAAGAAGATGCCAAACCATCTATATAACATCAAAGGAGACTCAATGAATCCATGCAAGAGGTTGTCAAAAAGGAGATCATCAAGTGGTTGGATGCCGGGGTTATTTACCCTATTTTCGATAGTTCATGGACTTCTCCGGTTCAATGTGTCCCATACGTGATGGGTGTGATGTGACTGCGAGATGTATTCATGTGATTTGAAAGCGACGAGAAGGGTCTGCTGGAGGATAGAAGGACTATTAGGTGCTCGATTTTTCATCTTAATTTGAGGAATAACCCCGAGTTATGGGAGTGTGAAGAATCTTTCCATGTTTGCTAGTTGGGAGTGGAGTAAATTCATGTCGTGGTCTGAGTTCAGACTCAGGAAGTTTAAGTGACTGCGTAATGTTTATGATGATGGAAGGTATACAAAAATGTTAGTTTGAGGCAAAACAGGTGGGACTATCTCCTGCGGATTATTCTGAAGTTTGTGTAATCCCTTGTGTCATTTATTGGAAGATCTCTGCTATCGGGGAAATATATGTTTTACAATTTGAGTTCGGGTTGCTCAAGAGAGTAGGCTTGACTACTATGAGAGTGAATGCGAGATTTGCAGAAGATATAAAATACCAGATGGTCTGTGTTCCACGAGCTTATGAAGGATTGAGTTTAATCTCACTATGGTATTATTGCAGCAATAAAGTATATGTGTTATGAGTTATTGTGTATGTTTTGATCTATGGCTTCGAGCCAAGTGGGGGATTCCACTATCAATTAGTCGATTGCACGGTTATGTGCTATGTTGGTTCCAGTTTGAGGCGTGCAGGTGAATCAGTCATCGACTTTAGCGCCAGTTACTTCACCACCACCCACCAAGTCAGCTAGGGATCGCCCTAGAGAGGGGAGGTCGATCAGGTGGTGGTCAAGCCCGATTCTATGCACTTTCAGGCAGACCCGATGCTATTGCTTCAGATGATTTTATTATAGGTATTGTTTCAGTCTGCCATAGAGATGCCTCTATATTATTTGATCCCGGTTCCACCTTTTCTTATGTGTCATCATACTTTGCTCTTTATTTGGGTACGTCTCGTGAGTTTCTTGCTTCACCTGTTCATGTATCTACCCCGGTGGGCGATACTGTTATTGTAGACCGTGTGTACCGGTCGTGTGTGGTGACTATTGGGGGTCTGGAGACCCGTGTGGATCTTTTATTGTTGTGTATGGTGGATTTCGATGCCATTTTGGGCATGAATTGGCTATCTCTGTGTCGTGCTATTCTGGACTGTCATGCTAAGACAGTCATATTGGCTATACCGGGTGTGCCACAGAATGAGTGGTGAGGTGTGACTGATTATATTCCTAGTAGAGTGATCTCATTCTTGAAAGCCCAAGATATGGTTGGGAAGGGTTGTCTCTCATATCTAACCTTTGTGAGGGATGTCGGTGCTGAGACTCCCAGTATTGATTCTGTTCAAGTTGTGAGGGATTTTCCTGATATATTTCCTACAGACCTGTCGGGCATGCCATCAGACGGGGATATTGACTTTGGTATTGACCTGGTGCCCGGCACCCACCCCATTTCTATTCCACCATATCGTATGGCACCAGCGAAGTTGAAGGAGTTAAAGAAGCAGCTTCAGGAACTCCTTAATAAACGATTCGTTCGGCCTAGTGTGTCACCTTGGGGTGTGTCGGTTCTATTTGAATTAACAAATTGCCTACCACCTACCTAAATAACAGGCAATTGAACAAAGTAACAATTAAGAACAAGTATCCTTTGCCTCGCATTGATAATTTATTCGACCAGCTTCTGGGAGCGAGAGTGTTCTCCAAGATTGATCTTCGTTCAGGTTGTCACCAGTTGAAGATCAGGGTCTCGGATATTCTTAAGATAGCTTTCAGGACCTGATATGGTCATTATAAGTTCTTGGTGATGTTTTTTGGGCTGACCAATGCCCCAGCAACGTTCATGTATTTGATGAACAGTGTGTTCCGGCCTTATCTTGATTCGTTTGTTATAGTCTCCATTGATGATATTTTAGTGTATTCGCGTAGTCAGAAGGAGCACACGGAGATTTGAGAGTTGTGTTACAAATATTGAGGGAGGAGAAGCTTTATGCAAAATTCTCCAAGTGTGAGTTTTGGCTCTGTTCAGTGGCTTTCTTGGGGTAAGTGGTGTCCAGTGAGGGTATTCAGATTGATTCGAAGAATATAGAGGCAGTTCAGAGTTGGCCCAGACCGCCCTCAGCCATAGAGATTTGCAACTTTCTTGGTTTGGCGAGTTATTATCGCCATTTTGTTCAGGGATTCTCATTTATTGCATCGCCCTTGACCAAGTTGACTCAGAAGGGTGCTTCATTTGTATGGTCGGATGAGTGTGAGGAGAGCTTTTAGAAGCTCAAGACAGCTTTGACCATAGCTCTAGTTTTAGTTTTGCCATCAGCTTCAGGTTCATATATTGTGTATTGTGATGCTTCGAGAGTTGGCATTGGTTGTGTATTGATGCAAGAAGGTAGAGTTATTGCTTATGCTTCTCGTCAGTTGAAGCCCCATGAGAAGAACTACCCTATTCATGATTTAGAGTTGGCTGCCATAGTTCATGCGTTAAAGATTTGGAGGCATTACTTGTATAGTGTGTCTTGTGAGGTGTTTAATGATCATCGTAGCTGCCGGCACTTGTTCAAATAAAAGGATCTCAATTTGAGGCAGCAGAGGTAGTTAGAGTTGCTTAAGGATTATGATATCACTATATTGTACCATTCGGGAAAGGCCAATGTAGTGGCCGATGCTTTGAGCCGAAAGGCAGTGAGTATGGGGAGTTTGGAATAAATTCCAGTTGGGGAGAGACCTCTTGCGGTTGATGTGCAGGCCTTGGCCAATTGGTTCGTGAGATTAGATGTTTTGGAGCCTAGTCGGGTATTGGCTTGTATGGTTTCTCGGTCTTCCTTATATGATCGCATCAGAGTGCGCTAGAATGATGATCCGCATTTGCTTGTCCTTAAGGATAGAGTTCAGCATGATGATGCCAGAGATGTGACCATTGATGATGATGGGGTGTTGAGGATGCAGGGCCAGATTTGTATGCCCAATGTGGATGGGCTTCGGGAGTTGATTCTAGAGGAGGCCCATAGCTCGCGGTATTCCATTCATCCGGGTGCCGCAAAGTTGTATCAAGATTTGAGACAACACTATTGGTGGAGAAGAATGAAGAAAGATGTTGTGGGATTTGTGGCTCGGTGTCTAAATTGTCAGTAGGTGAAATATGAGCATCAGAGACCGGGTGGCTTGCTTCAGCAAATGGATATTCTAGAGTGGAAGTGGGAGAGGATCACTATGGACTTTGTTGTTGGACTTCCACGGACTTTGAGGAAGTGAGATGCTATTTGGGTGATTGTGGATCGGCTGACCAAGTCCGTGCACTTCATTCCGGTATGTACTACCTATTCTTCCGAGTGGTTGGCAGAGATCTATATCCCGTAGATTGTTCGTTTGCATGGTGCCCCAGTTTCCATCATTTCAGATAGGGGCACTCAGTTTACTTCACAGTTTTGGAGGTCTGTGCAGCGAGAGTTGGGTACTCAGGTTGAGTTGAGCATAGCTTTTCACCCTCAGACGTACGGGTAGTCCGAGCGCACTATTCAGATATTGGAGGACATGTTACGTGCTTGTGACATTGATTTCGGAGAGTCATAGGATCAGCTTCTACTGCTTGTGGAGTTTGCTTAGAACAACAACTACCAGTCGAGTATTTAGATGGCTCCATATGAGGCTTTGTATGGGAGGTAGTGTAGATATCCAGTTGGTTGGTTCGAGCCCGGTGAGGCTAGGCTATTGGGGACAGACTTGGTGCAGGATGCCTTAGAAAAGGTGAAGGTGATTCAGGAGAGGCTTCGTACAGCGCAGTCAAGGCAAAAGAGCTATGCTGATAGAAAGGTTCGGGATGTGTCCTACATGGTTGTCGAGAAGGTTCTGTTGAAGGTTTCACCCATGAAGGGTGTTATGAGATTTAGAAGGAAAGGTAAATTGAGTCCGCAGTTCATTAGGCCTTTTGAGGTGCTTCGGAGGATTGGGGAGGTGGCTTATGAGCTTGCTTTTCCACCCAACTTGTCGAGTGTGCATCTGGTATTCCATGTTTCTATGCTCCGGAAGTATATTGGGGACCCGTCTCATGTTTTGGATTTCAACATAGTTCAGTTTGATGATGATTTGACTTATGATATGGAGCCAGTGCTAGTTTGGGCCGTCAGGTTCGAAAGTTGAGGTCGAATGATGTAGCTTCAGTGAAAGTGCAGTGGAGAGGTCGGCCCATGGAGGAGGCTACCTGGGAGACCGAGCGGGAGATGCAAAATAGATATCCTCACCTCCTTGAGGCATCAGGTATGTTTCTTGATGCGTTCGCGGATGAACATTTGTTTAAGGTTGGGAGGATGTGACGACCCGGCCCGTTGTCTCATGAGTTACCGCTCCGTTTCCCCCATTTTTGTTTATTTATTCTTTGTTATCCATGTTATGTGGTATCGGTTTGGTCGGATCAAATCCAGAATGATTCTAGCAAGGTTTGAGATACTTAGTCTCTTTTAAGGAAGTTTAAGTTGGAAAAGTCAATCGAATATTGACGTATGTGTTAGAGGGCTCGGATGTAAGTTCCGATGGTTCGGTTAGCTTCGGGAGGTGATTTTGGGACTTAGGAGTGCGATCAGAATGAGTTTTGGAGGTTCGGAGTAGATTTAGGCTTGAATTAGTGAAGTTGATATTTTGGCAATTTCCTGTTGGTTGGCGAGATTTTGATATAGGGGTCGGAATGGAATTTCGAGAGTTGCAGTAGCTCCATTGTGTCATTTGGGATGTGTGTGCAAAATTCCAAGTCATTCGGACGTAGTTTGGTTGGGTTTTTGATCAAAAGCGGAATTCAGAAGATTTTAGAAAAGTTTTGCTTGAATCCGATGTGTTTTGAGTGATTTGATGTTATTTGAGGTGTTTTGATGATTCAAATACATTTGAATAAGGTATTAGGATGTTTTTGTGCCTTTGGTTGAGGTCCCAGGGGCCTCGGGTGAGTTTCGTGTGGTCAATCGGATCATTTTGAAGTTAAGAAAGTTTCAGAAATTGCAGGTTCAGTAGTTGCAGGTATTTACTCTTCGCATTCGCGAGTGGACCCTCGCATTCGCGAAGAGTCAGCTAAGGGAGGTGGAAATTTAGCCTTCATGTTCGCGAGGCAGGTTACGCGTTCGCAAAGGGCTATGAGATTGTGCATCGCGTTCGTGGGCGTGTAGTCGCGTTCGCATAAAATGAATTGAGAGGCTGAGCCTCAGTGGAATTAACCCATCGCGTTCGTGAAGGTTCGTCTAGGTAAAGCATCGCATTCGCGAGGGTCTTGTCATGTTCGTGTAAGAGGATTTTGATCAAAGTTATTTTGTGCTTCGCAAACGCGAGGCTTTGACCGCGTTCTTGAAGAAGGATTTTCAGGCCTAGGCAGAAGTTTAAAAGGTCGTCTTGTCCGCGAATGTGGGGTTTATTTCCTCCATAGTGGGTCGTTTTTGTAGTTTTTTGAAGGAGATTGAAGAGGGATTCAAGGGGAATCACTTAGAGGTAAGATTTTTTGGACTTAAAACTCGATTATTATGTGAATTCCACCTAGAAAATCATGGAAATTAAGCCAAAAATTGAAGAATAGGGCTTAGAAATTTGGACCTTTAATTGAGGATTTGAAGGATCATTTGGGGTCGGATTTGAGAACCTTTGATATGTATGAACTCGTGGGGAGATAAGGAATCTATTGATACAAAAATTATTGTATTTCGAGATGTGGGTCCAGGGGTCGGGTTTTGGTAATTTCAGGATTTGTGTAGTATTTTGATTATTCTCGCTTGGGCTTCGTTCCCTTAGCCTATTTTAATGTCCTCGTTCTGATTTTGGATAGATTCGACGTGAGTGGAGGCTAATTCGAGGGGCAAAGGCATCGCGAGCTAGAGATTTGACCGGTTTGAGGTGAGTAGTAATTGTAAATGATGTTCTGAGGGTTTGAAACCCCGGATTTCACATCGTAGTGCTATATTAAGGTGAGGCACACACTTGATGACGAGCGTGGGGTCGTGAACTATTGGGGATTGTGACTTAGTCTATCCCGGTTGATGATTTTACCGCGTATTTGACAGAAATCTATTTGTTATCATCATTATTTGGGCTGAATGCCATATTTGGGCCTTGTGCCAACTATTTGAACCCTTCGGGGATTTTTACTGGTATTTTCTCACTGTTTTGACTTTATACCTGAACTCAATCATGTTATATTTCACTATTTTTCGTACTCAGCCATGTTTACCTATTTTAACACTTACATGATCTTTTAAATGATATTTTGGGCTGAGAAACATATTTTAATACTGCCCGAGTGGCTTGTGAGGATTTTTGACTGAGTAAGGCCAAGGGCCTATGTTGTGAGGAAACATTTGATACTGATTATGAGGCCGAGGGCCTGAGATATGTACGCCACGAGGTGGCTTGATTGATGTGAGGTCGAGGGCCTAGTGATGATGCTACGAGGTGGCTTGATATTGCGCTTGGGCCGTAAGGGGCCCTCTAGGAGTCTGTACACCCCCAATGAGCGCGGGTACCCATTGTGAAGTGAGATTGAGCCCAAGGGGCTGGTACTTTTCTGAGATGTTGCCTGAGGGGCGGATTTGTTGATACTGTGCTTGAGGGGCGAGCTTTTATGTGTTTACTTTTCATAATTGACTGTCAATTACCTGTTTAACCATTGAAGAAGGTTTTTTATGAAACTACATTTGACTTAAAGAATTTTACCTATCTTTCGTTGAATTACTGAATTTAAATAGTTTTACTGCTTCATTATAGAATGCTTTGTGCCTTACGTGATTTCTTGATTTCAGTCTTTATTTACCTTTGTTACTCACTGAGTTGGAGTACTCACTTTACTCCCTACACCCCTGTGTGCAGATTCAGGCGTAGCTGGTCCTGCTCCCGAGTGGTAATTATTCCAGCTTCAGGCGGTTTTGATGAGTCTTTAGGTAGCTGTTGGCGTTCGCAGCCCGGAGCTCCTCCCTATCTCTTTTCCTTTATGTCCTTAGTTCAGTACTAAACTCTGTAGTTACTTTTGGGTATTCAGTGTTGTTAGATGCTCGTGACTAGTGACACCCCGGTATCGGGCTGTGTTGGGTTGTACTTCCATATTTTATTGATATTACCTGCTACTTGGTATTACTAAATCATGTTTTAGACTGTTTTCTTAATGCTTAACTGTTTAACATCGAATTGGGAATAGTTGTCTAGTCTTGTCTTTATGAGAGGCGCCATCACGACCGGGTCCGGGTTTAGAGTCGTGACATATGTATTTTATTTCCATCACTAAGGTGTATGCTAGGTGTTCCCCTACATCTTTCCCTTGTGTGAGATCTGTTCTGAAGTTGCATGTTCTCTAACCTACTTTCTGACTATTTTAAATGTCTTCTTAAACTATTCCTACTCTTAACTCTGTTCTGACTTTCATAAAAGTTCTTTCTGCTACTAAGTCCTTCTTTCTCTGTCTACCAAACTCTTTCAAAGTCATTATGCATTTCCACATTGCTCCTAGAGTATTAGGTTCTGCCCCTCTGGCATGTGTATTGCCTTGAGATCCTTGAGATCTCTCTGAACTCTGGCATGCCAGAGCTGGCCTGTCCACACTACACTTAAATCAGTTATTGTTGAAAAAGGGTATAAGTGTGAGCACTACCTGGAATCCTTGAGGTCCTTAGGGAACTTTGACATACCTAGACATAATATTGTCTATGGAATTTGGCATTTGAGGCTATTGGAGACTTGGGAAGTCATTTGGGCCTGCTTTAGGCTCCCTATAGTTAACTTCTTCTTTTCCTTCTTTATTTGTTTATGTATTTTGTCCAGCTGGTCTGTAAGAATTATTTGTAAATAACTTTGGGGTGATTAGTGAAAAAGGGTGGGTAGCTATATCTGTTGAGTAATTTGGGTAGATACCATGTCTATAGGATTATGTTAATATACTTGCTATGTTTGCTTTACCACACTAGAAACCATGCCTATAGGATTTAAAAGGTTTCCATATTAGAAATCATGTCTATAGGATTTAAATGGATTTAATAATAGAAACCATGTCTATAAGTTTAAAATCTACGTCATAATTAGATACCATGCTTATAGAGTGTAAAGTGATTGAGTTCAATTCCTGCTACTATGTGTATTTACATTTGTCTCACTAAAATCATGCCTATAAGTTCCAACATTAGCTCTTAACAATTAGATACCATGCCTATAGGAATTAAAATCAGAAATTCTGCCTATAGAATAAAAATCAATTTAGTTACACAAGTCAGTCTAATTCATGTTAGTTTACTTTGAAATTAGCTTAATCAACTATCCACTTCTTTAATTGAGTTTTTAAAACACTGCCTTAATTCACTACTGCTAGAAAGCATGCCTATAGGATCTCAAATGTCCGTTTAAAAATGTTCACTGATTTACTGCACCCACGTAGATACCTTGCTCTTAGGACATCACTATTCTGCGTTTAGGCAAGCCTATAGAGGGATTTTAAATTCTGCAACTCTGAAACTGTGTTTTGCTACTTAAGCTATCCATATTTAAATCAGTAGGCAAGCTAAATAAGATTTCTCACACATTGTCCTAATTTCACTATATAACCCCTGCTCACCTAGATATCATGTTCTAGGATTTTCTCTTAAGTATTGGAATGTTATTTGAAGACATGCACTTACTTGCTATGTTTGAGGAGGTAACTATGAGCTTATAACTTGTTTCTTTAAATGCAGTCCTAATTGTTCTTGATTGACGCCTAGATTTTTATCCATTAAAACCTTAGGAAAGTCTAGAACTGTCCAAAGAATAAAGGTCCTAAAATACCTCCAAGGCCACGAGGAAGGGACGGATAGTGCACGCATAGGACATTATCAAGGTTACTAGAATGCTTTAGGCTATGACCAAGGGGAGGGAATTGGGTAGAAAGGGATATGATGACTACGCGCTAATATCACATGTAGCCCCTCATTTAGGAGTGTTTACCGGACATTGTGTGGGGTGATCTTGTAGGCTAACCAACCTAGGACCCCTTTCTCCAACTCCGAATGTTTAAACTTTACTCTTTTATATGCAACTTGCTCAAATTCCTTGTCTTATTGTTATTTGAGTCAAACATTGTCCAACATGCTTTTATTTACAAATTATGTGTTTCAAATTCTTGTTTGTTAAAGGATTAATTCATAAGTATACGTTCTGCCGGGATCCATTATTGTGGACCGAGAGGGGTGCCTAACGCCTTCCCCTTAAAGTTATTTCGATTCCTTACCCTAAATCTCAGGTAATGCAAACTAGTCTAAGAGTTAATTACTCTAGGTTCCCTAATGGACCATAATCTGTTAGGTGGCGATTCTTCAAATACCCAAATCCCAAAAGGAAATGAGTTATTACCCCCCATGAACATCAGAACCTAGACTTTCTCCGCAGAGGAAAAAAGGGGGCGCGACAACATGGCGACTTTGTTAGGGATACCTTTAGGATCTTACCATAGCGAACTTTTCTTTTGTGAATTAGTCCAATCATGTTCCATCCCGTATCCTTCCACCTTATTTGAATTTACCCGCCTCTTTTAAGCATTTATGATTCTTTTATTCCTGAAACTGACTTGTCTCTTTGTTTTCTTTTTCTATAACTGTCTTTCAATTATTTAAATCCTGTATTTGTTTTTCCTACGTGCAAATACTTGAATACATGTTATTAATTGCTTCATAAATCATGCTCCACATCATATTCCACTCGTGCGTATCAAATCCTATAGCAATGCTTGATGAGTAGTTGCGCTCTTCCTATTTATTACCCTTAAATTCAGAAAGGCTTATTTGTGATAAAACTAGTCGATCAGCGGTGCAGTCGATGGTTCCATGCCTTTCTCCCTCAAGTTGTCCGCTTGAGGGTAACAATATAAACCCCCATAAAAACCTTACTCTGATCGAAATTGTGCATGCATCATGATCAAACCTAGTCGGATCAATTATGTTGTCCACATAATGATCCTTTAAGATTAGCCTTATCCAAAGTCCACTGGGGTTTCCATTATCCCAACGGACACAATCACGTTTTGTGCGTTAATTTGGAGAACTAAATGCCAATATGCTAATCATGAATGTATAAATAGTAGAGTCTGGTGGGGGAGAAATGCCTAACCCTTTTGTTTTGCAGAAAATGAGGCACGAGGTCCCCAGATTTGGTATGGTTAGCAACATTCCACCATTGGTGCTAGATTGGTGGGAGGATCTTTCCTCAAGTGACAAGAAACATGTAAGAAAGTACTTGGGTAACTTGCTTTTCTTGATAGACATTGAGCCAAACAACAAGTTGATCGAGGTTGCCACTTTCTTCTGGGACAGTGAGAGGTCTGTGTTCCGTTTCGGTGACATATAAATGACACCACTTCTAGAATAAATTGGAGGGCTTGCGGGATTGACTTGGGATAGTCCCGGGTTATTGGTGCCGGAAAATCGTACTGGTAAAGGGTTCTTAAAGATGATGGGATTGAAGAAGAATGCTAACCTTCTATGCCTGAAGGAATTTTACATACCCTTCGAATATCTGTATGAGAGGAATGACCATAGCAAGTCCTACTGCACCTACCATGATGAGATCTCTCTCACTTCTCTAGGCCACATCCACCGCAGAGTGTTCATGTTCATTGTATGTTTCATGGTCCTGATAGTATTCCCAATGAAAAGGCAAAGAATCCACATTAGGTTGGCCATGGTTGCCAAGACTTTGATGGAAGGGATCAATGAAAAAACATACACTATAGTCCCCATGATCATAACTGACATCTACAGGGCTCTGGAGCGCTGTCAAAGAAGGGTCAAACATTTCGAGGGTTGTAACTTATTTCTGCAGTTGTGGTTGTTAGAACATTTTCAAAAGGGTCATGATCGCCAAGAATTTACGCAAAGGGCTTGGAATGATGATATTGCCTTCCATCACCCCAAGCGGATGACTTACATTCCAGACAGGTTTTCTCAGCCGGAAAGTGCCAAAGAATGGGTAGATTTCTTCGACAATCTGACCGAGGAACAGGTGCAATGGATGTTTGAATGGTTCCCAACAGACGAATTCATCATCAGATCCAGGGACGCTCCACATTTGGTGCTGATTGTGTTAATAGGGATATACCCTTATGTCCCTATCTGAGTTATGAGGCAAGCATGCAGTAAATAGGTTGTACCCAGGGTTGCCAAGATAAGCCATTTTAGGGCAGACTTTCAAGACGATGAAGTCCTTTACAAGTGCCAAGCTCAGCACATGTGGCATTGCAAAATTATTATGGAAAAGAACACCGTTGACCCAGATAGGTATCATGCAGGGTGTGAGCCTCTCTACCTAGCATGGTTGGAGGACAATATAAAAGGAATGGTGATGCTAGGAGCCGGTTGAGGGAATAGGATCATAGACGAAAAAGCTGAAGCTCAAGTCAAATACAACAGGCTGCGCAAGAGGGTCCACAACTCTGAGAATGAGCATCTGGAAATACATGAGAGGAATGTGAGGTTGATTGAATAATGGAAAGATATGGCAATCACTTCCAACAGGAATTTGGAATATCTGGAGTGAGGAATAGTGGAGTTGGAAGGTAAAGTCATAAAGAGGATCAAGGATTGCCAGAACGTTTAAGGAGCTGAAGGAGGACATCTGGCTAGAGCCTACTTGCTGCTGGGTCTGCGCGAGCTGGGGGACCTATATGATGGAGTCAGGAAGATAGAATCTGGGACCAAAAAGGCTAGATTTATTTGCTTTCCTAAATGTAATAAGGTCAAGTTCCAATAGTGACTTATTTTTATTATCTTAGTGTCATTTTGGGATTCGCCTATTTTTATATTATGAAATGAAGCATTTATTGACATTTAAAGTTCTCCAAATTTATTTGTCGCTAGGCCTACCTTGGGTACAATGAGGCTCCTAAATTAAGATGCAAATTTACATTTCCGCAATATGTGTTTAAGTACTACAAATATTTCAGAATCCTCACTGACTCGTTACCTTTTTGTTTTTTGCTTATTTTTATTATTCCCATCCCCTTAGGTTGGTTCACTCATACTGGCCTTATCAGCATATCATACCAGATCTAGAGGCCCTCCACCTCCTCCTCCTCCAAGTAATACAAAAGGTAGAGGAAAAGAAAAAATGGATGACTTAAGTGGTATCCGAAAGGAGAATGTTAAGAATGCAGAAACCTCAGATGGTTGTAGTACTCCGGCCCCAAATGATCTAGTCCTGAGATTGGAACAAAAGATATTGGAATTGCAAGGAGAATTTGAGTAGGTTCGCAACTTGGCAAACTTGTCACTCACCCTGAATATCCCCGACATCAACCAACAGAACACAAAGAACCCAATACCTCCCCAAAACACACAAAACCAACATCCACAAAATCCTCCCGCACCAAATCAACCTTTTGAAAAGTTAGGGTTTCAAGCATAGTCAAGTTTAAAGATAGTAGAAACCTAGAGTCAGAGGAATTACATGAAGGAAAAGAGATTCTGAAACAACGCAAATCCACCCCAAAATCTCAATCCGTTGCCAATACCGACTCCGCCACAACATCACCATCAACCAATCCAGTACCCAACAACCACCACTTATCATACTCCCCAAAACATACCACAACCCATTCCCGATCCCCAAAACACCACCAACAACCATCACTACACCCAAGTCCCTAGCACCCATTAAAGCAACCCTATATATGTGGAAACTACGCCTCACTCTATCCAACCGATCTCCTATACACTGGAAACCTTTGAGAAGGACCTGCACATCAAAAACATGGCTGAAGAGCTCAAGAAGTTGATAAGCTGAGTTCAAGGTATCGAAGGAAGCAAAGGAATAAAAGGGTTGAACTATGAGGACCTATGCATCCTTCCAGATGTAGAACTACTGCAAGGATAAAAACCTCCCAAGTTTGAGATGTTCAATGGCACAGGTGATCCCATAGTCCATCTGAGGACCTATTGCGACAAACTTGTCGAGGTCAGGAAAGACGACATCTGAGGAGTCTTACTGGGGATGCTTTGTCCTGGTACATCAGCCAATATCCCAAGAAATGGTCCAATTGGGTAAGTATGGCATCAAATTTCATGGACCGGTTCAGGTTCAATACAGAGAACACACTGAATGTTTTCTACATCCAGAATCTTAAGAAGAAACCTACTAAGACTTTCCGTGAGTATGCTACTCGTTGGAGGTCAAAAGCGGCCAAGGTTAGGCCATCTTTGGACGAGGAATAGATGAATAAATTCTTCGTCAGAGCATAGGATTCGCAATATAATGAAAGGTTGATGGTTATCAAAAATCATAAATTCTCTGATATAATAAAACTTGGATAAAGAATGGAGGAAGGAATCAAGAGCCGGATGACAACGAATTTTGAGGCACTACAGGCCACAAATAAGGCATTAAAATAAGGTGGCATATCAAAGAAGAGAGATGTTGGGGCAGTAATGCTGGCCCAGGGCCCAAAATCTCCACTTATCTATCAGACACCTCCACCCACATATCAAATACCTCCGCCTATATACCAAGCATCACCGCCTACATATCAGCCTTTATCTTCCAGATATTCCTAACCAGCCTCTGTTTATCACATATATAAATCCCAACTATCCCATTTCCAATCACCTACAACTCGCCAAAACTTTCCAAGACCAAGACCCAACTTAGACTGCAAGGCACCCAAACAATACACCGCCATTGCTAAGCCCATCGACCAGTTGTATGAAAGGTTGAAAGTCACGGGTTATGTCACTCCTGTTCCAGTTGTGGCATTAGAAAACCCATCCCAATGGGTCAATCCGAACAAAACTTGTGCATACCATTGTGGTATGAAGGGGCACACCACTGCTGAGTGCCAAACA
Organism: Nicotiana tabacum; assembly: GCF_000715075.1. Classification (NCBI taxonomy): domain Eukaryota; kingdom Viridiplantae; phylum Streptophyta; class Magnoliopsida; order Solanales; family Solanaceae; genus Nicotiana; species Nicotiana tabacum. The sequence goes on along the minus strand of NC_134082.1, from coordinate 57,789,636 downwards.
TTGAAGGATAAGATCCAGACGCTAATTGACAACAAGGTCATACAGGTAAAGGAAGCCGCACCAAATGTCTGCAACAATCCCCTCCTGATCACAGAGGTGATGGTGTACATGTGATATAGATGAACGAAGAGTGGGACCCTGAGGGGTCAATTGGGCTTATTCGAGAAGGTAATGACTTTAAAGTTGCAGTCACACTTACTCCTATTGTGGTACAGACTAAGTCACCAATCGAGGTTAAGATAACTGCATCAGTTCCATTTGAGGTATAGGCAGCTCTACCTATGGCCAACCCCGCTCCATGTGAGGTAGAAGTGGTCACACCTTTCACTGTGACAGTATCAACCATACCTCTATTCAACTCAAAAGTAATACCCAGGGATTACGTTGTCGAGGCTCGGCGAAAAGGGAAGGCCAAGGTAGAAGAATCTGATGTTGCACAAGGAATGACTAGTATTGGAAGAGTCTATACGCCTGAACACTTGGGAGGATCAAGGAAGGATTCCACTACCAGGCAGCCCGTCATTGAGACAGGGATAGATGACCTGTGGAGGAAAGTACAGGTAAAGGAGTATTCCGTCGTTGACTATCTGAACAAAACCCCAGATTAGATATTTATCCTGCCACTTGTGCAATAGAGGCACATAAGAACGCTTTAATGAAAGTGCTGAGCGAGGCTTATGTACCCAATAACATCACTAGCGGAGAAATGGCCAATATGGTGGGGCAAGTACTGGAATGTCATAAGATTATCTTCCACGAAGATGAGCTACCGCCTGAGGGGTTGAATCACAATCGAGCATTGCATATTATAGTGCAATTTGAAGACAAATTCATTTCCAGAGTCTTGGTTGACGGAGGTTCAAGCCTAAATATTTGTCCATTGGACACTCTGAAAAGGTTGGACAAAGGTTTTCATGAAATACGAGCAGGAATCATGAACGTGAAAGATTTTGATGAGTACCAAAGGGCCACAATCGGGGAAATAAACCTTTGTTTGCAGATGGGGCCAACTTGGTTCGACGTTAAGTTTTAGGTGCATGACATACCAACCTCATATAATCTTCTGTTGGGCCGACCATGGATCCATGTCGCTGGAGCCGTGCCTTCCACACTACATCAAGCCATGAAATTCAAATGGAATCGTTAGGAGGTGATCATTCACGGAGATGGGAGTAACCCCATTTACACTAGTCAAACCATCCCGGCTATTGGACATAGAAGAAGGCTAGGAGGGGAAACCTATAATCACATTGAAGGGGTCAATGCCATCGAGAAGGATAAATGGTGGAGCAGTAAAATAGAAAGCATATTAGCCTGGTCTGGATATGAACCCGACAAAGGATTGGGAAAGAACCTCCAATGTATCACCAAATCAATACAACTGAAAAATCATGGTACCAACTTTGGGCTCGGACACCAGTACACATGGCAAGAGTGTAGAAATTGGTCGCCTCCATGGAATGGATCGTACTACCCTCTCGAGCAACTAGTGCCACGTTTGGAACAAGCTTTTCACAAAGCTGATATGATATGGGGGACTGCAGAAGAGGAAGCACTATCTGGGTTGAAGAATTTGTTCTTGGAGGATGAGGACATGGACTGTAGTGCCATAATTAAGGAGGAGGAGGAAGAAGGCCTCACCATTCAGACCGTAAAGAAGGGAGTCGTTTTCAGAAACTGGACCGCCACACCATCCCGCGCCCGCCGAGTCCCTAGGTAGCTTAGTAGATTTTACTTCTATAGCCATTCTAGGCATTTAAGATTTCCCGTAATTTTGTTTTAAGATTTACTTGTTTCAAAATGAATGCCCGATTCATCGAGCCGTACTTGTTTGGATGATTTTTCAGTCTTAATCAAATGCATTTGCTCTTTATTATTCATTACTATTTTTACACTTTTCTTTCTACATCGTTATTATTACTTTTCTTGATGAACCAGTGACTATGACATGTAATGAGGCAACGCAACATGAGAATAGTGATTCAGATGAAGAAGATGAGATACCCGAGGAAATTGTCAAGGAGGTTGAAAATTTTGAGAATAAGCCCAAGTCCAATCTGGACGAGACTGAAGCAGTAAATTTGGGAGACGCCGAGATCGTCAAGGAGACTCGCATCAGTATTAACTTGTCACCAACAGAGAAGGAAGAGTACATTTGCTTCCTAAAAGAGTATGAGGATATTTTCGCATGGTCATATGATGACATGACCAGTTTGAGCATGTCCATAGTGGCTCACAAGCTGCCCATTAATCCCACGTGTTCGCCAGTAATGCAGAAACTCAGAAAATTCAAACCAGACATGAGCCTGAAAATCAAGGAGGAAGTTACCAAGTAGATTAAAGCCAAAGTTCTCAGGGTGGTTCAGTACCCAACCTGGTTAGCTAACATTGTGCCAGTTCCGAAGAAAGATGGGAAGGTCAAAGTATATGTTGACTATCGGAATTTAAACATAGCGAGTCCCAAGGACGACTTCCCACTGCCAAATATACACATCCTGATCGATAATTGCGCCACGTATGAACTCCAATCCTTTGTGGATTGCTTTGCGGGTTATCACCAAATCTGGATGGATGAAGAAGATGCAGAGAAGACAGATTTTATCACACCGTGGGGTTTATACCGTTACAAGATGATGCCATTCGGACTGAAGAATGCTGGGGCTACTTACATAAGAGCCATGACAACCATCTTTCATGATATGATATACAAGGAAATAGAGATGTATGTGGACGACGTCATTATCAAATCCAAGAGGGCCGCAGATCATATAACGAACCTGAGAAAGTTCTTTGACAGGCTAAGGAGGTATAATTTGAAACTGAATCCCGTAAAGTGCACATTTGGTGTTCCCACAGGAAAATTATTAGGATTAATCGTCGGTCGTCGAGGGATCGAGCTGGATCCGTCTAAAGTTAAGGCTATTCAGGAGTTACCACCGCCTAAGAGAAAAAAGGACGTGATGAGCTTCCTAGGATGTCTCAACTATATCAGTCGCTTCATAGCATAGTTTACAGTCATATGTGAACCCATCTTCAAGATGTTAAGGAAAGATGCCGAGACAAGTTGGACTGAGGATTGTCAGAAAGCTTTTGACAAGATCAAGGAGTACCTGTCCACACGACCAGTTCTGGTCCTGCCAGAACCAAGACCACCTTTGCTACTCTATCTATCTATATTAGATGGAGCCTTCGGATGTGTTCTGGGACAACATGATGAGACTGGAAAAAAAGAGCAAGCCATATATTACTTGAGTAAGAAGTTCACACCTTTTGAAGCACGGTACTCTCTGCTTGAACTCATCCTGGAGCTTGGGCCAAATCTCGCTCCTGCGGCCACATAACTGCTTCTGCGAAACCGCACCTGCGGTCCCACACTCGCAGGTGCGGTTATGACAGGTTCAGCAAATTCCAATTTCTTCCTAAGTCCAATTCCACTTCTGTTAAGCACCCGAAACTCACCCGAGGCCCCCGGGACCTCAACCAAATATACCAACCAGTCCTAAACATCAAACGAACTTATTCCAACCCTCGAATCACATCAAACAATGCTAAAACCACAAATCACTCTTCAATACAAGCCTAAGGATTTCCAAAACTTCCAAATTACGCTTTTGATCAAAAAGTCTATCAAACCTCGTCTGAATGACCTAAAATTTTGCACACACGTCACATTCAACCCTACGGAGCTACTCCAACTTTCAGAATTCCATTCTGACCCTCGGAAAAATCTCACTATCGAACCGGAAACTTCAAAAATTTGACTTTCGGCATTTCAAGCCTAAATTATCTACAGACCTCCAAAACACAATCAGATCACGCCCATGAGCTCGAAATCACCCAACTGAGCTAACGGAACCATCAGAATTCCATTTTGAGTCGTCTTCACACTATTCCGACTATGGTAAAATTTCCAACACTTAAGCTCTCATTTAGAGACTAGGTGCCCCAAAACTCTTTGAAACTCGAAATCGAACATCACAGCAATTCAAAATAGAAGAAATAAACAAGAAGAAAGAAGTTAATAGGGGATCGGGGCGTTAATTCTTAAGACGACCGGCCGGGTCGTCACATCCTCCTACACTTAAACATTCGTTCGTCCTCGAACGAGCATAAAGACATACCTAAAGGAGTGAAAAGATGAGGGTAATGGATACGCATATCCTGCTCGGTCTTCCAGGTCGCCTCCTTGACTGGCTGACCCCGCCATTGAACCTTCACTAATGCAATGTTCTTTGACCTCAGCTTTCTAACCTTCATGTCCATTACTGCTAGTGGCTCCTCAATATAGGATTGATCCTTGTCCAACTGGACTGAACTAAAATCTAACATGTGCAACGGATCACCGTGATACCTCCGGAGCATCGAAACATAAAATACCAGATGGACTCCTGCCAAGCTGGTAGGTAAGGCAAGCTCATAAGCAACCTCCCCAACACGCCTCAATATCTCAAAAGGGCCAATAAACCTCGAACTCAACTTCCCTTTCTTCCCAAATTTTATAACGCCCTTCATAGACGAATCCCTAAGCAGAACCCGCTCTGCAGCCAAGGAAACATCACAAACCTTCTGGTCAGCATAGCTCTTCTGTATGGACTGGGTTGTACGGAGTCTATCCTAAATCACTTTAACCTTCTCCAAAGCATCCTGTACTAAGTCTATGCCCAATAATCTAGCCTCACCCTGCTCAAACCAACCCACCGGGGACCTACAAAGCCTACCATATAAGGCCTCATATGGTTCCATCTAAATGCTGGACTGATAACTGTTGTTGTAAGCAAACTCTGCCCGAATACCCAACTCATGCTGAACAGCCCTCCAGAACCGTGATGTGAACTGAGTACCTCTATCTGAACTGATGGAAACTAGAATACCATGTAGATGAACAAGCTCCCGGATATAAATCTCCGCTAGATACTCCGAAGAATAGGTAGTACATACGGGAATGAAGTGCGCGGACTTGGTTAACCGATCCCCAATCACCCAAATAGCATCGAACTTTCTCAAAGTTCATGGGAGCCCAACTACAAAGTCCATGGTGATCCGCTCCTACTTCCACTCCGGAATCTCTATCTGCTGAGGCAACCCTCCAGGTCTCTGGTGCTCATACTTCACCTGTTGATAGTTGAGGCACCGAGCTACAAATCCAACTATTTCTTTCTTCATCTGCCTCTACTAATAGTGCTACCTCAAATCCTGATACATCTACGTGGCACCTGGATGAATAAAATACCGCGAACTATGATATTGCTCTTGGGACGTAAGGGGCCCCTCTAGGAGTTTGCACACCCCCAGTGAGCGCGGGTACCCATTGTGTTGTGAGATATAGCCTGAGAGGCTGGTATTGTTCTGAGATATTGCCCGAGGGGCGGATTTGTTGATACTGTGCCCGAAGGGCGAACCTTTTTGTGTTTATTTTCCTTGATTGCCTCTCATTTACCTGATTAAATTGTTGAAAAAGGATTTCATGAAGTTTAATTCGAGTTAAATGACTTTCACATATCTTTCACTGGTTTTACTACTTCATTATAGTCTGCAAATGTGCTTTACGGGATTTCCTACTTTCAGTCCTTATTTATGATTATTACTCACTGAGTTGGAGTACCCGCTTTACTCCTTCCACCCCGTGTGTAGATTCAAGCGCATTTGGTCCCGCTCTCAAGCACTGATCTTTCCAGCTCAGGCAGATCCGAGGAATCTCTAGGTAGCTATCGGCGTTCACAGCCCAGAGCTTCTTCCATATCTTATTTCTTCGAGTTCTTAGTTAATGTATTAAACTCTGCAGATTCCACTACGTATTTCAGATTGTTTAGATTCTCATGACTAGTGATACCCCGGTATCGGGCTATGATAGGTTGTTCTTTCGAATTTTTGTACTGTTGACTACTTAAATGTACTGTTGACTACTTAAACTTTGGATTATTTTATCATGCTTAGATTGTTTCTTACAGTTTAACTGTTAAATACCGAAATGGGAAGTGTCGGCTGGCCTTGTCTTCACAAGAGGCGCCATCATGACCGGGTCCGGGTTTTGTGATAAGGGAGTACTTGTACTGATTTTGCTCTAATTGGTTCTGAGTTCCATAATAACTATACTATTGTGATTCTTGCCTTATTTTACCTAGTTTCGAACTACTATATCTACATACTTTCTCATTAACACAAACACGATAAATTGGTAAAAAAACTCTCTCTCTCACACTAAAAGCTTTCTGCTCTCTCTTGTGTTACTTCCTGTTGTATAAAGTCAATCGGTTGCAAGCCAAGGCTAACTACTGGGTGCTATTTCACTTTATGTTTACTATCTCTTTACTGGTATGTCCTAATTTCTATTCAAGTCCTTAAACAATATGCTTCTCCTATTACTTCAATTTGTCACGTTTATAATATGCTTCTATCTATGGTTTTGTTGTTCAACCTGCAATTAACATGTCTAATTCACTATCTTCTTTACTGCATGTTATATGCCTCCTTAGGATTAGCCTGCTCATGAATCCCTTTCTAGTATGCGCCAATATGACTATGTTTCTCTGATTCCTGCATGCACCTTCCTGTGTGAAGTAATTGGCTATCCTGAGCCTGTTTGATTCTGTATTAAATCTAAGGTTCATGTTGTACTTTAAAAGCCCTTGACCCCTTTCAAGGCTCCTCTGATTCTGTACCTAGGTGCATCTGTGCTTACTATGTGCCATATGCTTACCCCAAATCACCATTACCCCTGAGTGGATGTGTGTACCTGTTTGATTCCATGTATTGAAGTGCTGATGAACCTATTCTGGCTCAGTATTTGATTTGATTGATTGTTAGTCACCTTACCCTTTTCAAATTGTCTTATTTAATAACTCCCTATATTTTTTTACATAACTATCTCAAGTAAATCTCTTTTAACACTATTTTCGTACTGAAACCCTTTTTCAAATTGTGGCAAGCACTCTCACACTACTCCTAAGTCATTAGGTTCTGCCCCCTCCAATATGTGTACGGCCTTGGGATCCTTTTGAGAACCTTCTGAACTCTGGCACACTAAGGCTGACCCTTCCAAACTACACTTACTCAATTTGGTTACAAAGTCTAGGTGTGATCCCTGGGACCCTTGAGATCCTTAGGGAACTCTGACGCACCTAGAAATTAGCATTTGAGGCTATTTGAGGTTTGGGAAATCACTTGGTCCTACTTCGGGCTCCTATAGTGTAACTTCTTCTTTTTCTTTATTTATGTAATTCATTCATCTAGTTTGTAATAATTTGTAAACGAATACTGGGGTTACTACTGAAAAAGGGTGGGTAGTTACATATTTGTGGGGTAATATGGGTAGAAACCATGCCTATAGGATTTTATATTTGCTATGTTTGCCTTGCCATGTTAGAAATCATGCCTATAGGTCTCCAGTGGTTCTGATAATAGAAATCATGTTTATAGGTCCTAAAATCAACTTCACAAGTAGATACCATGCCTATAGAATGTGATCCAGTTCAACTTCTGTTATAATGGATATTTACATGTGATTTCATTTGTTATCACGCCTATAGGTTTCTAACATCAGCTCTTAACAATTAGATATCATACTTATAGGGAACAACATCAGAAATTTTGCCTGTAGATCTAAAATCTATTTAATTTAAATAAGTCAATCCAGTTCATGATTAGTTTACCTCGAAACTGGTCTAATTAGTTGTTTATTTTCCCTGAAAGGAATTCTTTCGAGTATTGCTCTAATTTACTATCAGAAAGCATGCCTATAGGAATTCAAGAGTTTGTTTTAAAATCTGCCCATTATTTTACTATATCAAATGTAGTTATCATGCTTTTAGGATACCACTATTCAGCGTGTAGGCAAGACTATAGGGCATTTTCAATTCCTGCAACTCCGAAACTGTTTCTGCTACTTAATGTTGTTCTGATTTAACAAGCTTAAAGTCAGTAGGCAAACTGATAGGGCCATTACTTCTGAGTTTGTAAAATAAATCGCCTATCTTCTATGTCTTGGTATTCACTTAGACATCATGTCTTAGGATACCATTTAACAATATGCCCCTTATTTGTGTTCGAGTCATGCTGCTTATGTGCATTGTTTATGGAGGTAAACTTGAGCCTCTAATTACTTCTTTTCTGCCTTACGTGCTAAGGTCCTATTTGTTCTTGCATGTCGCCTTAGTATTTTCTCCTTTAGACCTTAGGGGACTGTCTAGAACTGCCTATAGGTAGAGGTCCTAAATTTCCTCTAGGACCATTAAGAAGGAACGTGTAACAGCACGCAATAGAGATCGCTACCCAACACTCGCTTTAATAACCACTAAGAGGGTGGGAAGTGTAGATATGTGATATGATGACTACGCACTAATATCACGTGTAGCCCCTCATTGAGGAGTGTTTACCGGACATTGTGTGGGATGATCCTGTAGGCTAACCAACCTAGGGCCCTCCGTTCCCAAATTCCTTTTGTTTAAAACTTTGTTTTATATGTATACAACTTGTTCAAAATCTTTGTCTTATTATTTAAGTTATACAATGAACACTGTGCTTCCTTTGCCATTATTTACTTCAACTACTTATTTGTTTAAAGGACTAATTTGTAAGTATAAGTTCGGCCGGGACCCACCATTGTGGACTGCGAGGGGTTCCTAACACCTTCCCCTCAAGGTTATTTCGAGCCCTTACCCTAAATCTCTGGTGATGCAAACCAATCCAAGAGTTAATCGCTCTAGGTTCCCTAACGCACTGTAATCCGTTAGGTGGCACTCTTCAAATACTCAACTCCCAAAAGGAAATGAGTTATTACCCCCATGAACGTCGGAACCCGGACTTTCTCTACGGAGGAAAAAAAGGGGCGTGACAGCATGTCGACTCTGCTGGGAATACCTTTTAGTCTCTTACCATAACGAACTTATCTTTTTACAAATTAGTCCAAGCATGCTTTATCCCGTACCCTTCTCCCTTATTTCAATTTAACTGTCCATTTTCTTTTAAGCATTTATGGTTCTTTATCCCTAAAACTGACTTGTCTCTTTGTTTTCCTCTTCCAGTAACTGTCCTTCAATTATTTAAATAATGTATTTATTTTTCCTACAGGCAAATAATTGACTATATGTTATTAATTGCTCCACATCCTATTCCACTTATGCGTATCAAATCCTATGGCAACTGAGTGGTTGCGCTCTTCCTATTTATCACCCTTATATTCAGAAAGGCTTATTTGCGGTAAAACCAGCCGATCAGCGGTGCAGTCGATAGTTCTGTGCCTTATCCCTCAAGTTGTCCGCTTGAGGGTACCAATCTAAAACCCTATAGTAGCTTTACTCTTGTCAAAATTATGCAAGCATCATGGTCAAACCTAGTCGGATCAATATAATGTCCACATAATGATCCTTTAATATAAGCCTTATCTAAAAGTCCATCAGGTTTTCCATAACCCCAACGGACACAATCACGTTCTGTGCATTAATTTGGAGAACTAAATGCCGATATGTTGATCGGAAATGTATAAATAGTCGAGTTTGGTGAGGGAAAGGCCTAACCCTTTTTTGTTTTGCAAAAAATGAGGAACGAGGTCCCCAGCTTCGGTATGGTTATCACACCCTCACTCTTGCTGGACCGGTGGAGAAATCTTCCATCAAGTGACCAAATCAATGAATGGAAAGAGAGGGCCGTCAAATCTAGCAAAAAGCTGGAATATCTAGAATACAGTCTGCTGGAATTGGAAGGAAAAAATGAGGAAGAGAGTCACCGACTGCTAGAATGCCGAGGGAAATGAAGGAGGACATTTAGCAAAGGCGTTCTTACTGATGAACCTACGCGAACTGGAGGATTTGATCAATGAGAACATTCAACCTGAGGAAGGTCCTCTGGGACCAAATAGGCTAGATTTATTTGCTTTCTCCTAAAAATGTAATAAGGCCAAGTGCCAGTAGTGACTTATTATTATCTTAGTGTCGTTTTGGGATTCGTCTATTTTTATATTATGAAATGAAGCATTTATTGGCATTAAAAGTTCTCAAAGTTTATTTGTCGCTAGGCCTACCTCGAGCACAATGAGGTTCCCAAAGTAGGACACGAATTTACATTTCCGCAATATGTGTTTAAATACTGCAAACATTTCAGGATCCTCACTGACTTGTTACCTTTTTTGTTTTTGCTTATTTTTTATTGTTATTCCCATCCCCTTGGGTTGATTCACTCATACTGGCCTCGTCAGCATATCACACTAGATCTAGAGGTCCCCCCCCTCCTCCTCCAAGCAACACAAAAGCCAGAGGAAAAGCAAACATGGAAAATTTAAGTGGAATCCAAAAGGAGAATATTGAGAACATAGAGACTTTATATGGCCGTAGTACTCCGGTCCCAAATGATCTAGTCTTAAGACAAGAACAAAAGATACTGGAATTGCAAGGAAAACTTGAGCAGGTTCGCAACTTGGCAAACTTGTCACTCACTCTCAATGTCCCTAATATCCACCAACAAAACACAAAGAACCCAACACCTCCTCAGAACACACAAAACCAATAGCTATAAAATCCTACCACACCAAATTAATACGCAACTCCACCCCAAAATATCAATCAGCTGCCAATACCAACTCCGCCACAACATCATCATCAACCAATTATGTACCCACCAACCACCACTTACCACACTCCCTAAAATATACCACAACTCATTCCCGATCCCCAAAATCCCACCAATGACCATCATTACACCCAAGTCCCTGGCACCCATCAAAGCAACCCTATAGATGTGGAAACTGTACCTCACTCTACCCAACCAATGTCATATACATCGGAATCCTCCGAGAAGGACCTTCTCATTAAAAACATGGCTGAAGAACTAAAAAAGTTAACAAGCCGAGTTCAAGGTGTTGAGGGCGACAGAGGAATAGAAGTTTTGAACTATGAAGATCTATGCATACAGCCGGATGTCGAACTGCCAGAGGGGTACAAACCTCCTAAGTTTAAAATGTTCGAGGGCATAGGTGGGCCCATGGTTCATCTAAGGACCTATTGTGACAAGCTTGTCGGGGTTGGAAAATATGAAAAGATCCGGATGAAGCTCTTTATGAGAAGTCTTACTGGGGATGCTTTGTCTTGGTATATCAGCCAAAATCCCAAGAAATGGTCCAATTGGGTAAGTATGGTGTCAGATTTCATGGACCGGTTCAGGTTCAACACAGAGAACACACCGGATGTTTTCTACATTCAGAATCTTAAGAAGAAACCTACTGAGACTTTTTGTGAATATGCTACTCATTGGAGGTCAGAAGCGGCTAAAGTCAGGCCCTCTTTGGACGAAGAATTGATGAATAAATTCTTCATCAGCGCACAGGATCTACAATATTATGAGAGGTTGATGGTTATCAAAAATCACAAATTCTCTGACATCATCAAACTCGGAGAAAGAATCGAAGAAGGAATCAAGATCAGGATAGTGACGAACTTCGAGGCACTGCAAGCCACGAATAAGGCACTACAATTAGGTGGCATATCGAAGAAGAGAGATGATGGGGAGGTAATGGTGGTCCAGGGCCCAAAATCTCCACTTACCTATCAGACACCTCCACCCACATATCAAACACCTCCACCCATATATCAAACACCCTCCACCCACATACCAAGCATCACCACCTACATATCAACCTTCATCTCCCAGATATTCCCAACCAGCCACTATCCATCACACCTATAACTCCCAACCATCCCACTTCCAATCACCACCAGCTCGCCAAAATTATCCAAGACCAAGACCCAACTTCGACCGCAAACCACCCAGACAATACACCGCCATTACTGAGCCCATCGACCAAGTGTATGAAAGGTTGAAAACCACAGGTTACGTCATTGATGTTTCCGCTATGGAACTAGAAATTCCATCCCAATGGGTCAATCCGAACAAAACTTGTGCGTACCATTCTGGTATGAAAGGGAACACTACTGTTGAGTGCCGAACATTGAAGGATAAGATCGAGATGCTAATTGATAACAAGGTCATACAAGCAAAGTAAGCCACACCTAATGTCCGCAACAATCCCCTCCCTGATCACAGAGGTGATGGTGTACATGTGATAGAGACAAATGAAGAATGGGACCCTGAGGGGTCGATCGGGCTTATTCGAGAAGGCGATGACTTTAAGGTTGCAGTCTCACTTACTCCTATTGTGGTTCAGACTCAGGTACCAATCGAGGTTGAGGCAACTGCATCAGTTCCATTCGAGGTGGAAGTGGCTCTGCCCGCAGCCACCCCTGCTCCATTTGAAGTAGAAGTGGTCACATCTTTCACTGTGACAGTATCAACCACACCCTCATTCAACTCAAAAGCAATACCCTAGGATTATGTTGCCGAGGCTTGGCGAAAAGGGAAGGCCAAGGTAGAGGAATCTGACGCTGCACAAGGAATAATTAGAACCGAAAGAGTCTATATAGCTGAACATCTGGGAGGTTCAAGTAAAGAGGCCACTACTAGGCAGCCAATTATTGAGACCGGTTTAGATGACCTATGGAGGAAAGTACATACAAGGGAGTACTCTATTGTTGACCATCTGAACAAAGTCCCTACTCAGATATCTATCCTGTCACTATTGTAGAATTCAGAGGCACACGAGAACGCCTTAATGAAAGTGTTAAGCGAGGCTTAGGTACCCAATAACATCACCGGAAGAGAAATGGCCAACATGGTTGGGCAAGTACTAGAAAGTCATAAGATCATCTTCCACGAAGATGAGCTACCACCCAAGGGACTGAATCACAACCGAGCATTGCATATTACGATGCAATTTGAAGACAAGTTCATTTCTAGGGTCTTGGTTGATAGAGGTTCGAGCCTAAATATTTGTCCATTGGACACTTTAAAAAGGTTGGACAAAGGTTTCCATGAGATACGAGTAGGAAGAATGAATGTGAAGGCTTTCGATGGGTCCTAAAGGGGCACGATCGGGGAAATAAACCTTTGCTTGCAGATGAGGCCAACTTGGTTCGACGTTGAATTTCAAGTGCTTCACATACCAGCCTCATATAATCTTTTGTTGGGCCGACCATGGATCCATGATGCTGGAGTCGTGCCTTCCACATTACATCAATCCGTAAAGTTTGAATGGAATCGTCAGGAGGTAATCATTCACGGAGATGGAAGTAACCCCATCTACACTAGTCAAACCATCCCGGCCATTGGACATAGAAGAAGACTAGGAGGGGAAACCTATCATCACGTTGAACGGGTCAATGCCGTCGAGAAGGATAAGTGGTGGAGTAACAAGATACAAAGCATACTAGCATGGTCTGGATATGAACCCGGCAAAGGGTTAGGAAAGAACCTCCAAGGTATCACAAAACCAATACAGCTGAAAAATCATGGTACCACCTTTGGGCTCGGATACTAGTATACATGGCAAGAGTACAATGATTGGTCGCCTCCATGGCATGGACCGTATTACCCTCTTGAGCAACTAGTGCCATGTTTGGACCAATCTTTTAACCAGGCTGACACAATATAAGGGACTGCGGAAGAACAAGCACTAGCTGGGTTGAAGAATTTGTTCTTGGAGGATGAGGACATGCACTGCGGTGCCATAATCGAGGAGGAGGAGAAAGAAGGCCTCACTATTCAGACTATGGAGAAGAGTGTTGTTCTCAAAAAGTGGACCGCCACGCCATCCCGAGCCCGCTGAGTCCCTGGGTAGCTTGGCAGAATTTACTTTTATAGCCATTCTAGGCATTTAAAATTTCCCATAATTTTGTTTTAAGTTTTACTTGTTTTAAAATGAATGCTCGATTCATCAAGCCGTACTTTGTCTGGACATTTTTTCAAGTTTTAATCAAATGCATTTGCTCTTTATTATTTATTACTATCTTTATATTTTTCCTTTCTTCAACATTATTATTACTTTTTATGATGAACAAGTGACTGTGACATGTAATGAGGCAATGCAATATAAGAATAATGATTCAGAGGAAGAAGATGAGATACCCGAGGAAATTGTTAGGGGGGGTTGAAAATTTTGAGAATAAGCCTAAGTCCAATCTAGACGAGACCGAAGTAGTAAATTTGGGAGACGCCGAGACCATCAAGGAGACTCGCATCAGCATTCACTTGTCACCAATAGAGAAGGAAGAGTACATTTGTTTCCTAAAAGAGTATGAGGACATTTTTGCATGGTCATAAGATGACATGACCTGTCTGAGCACTTCCATAATGGCTCACAAGTTTCCTACTAATCCTATGTGTCCGCTAGTAAAACAGAATCTCAGAAAGTTCAAACCAGATATGAGCCTAAAAATCAAGGAGGAAGTTACCAAGTAGATCAAAGCCAAAGTTCTCATGGTGGTTGAATATCCAACCTAGTTAGCTAAAATTATACCGGTTCTGAAGAAGGATGGGAAGGTTAGAGTATGTGTTGACTATCGGGATTTAAATAGAGTAAGTCCCAAGGACAACTTCCTACTGCCGAATATACACATCCTGAACGATAACTGTGCCAAGCATGAACTCCAATCCTTTGTAGATTACTTCACGGGTTATCACCAGATTTGGATGGATGAAGAGGATGCAGAGAAGACAGCTTTATTACACCATGGGGTGTATACTATTACAAGATGATGCCATTTGGTTTGAAGAATGCTGGGGCCAATTACATAAGAGCCATGACAACCATCTTCCATGATATAATACACAAAGAAATAGAGGTGTATGTGGACGATGTCATTATCATATCCAAGAAGGCCGCAAAACATATAGTGGATCTGAGAAAGTTATTTGACAGGCTAAGGAGATACAATTTGAAATTGAACCCCGCAAAGTGTGCATTCGAGGTTCCCGCAGGAAAGTTACTGGGATTCATCGTCAATCGTCAAGGGATCGAACTGGATTCCTCTAAAGTCAAAGTTATTCAGGAGCTACCCCCACCTAAGAGCAAAAAGGATGTAATGAGCTTTATAGTACAGTCCACAGCCATATGTGAACCCATCTTCAAGATGCTGAGGAAGGATGCCGAAACAAGCTGGACGGAGGATTGTCAGAAAGCTTTTGATAAGATCAAGGAGTACTTGTCCACACCACCAGTTCTGGTCCCGCCAAAACCAGGACGATCTTTGCTACTCTATCTATCTGTATTAGACGGAGCCTTCGGATGTGTTTTGGGACAACATGATGAGACGAGGAGGAAGGAGCAAGACATGTATTACTTGAGAAAGAAGTTCACATCTTATGAAGCATGGTATTCTCTGCTTGAACGCACTTGCTGTGATTTGACGTGGATGGCTCAAAAATTGAGGCATTACTTTTGTTCCTACACTACATACCTCATATCCAGGATGGATCCTCTGAAGTACATATTCTAGAAACCCATGCCGACTGGAAATCTGGCCAAATGGCAGATATTGTTGAGTGAATTCGATATCGTCTACGTAACTCAAAAGGCAGTCAAAGGACAAGCATTGGCAAATCACCTTGCTGAAAATCCGGTGGGAGGAGCATACGAACCTTTGAAAATATATTTTCCTGATGAAAAAGTGTCGTTCGTAGGGGAAGACATTACGGAAGCATACAATGGTTGGAGGATGTTCTTCGATCGAGCCAAAAATTTTAAAGGAGTAGGCATTGGAGCAGTTTTGCTATCAGAAATGGGTCAGCATTATTCGGTATCTGCTAAACTCAGATTTGCCTGCACCAACAATATGGCAGAGTATGAACATGGCAGTCGACATGGACGTTCAGGAGTTGCTGGTGATTGGTGATTCAGATTTGCTTGTGCACCAAGCACAAGGAGAGGGGGCCACCAAGAATTTCAAGATATTGCTATATCTGCACCATGTGCAGGAATGGAAAAAGAGGTTTACAAAGATAGAATTCTGACATGTGCCTAGAATTTAGAATGAGTTTGCTGACGTATTGGCTACCTTGTCATCTATGATACAACATCCATATAAGAATTACGTTGATCCCATTCCAGTGAGAATGCATAATCAGCTGTCATATTGTGTTCATGTCGAGGTAGAAGCGGATGGAAAGACTTGGTTCTATGACATAAAAGAGTACTTATCGAAAAGAAGAATACCCAGAGTATGCAAATCACACTCAAAAATGCACACTCCAGAGATTGTCAAATCACTTCTTCCACAGCGGAGGAAACTTGTACAGAAGAACTCCTGATCTGGGTTTACTAAGATATGTCGACGCAACGGAAGCTTCTAAGCTACTTGAGGGCGTGCATGTGGGGACCTGTGGCCCACACACAAATGGTTTCGTCTTGGCTAAGAAGATACTCAGGGCAGGTTACTTTTGGATGACCATGGAGACGGATTGCATTCAGTATGTCTGCAAATGCTTTCAATGTCAAGTGCATGCCGACATGATAAAGGTGCCGCCAAATGAGCTCAATGCAACAAGCTCACCTTGGCCATTCGTCGCCTGGGGAATGGATGTTATTGGTCCGATTGAGCCTACTACTTCAAATGGACACAGGTTTATTCTGGTAGTCATTGATTACTTCACAAAATGGGTAGAAGCTGCATCTTACAAAGCTGTAACCAAGAAAGTCGTCATAGATTTTATCAAGGATCGTATTGTCTGCCGATGCAGAGTTCTCAAGTCCATTATTACTGACAGCGCCGCCAATCTCAACAGTGATCTAATGAAATCTAAGTGTGAAGCTTTCAAAATCAAGCACAGGAATTCCACAGCCTATAGACCTCAGATGAATGGAGCTGTAGAACCCATCAACAAAAACATTAAGAAGATACTAAGGAAAATTGTAGAGAACCACAAACAATGGCATGAGAAGTTACCATTTGCTCTATTGGGGTACCACACCAAAGTTAGCATATCAACCAGGGCAACTCCCTACATGATGGTTTATGGTACCAAGGTTGTCATCCCCACCGAGGTCGAGATTCCTTCTTTAAGAATCTTACAGGAAGCTTAACTCAGCGATTCAGAGTGGATAAGGATTCGCTATGAACAATTGGCCCTTATCGATGGAAAGATGATTAACTCAGTATGTCACGACCAAATTTATCAGAACAGAATATCCAGAGCTTTCAGCAAAAAGGTCAAACCAAGACAGTTCGCACCAGGGCAGCTGGTATTGAAGAAAATCTTCCCGCATCAAGATGAAGCCAAAGGGAAATTCTCTCCTAACTGGCAGGGTCCGTATATGGTTCATAGGGTGCCGATAGGAGGAGCACTCATACTTGCATAAATGGACAGGGAAATCTGGCCAAAGCCAATCACTTCAGACGCAGTCAAGAGATACTATGCTTAGATATCTTACATTTCTTCATTTGATGTAATTTAACTACTCTTGACTTCATTCCTGTTTAAGAGGGGATACATAAGCGGCCTTATGGGTTCAGTCATATCATAATAAAATTTTCATTTCCCCCAAGACTAGAAACTGGGGCAGAATTTTGAGGAGGGACCTCAAAATTCCAGAGCAATTCCGTCCAATGCCAATAGGTGTCAGACGGTCAACAAGTAGTTAAGGAAACTGGGGCAGAATTTTGAGAGGGATTCTCAAAATTTCGAAAAAGACTCTGCAAGGATTATTATCCACAAATAGTCAAAAGATCATCCACCAAACTGGGGCAGAATTTTGAGGAGGACCCTCAAAATTCCAATATAAGAGAGTCGTGATGCCTTTGAAATGTGTTACAGTCACTAGTTCATTTAAAATTAATTGATATATTAATACATTTCTAAAATAACTCTATTTCTATCAATGATTGCATATTTTTCGAAAACTCTATTTCCACAACAATCAGGTGTTACCTAGGGGAACTCGAAAGGGCTTTCATAACGGAGCAAAGCAAGGCCAGTAGACGAAGCATGAACCAACCTCCCCTCATAAAACTTACAATTTTTCTTTGAATGCAGGAACATTTGACGTAACGATAGCATTCGCGAAAATGTATACACAAAGAGATGACTATCAATCAGACCATCAGACACCGAATATATCTCCATCTAAGACATATACTACTCTCATTTGCTACTTGCTCTCTGCATGAGGCTAATCCCTGCCTCCCTACTTGCATGAGGCTAACCCCTGCCTCCAAACTTTAATGAGGCTAATCCCTACCTCCATACTTGCATGAGGCTAATCCCTGCCACCCTATTTCCATGAGTCTAATCCTTGATTTCATGAGGCTAATCCCTGCCTCCATACTTCTATGAGGCTAATCCCTACCTCCATACTTGCATGAGGCTAACCCCTGTCTCCATACTTGCATGAGGCTAATCCCTGCCTCCCTATTCGCATGAGTCTAATCCCTGATTCCATGAGGCTAATCCCTGCCTCCATATTTGCATGAGGCTAATCCCTGCCTCCATACATGCATGAGGCTATTCCCTACTTCCCTACTTGCATGAGGCTAATCCCTGCCTCCCTATTTGCATGAGTCTAATCCTTGATTCCATGAGGCTAATCCCTGCCTCCATACTTACATGAGTCTAATCCCTGACTCCATATTTGCATGAGTATAATCCTTGACTACATACATACATGAGGCTAATCCCTGCCTCCCTATTTGCATGAGTCTAATTCTTGACTCCATACTTACATGAGGCTAATCCCTACCTCCCTATTTGCATGAGTCTGATCCCCGACTCCATATTTGCATGAGTCTAATCCCTGACTCCATACTTGAATGAGGATAATCCTTGCCTCCCCCATTCCCATGGGACTAAGCACTGTCCCTTTTCGCAAAAATTCGCTCTATTTCTAGCACTATCTATTTGCTTTGCTGTCGGGCTAAGCTCTGCCCTCCATTTCACAAGACTAAGCCTTGTCTTGTTAACATCATTACTGCATATCATGGGCTGAAATATCACCAATTTATCCGAAGGCATCATAGTCTCAAATTTGTATATCATTATTCAAAGGCGTCGTGGTTCAGAGGCACCATCTGCATGGCCCGAGAACATCATTTCATGGCCTGCAAATCCCTCACTAAATAATTCATGGCCCAGGACGTCATGGTCTGAGGATGTCATCTTTAACCGTCTGAAGACAACCTTCATGGCCCAAAGGGAATTTTCATCATGTTTAAATTTTTGCAAATACATGTTTGTAGCATCTTATATCTGCAGGTAACCAGTAGGCAACCGATATCCTAGCAGGAGCGATCTCGCTCCAATTCCTTCAACTGTCCCGAGCATTAACCACTAACCATAGCCTCTTCGGAACCTCGTGTCCGTTCTTGTAATGATCCCAAATCATCCCGCCGGTCAAAATTGGCCATAATATCTTTACTCGAAAACTCTTTCATCCTTCCTAGGTAAAGAGGGGTAGCTGTTGATACCCAATTTTTTTTGTATATTTTTAATATGCATAAATACTTTCAAAATAACATACATATGCATATATAAGCATGCACAAGGTTTTTATAATTTTTCTATAATTTATAAAGATTTTAAATTGATTTATTTCCTCCCTTTTTACTCATAAAATCCCCAATAATTATCCCTCCAATTATTGTTGTGGTAATTTAGTCATTTAAATTCTATATTTATGCCAAAATATTGTTAAAATATTTTTTAATGTATTTTTACAATTACATTTATATTTTTAAAACTAATTTGCATATAATTGCAATATTAGCCCTATTAATGTATAATTACATTTACATTCATAAAATTGATCCTCTTTATTTTTAAAATGTTAAATATCTATTTTAAATCATTGTAGTACATGAAATTATTTTTTATAAATTACCTATTATTTACTATAAATTATATGGACATAAATTGGCTATTTAAAATCTAGCCAAATTGCATTTCAATTTAGCCTCAATTGAACCTAATACCACAGCCCAATTTCGGATTAAATAACCCAACCCAGGACCTAAATGCACCTACCCGACCCAAAACCTATCAAATCCTGGCCGTTGATCTAAAATATCAACGGCCCTCGTTCAGTCTTGCCTTTTTCCCATATTCGCTGCCCTAAGATCCTCTCCTCTCTCAATAACTCTCAACCAAACTCTAGCCCTTCAACCACCGACCTCTCTTCTCTGGTCATCTCCGATGACCTCTTATTGTCTCACAAGCCTCCAATGGCTTCTCTCATGCCATGCCTGCCTTCTCTAAGGTCTTCAAGGGCCTAGGGCCATGCTGACTTCCATCTAGGGCTCATCACTTGTCTATTCTCGGCTACGCCAATGTGATTTTGAGCAAAACCACACTGTATTTGCAACGATCCTTGGGTTTCCTAAGCAGGTTCTTCATCTCTATATGGGTTTCTTTCGAAACCCTAATTTCCTTTCTGCACCTCCTAGATCTATATAGATCTAGGATGATTTGAGTTTGTTTCGTTAATTTTTTACAATGTCCTTGGAACTCTTTAGAAGAATCGTTGATTTCAAGTGTTTTTCACTTTCTCCTAAAAATTAAGGTTTCAGAACTTATTTTAAAACCTTGTTTAACTGATCCTTTATGTTTAAACTTTTATTTCTTGCATATTTTGACTGATTATATGATTTTACTACCTCTTCGACTCATCTATATTGAAAGCCCTATTTTTCTAGGTTTCTTCGTTTGGTTCTGTGTATCAGCATGACTGACCGGTTCTTGTTTGAGTTTTTGTGACTATCTTGCCTCGAATATGTTCCTACTGAGTTTTTTAGCCTAACTTATATCAACTCTATGTTCTTGTGTTCATCTTGATTGTTCAAGACTTACATCTTTCTATCGGTATTGTTCAACCTTCATGTTTGCTATGTCTAGTTATTCTTATCTTACTCTATTTATATGCTAAACACTGACTCATGACTTTCTCTTTGATTGATTCTGGATTCCCTGTTTCGTGGTTTGATTGGAAGACCTTCCTTTAAACCTTCGATTCCTACCCTTTCTATTCAATTTAATGATTCGCCTACCTTGTCTGTATTGGTACGGTATTCGTACTGACTATCTCCTTAATTAGAGTTCTTTAAACTTAGCCCTAATTGTTTACCCTATACTTACTGAATTTGAGATCTTTCCTTATTGGTCGTACACTGATTTATTTCCTTATTTATTAATTGTTCTTACCATTTGAACCGATTCCCTTAACTTAAGGGAGTACTTGTACTGATTTTGCTCTAATTGGTTCTGAGTATCATAATTACTATACTATTGTGATTCTTGCCTTATTTTACCTAGTTTCGAACTACTACATATATATACTCTCTCATTAACACAAACATGAGAAATTGGTTCAAAAAAACTCTCTCCCTCACACTAAAAGCTTTCTGCTCTCTCTTGTGTTACTTCCTACTGTCTAAAGTCAGCCGGCTGTAAGCCAAGGCTAACCACTGGGTGCTCTTTCACTTTGTGTTTACTATCTCTTTACTGTTATGTCCTAATTTCTATTCAAGTCCCAAAATAATATGCTTCTCCTATTACTTCAATTTTTCATGCTTCTAATATGCTTCT
This sequence comes from Nicotiana tabacum, assembly GCF_000715075.1. Classification (NCBI taxonomy): domain Eukaryota; kingdom Viridiplantae; phylum Streptophyta; class Magnoliopsida; order Solanales; family Solanaceae; genus Nicotiana; species Nicotiana tabacum. Next base: position 57,768,246 of record NC_134082.1, on the reverse strand, counting down.
ATCTATGGTTTTGTTGTTCAACCTACAATTAACATGTCTACTTCATTGTCTTCTTTACTGCATGTTATATGCCCCCTTAGGATTAGCATGCTTGTGAATCCCTTTCTAGTATGCCCCAATGTGACTATGTTTCTTTGATTCCTGTCATGCACCTTCCTATTTGAAGTAATTGTCTATCCTAAGCCTGTTTGATTCTGTATTAACTATAAAGTTCATGTTGTACTTTAAAAGCCCTTGACCCCTTTCAAGGCTCCTCTGATTCTGTACCTATGTGCATCCGTGCTTACTATGTGCTCTATACCTACCCCAAATCCCCATTACCCCTGAGTGGATGTGTGTACCTATTTGATTCCATGTATTAAAGTGTTTATGAACCTCTTCTGGCTTTGTATTTGGTTTGATTGATTGTTAGTCACCTTACCCTTTTCAAATTGTCTGATTTAATAACTCCTTATGTTTTTTTACAAATCTATTTCAAGCAAATCTCTTTTAACACTGTTTTCCTACTGAAACCTTTTTTCAAACTATGTCAAGCGCTCTCACTATACTCCTAAGTCATTAGGTTCTGCCCTCTCTAGTATGTGTACAGCCTTGGGGTCTTTTTGAGAACCCTCTGAACTCTGGCACACTGAGGCTGGCCCTTCCACACTGCACTTATTCAATTTTGTTACAAAGTCTAGGTGTGAGCGCTGCCCGGGATCCTTGATATCCTTAGAGAACTCTGACGCACCTAGACAATGACATTATCTATGAAATTGGCATTGAGGCTGTTGGAGGTTTGGGAAATCACTTGGGCCTGCTTCAGGCTCCCTATAGTGTAACTTCTTCTTTTTCTTTATTTATGTAATTCATTCATATGGTTTTAAAAACGAATATTGGAGTTACTAGTGAAAAAGGGTGGGTAGTTACATATTTGTGGGGTAATATGGGTAGAAACTATGCCTATAGGATTTTATATTTGCTATGTTTGCCTTACCATGTTAGAAATCATGCTTATAGGTCTCAAGTGATTCCGATAATAGAAATTATGTTTATAGGTCCTAAAATCAACTTCACAAGTAGATACCACACCTATAGAATGTGATCCAGTTCAACTTATGTTATAATGGATATTTACATGTACTTTCATTTGTTATTATGCCTACAAGTTTCTAATATCAGCTCTTAACAATTAGATATCATGCCTATAGGGAACAACATCAGAAATTCTACCTATAGGTCTAAAATCAGTTTAATTTAAATAAGTCAATCCAGTTCATGATTAGTTTACTTCGAAACTGGTCTAACTAGTGGTTTGTTTTCCCTGAAAGGAATTCTTTCCAGTACTGCTCTAATTTACTATTAGAAAGCATGCCTATAGGAACTCAAGAGTCTGTTTTAAAATCTGCCCACTGTTTTACTATATCAAACGTAGTTATCGTGCTCTTAGGACACCACTACTCAGCGTGTAGGCAAGCCTATAGGGCGTTTTCAAATCCTGCAACTCTGAAACTCTTTCTGCTACTTAATGTTGTTTTGATTTAATAGGCTTAAAGTCAGTAGGCAAACGGATAGGGCCATTACTTCTGAGTTTGTAAAATAAACCGCATATCTTTTATGTCTTGATATTCACTTAGACATCATGTCTTAGGATACTGTTTAACAATATTGCCCTTATTTGTGTTTGAGTCATGTTGCTTTTGTGCGTTGTTTATGGAGTTAAACTTGAGCCTCTAATTGCTTTTTTTCTACCTTACGTGCTAAGATCCCATTTGTTTTTGCTTGTCGCCTTACTATTTTCTCCTTTAAACCTTAAGGGTCTGTCTAGAACTGCCTATAGGTACAGGTCCTAAATTTCCTCTAGGACCATTAAGAAGGAATGAGTAACAGCATGCAATAGAGATCTCTGCCCAACACTTGCTTTAATAACCACTAAGGGGGTGGGAATGGTAGATATGGGATATGATGACTACGTGTTAATGTCATGTGTAGCCCCTCATTGAGGAGTGCTTACTGGACATTGTGTGCGATGATCCTGTAGGTTAACCAACTTAGGACCCTCCTTTCCCAAATTCCTTTTGTTTAAATCTTTGTTTTATATGTATACAACTTATTCAAAATCATTGTCTTATTATTTGAGTTATACAATGAACAACGGGCTTCCTTTGCCATTATTTGCTTCAACTACTTATTTGTTTAAAGGACTAATCTGTAAGTATAAGTTCAGACGGGACCCACCGTTGTGGACCGAGAGGGGTGCCTAACACCTTCTCCTCAAGGTTATTTCAAACTCTTATCCTAAATCTCTGGTGATGCAACCCAATCTAAGAGTTAATCGCTCTAGGTGCCCTAACGCACCATAATACTTTAGGTGGTGACTCTTCAAATATCCAATTCCCAAAAGGAAATGAGTTATTACGCCCATGAACGTTGGAACCCAGACTTTCTCCGTAGAGGAAAAAAGGGGGCGCGACAAGTACGAATAATGTACCGAGTATGTAAGGCATGTAAATCAGTATACAAAAAACATGAAAGAAGCATGGAGTAAATGACTCAACCTGTAAGTTTGGATACCGCTGTAAATCTAAATCATGAAATATTTATAATGTCATGCATATGCGTATAAATATCATGTAATGCATAGGTATATACGTACATAATATCATCAAGCCTCTGAGGGCATCCCATCATATTATCTCAGCCACTGTGGGCAAAATCATCAATGTATATCAGCTGATCATGTGGTGGTATGTATATAACACTGTAACCTTTTTTCCATATCCCATATACATATATTTACATATATACGCATATATAACACCATCTGGTGCCACTTTGGGCAAAATCATCCACGATAAGAGCTCAAGAACGTGAAGTTTTCCTAAAGGTTTTGCAGCTTCTCGAGGATAAATACAGACGTCTCCGTATCGATCCGCGAGACTCTACTAAACCTGCTCATGACTCGTGAGACCTATGTAACCTAGGCTCTGATACCAACTTGTCACGACCCAAACCCCGCTCCGGTCGTGATGGCGCCTCTCGTGAAGACAAGGCCAGCCAACAAACCCATATTGCCTTTTCAAAAATAGTTAAACATTAATAAACAGTTTAAATATGATTTAATGATATAATTAATGGAAGCACAACCCGACACAGCCCTAACCGGGGTGTCACAAGTCACGAGCATCTACTAGGGTATAAATACAACTAAAAGCCTAGAGTGTACAAATACAAACTAATGAAATGAGGAGAGAGAAAAGCAGTGTTGCGAATGCCGGCAGCTACCTTGCTAAACCCTGATGACTCTGCCTCCGATCAGCCAAAACATACCTGAATCTGCACACAAGGTGCAGGGAGTAATGTGAGTACTCCGACTCAGTGAGTAATAATAATAAATAAAGACTGAAAGGTAATAAATTACGCAAAAACACAAGGTGTTCCATACTGAAGCAGTAAAATCACTTTAAATAGTAAAGCACTGAGAAATCAAGTGAAAATCCCTTTTTTCCAACAAGTAAAGCAAGTAGTTTACAAGTGAGTAACAAAAATGATAGAAATGTAAACAGCCCCTCGGGCAAAATATGTACAACAAACCACCCCTCGGGCATAATATCAACAGAACCAGCCCCTCGGGCTCAATATTAGAACAGTGCCAGCCCCTCGAGCTCAATATCAGAACAGTGCCAGCCCATCGGGCTGAATATCAGAACAATGCTAGCCCCTCGGGCTCAATATTAGAACAGTAACAGCCCCTTGAGCTTAATATCATAACAGTAACAGCCCCTCGGGCTCACACTTAGAATAGTATCAGCCCCTCGGGCTACCTCACAATCACTCATATCAGCCCCTCGGGCTACGTCGAAACTCAATTATGAGCTCATTTGCTCAGTTCAATACCCAATACGCTCGTTAAACAATTAACTCATGTTTCGTGTCAAAAACCCAATCGCGACTTGATGAAATTAGACCAAACTTTCCAGATCAGTCCTATAATTCATTATCAAAATTCCAGAAGTCATGAAATCAAATTTCGATCTCTAGAACTAAAAATGGACCTTTGGATCATTACATGCTTATGCTCAAAACGGCAAAATCTTCCAAAAACTCTTCCAAAACATATCTGAGCCTCATGCCCCATAACATAATTCAAACTTGTTCCAACCTTCGGAATGCTCAAAACAACATCAAAACATCAAATCACCCTCGGATTCAAGCCTAAGAATTCCAAAACTTCCGAAATCTGAATTCGATCAAAAAGTCGACCAAACGACGTCCGAATGACCTAAAATTTTGCAAACACATCACAAATGACATAAAAAAGCTACAACAACTCTTGGAATTCCATTCCGACCCTCGGATCAAAATCTCACCTATCAACCGGAATTCGCCAAAATATTAACTTTGCCAATTCAAGCCAAATCATTCCACGGACTTCCAAAATGCATTCCGATCGCGCTCCTAAGTCAAAAATCCCCCAAAGAAGATATCCAAATCATAAAATTTCCGATCCGAGCTCATATACGAATAAGTCAACTCTTAGTCAAACCTTTCAAATTCAAAGCTTTCAACTGAGATTGTTCCTTCAAATTCATTCTGATTTTTCCTGAAAACTAAAACCAACGATCTACATCAGTCATAATAAGTTACATGGGGCAAGTCATGCTCGGGAACTGGCGATCAAAGTGCAAAAGTTCAAAACGACCGGTCGGGTCGTTATATCCTCCCCCACTTAAACACACGTTCGTCCTCAAACGTACCCAGAGCTGTTTTAAAAGCCTACCAATCGCTAAATAACCTTACCATGCATATAGACGGGGGTAATCCCATGTAAGCCTATCTCATATAGGTCTGATAACACTGTTTAACTAAAATTACACAATCCAATCTAGCCCATAAACCATAGAACCACATTTTCACTTCTGAAACCATCAATACGATCAAAACCTCACAACTATACTTTGAATAGACCCGAACTAGCTGTAGTAACCCATGCCTGCAACCTCGGGAGCAATCCCATGATATACCATATAACTCTAATGCTCGCAGTAATAACTTCTATTCTCAACAGCTGCCCATAACAACCAAATATCGATAGAAAACCTCTTATCAGCTAAAGTCTCATTCCAACACTTTCATATACTGCCAACGATAAATGAAACATGTAATAAACCATAACCATTTCTCAGATCAACCATTCATGAAGCCATTTCTCCTCTGGCAATTACCATAGCAAATTTTTTTTTAACCGAACCTCGATGTTTACCCATCAAACATGCTGAAATCGAATCCGTTTATTTTCATTAATGATCCCAACGATCTCCTCTGACCCAACACACTACCCTGGTGACATGTCACACCAATAGAGGCCTAAGCCAAATCTAGCATAATACGCGCACCAATAAGGAACGGTCCGAACATACTCAAATCATGAAAATGACTCAAATGAAAGAGTTGTACCTCAAGCTCACCAGTTTCACCACAACGCAGGACTGAGAACCTGTCTCACATCATAGGAACAGAACGCATGAATCTAACCTGCAAGGTTAACCTCCACATATATTCACTGCAATGCGCGACCTTATTTAAACACTGCTCCACATGGAACCACCTTAAGTCACTATGCTCGAAATCGACAACCACGCAAAATTTGATATCTGGAACTAAAGCAATTCATCATACTCACGGTGAAGCAAATAACATACACCACGCACACCCGATAGGACATAACCGATACGTTATTCACCGAGCAATACCAAATTACTCTTCCCACTCGACTTCCATTATGAAACTCCGATAGAACCGCACCATAGGTGCCTATAACCAACAGATCGTATCGTCTCACAACACACAAAGGAAACTCATAGATCTCCCCAGATCACTAATAAGCTCAATAATGGTCAAATCAACCTATCCCTCAACAATACAATTCGGGGTCAACCAAGCCGACTCGAGCTAGAACACGCATCCACATTGGCATGCCAACGAACTCCTTACCAAGGAAGCCTAAATCTGCTCCTTCAACTACCATAACTCCTTCTGGAGCCATGCGATACGGTTCCCGGCATCACATAACTACCGAAATCCACAACCTCGCCCGACAACATGCCCGACCACAAGAAATGCTTCCGGAAAGTCCCTCAACACCGGAACTGAATCAATGGTAGAAACCCTTTACACTGGCATCCATCATGAAGGCCCAGTTAAGAAAAGAAATCCTTCCCAGCCGTCTGCTGGGTCTATGAAATATAAACCACTCCACTAGAACATAACCCGATGCACATCGCTACTCAACCTTTGGCATTTCCAACCTAGCCCATAACCCAATAGTCCAGAATAACCCAACACTGAGATGATCAATCTAAATCCCCAACATCACATCCAAAATCTAACATACCAAGCAAAGAAAGATCCACTCGGGCCTCCAAATCTCGGTAGTCACTAAACAGTGCTGATACACACGATCTACAATCACAACATTGCCTGAATATGAGAACTTTCGTCTCCACATCCATACGGCACATGAATCACCATATCCTATCCCAATTTCGCCATCCGAATATATGCCACACCTCTAATACCCAATCATTCCACTATAGATACTCTAAAATTTTCCTGTGCCACCAAGCAAACCCGAATATCACCAGTCGATCTAAAACGAAGGTGCCGCAATACTACCGAAGTGCTATCAACTTAATAACATTGCCCTTTTACTAAAACATAGACTCTCGTCAAATCATTTTCAATTAGCAGTACCATTTCCTTAATCATCTGAGGCTACCCGCTGCCTAAGAGTTTTATGAACTTCCTTTCAGAACTGAACTATAACTCATCTAGCCAAGAACTTCCATTGATCCCATTTAGAAGAAAAATCATTACATATCCTATGCTTCTCAAACTCGGAGAAATTGCACCTCTCCAACCATGGTAGAAATCAATAAGAACTCTCCTAATTCCATTTGCACAAATTCAACTGCCAGGACTGAATCCTTCTATCTAGACCAAGCTAAGCAAGCCATCAAAACCCAAGAGCATTGTTGCAAAATAGCTGTAGGAACTTATTACCTCGAACACACACAAGGAATTAATCATATCCTTACCATACCGATTTGGTCTACTATCATATACCCCATCTATCTAAATTCCTTCTGATTCATCTTCAACTTGATATTCCTTCTTGATGTAGCACCACAATTTCCTCAACTTAGGCTTATCACACGAAACCCAAGCATAAAGCTACATCGTCTAAGGCTCCTAAGCCGTTGAATACTTATTAAGTGTTCCCCAAAGCCATTACCTTTACCTTCCTGATACTGATATATAGAATCCTATAATTAATATAGAAAATACCACAAGTCTTGCCGTCTTCCACTGAAAACTCAGTTTCTATCCATAAGTACAACTTAGAAGCCTCCAATTATTGCATGTAGAGTTTTGAACACAATAGGACCATTTTCTAGAGTCATCCACAGTACTCAAACCGTAGTTAGATTGATTAAACGTACCAAACAACCTGTGCTTCATTTGCACTCCGACACTGCAGAATGTGACCTCATTCTAATATAACCAACCAACTTCCTGCTCTGTGCACCGAGCATTCGTTACCAACCACAACTCAAGTCATTCCCCTATTCTCGTACACCCATAAAGCACAACATAGCCTTTATTGAAATTTCCTTTACTCGAGCTACAACTGATTTACAAATACGCCTCGAACTGGAACCATTAGAGCACATAACTGTGCAATCAACTATTCAATAGTGGACTCCCCCACTTGGCTCGAAGCCATAGATCAACACACGCCCAATAACTCATAACGATTATACTCTATTAATGCCATGATACCATAATGACATTAAACTCAAATCTTTTATAAGCTTGTGAAAACACAGATCATCTAGAATTTTAACTCTTCTGCAAATCTCGCATTCCACTCTCGCAACAGTTACACCCACTCACTAAGCGAACCAATTTAAGTTGCAACACATATCCTTCACTCGCAAATCTAACAGACACATAAGGATTGTACAACCTCAGAACACTTCGCATGAGATAACCCACCTTCTTCGCCTTAAACTAACATTTATGTATACCTTCCACCGTCATAACCATTACACAGTCACTTAGTCTTCCTAAGTCTGAACTTATACCGCAACATGAAATTTACTTCACTCCCAACTAGGACACATGAAAAGACTCTTTGCACACCCATAACTCTAGGATATACCTCAAATCAAGATGGATACATCTCGCAGTACTAACATACTCATCACATAGTTATCCATCCATCACTCCCACTAATAGGGACACTAACGAACATATAAGTTCAAAAATACTTGCTCACACAATCAGCACCTCGGTGCTCAAGCCATAGGCAAATATTCGGCCTCAAGTCCTCCAGACTAGTCTCAAGGCACATCTGATACTGAGCGCTCATGCGCACATGTGAACGCGTGGAAGGAATTCAAAGAGTTGTATTTCAAGCTGAATCAAAGGATGCACGATAAGAATTCAAGAATGTGAAGTTTTCCTAAAGGTTCTGCAGCCTCTCAAGGATAAATACAGACGTCTCCGTACCGATCCACGAGACTCTACTAAACCTACTCATGACTCGTGAGACCTATGTAACCTAGGCTCTGATACCAACTTGTCATAACCCAAACCTTTCTCCGGTCGTGATAGCGCCTCTCGTGAAGACAAGGCCAGCCAACAAACCCATATCACATTTTCAAAAATAGTTAAACATCAATAAATAGTTTAAATATGATTTAATGATATAATTAACGGAAGAACAACCCGACATATCCCTAACTGGGGTGTCACAAGTCACGAGCATCTACTAGGGTATAAATACAACTGAAAGCCTAGAGTGTACAAATACAAACTAATGAAATGAGGAGAGAGAAAAGTAGTACTGCAAACGCCGGCAGCTACCTTGCTAAACCCTGATGACTCTGCCTCCGATCAGCCAAAACATACATGAATCTACACACAAGGTGCAGGGAGTAATGTGAGTACTCTGACTCAGTGAGTAATAATAATAAATAAAGACTGAAGGTAAAAGAATTACGCAAAAAGACAAGGTATTCCATACTGAAGCAGTAAAATCACTTTAAACAGTAAAGCACTGAGAAATCAAGTGAAAATCCCTTTTTTCCAACAAGTAAAGCAAGTAGTTTACAAGTGAGTAACAAAAATGATAGAAATGTAAACAGCCCCTTGGGCAAACACATGTACAACAAACCACCCCTCGGGCATCAACAGAACCAGCCTCTTGGGCTCAATATTAGAACAGTGATAGCCCCTCGGGCTCAATATCAAAATAGTGTCAGACCCTTGGGCTTAATATCAGAATAGTGCCAGCCCCTCGGGCTCAATATCAGAACAGTAACAGCCCCTCGGGCTCAATATCAGAACAGTAACAGCCCCTCGGGCTCAATATCAAAATAGTATCAGCCCCTCGGGCTACCTCACAATCACTCATATCAGCCCCTCGGGCATAGTATCAATCACTCAAAACAATGGGTACCCGCGCTCACTGTGGGTGTGCAGACTCCGGAGGGGCCCCTTACGGCCCAAGCGCTATATCAAGCCACCTCGTGGCATCATCACTCAGCATATCCTCACATCACTCAAGCCACCGCGTGGCATATAAAGTATCTCAGGCCCTCGGCCTCATATCACTCGGCCTCACATCACTCTAGCCACCTCGTGGCATAAATAGTATCTCAGGCTCTCGGCCTTATATCACTCAGCCTCACATCACTCAAGCCACCTCGTGGCATAAATAGTATATCAGGCTCTCAACCTCATATCACTCAGCATATCCTCACATATGGCCCTCGGCCTCACTCAGTCCGGAAATCATCATAAGCCCCTCGGGCATTTGTAAAACAGTAGTTCTCAGCCCAAAATACCATTTAGAAATATCATTTGAGTTTTCAAATCTGCATAAAAGCGGCTGAGTTTGTAAAACAATAATTATCAACAGGACTGAGTTTAAATATAAGTCAAAACAGTGAGGAAATAGTGATAAAAATTCCCAAAGTATTCAAATAATTGGCACGAAGCCTAAGTATGGCAATCAACCCAAATCATGATGATAACAAATAAGTTTCAATCAAATATGCGGTAAAATAATCAATCGGGATAGACCAAGTCACAATCCCCGAAAGTAAAAGACCCCGCGCTCATCATCCAACGCGTGTCTCACCTCAATATAGCACTGCGATGTGCAAATCTGGGGTTTCAAACCCTCAGGACATCATTTACAATCATTACTCACCTCGTACCGGCTAATCCTCTAGCTCGCGATGCCTTTGTCTCTCAAATCGACCTCCGAATGCCTCGAATCTAGCCACAATAATTCGATTCAGTTAATAAAAATTATAGGAATTAATTGCATATGAAATTCTACATTTTCGATTAAAAATCCGAAATTGCACTCAAAATTCGCCCGTGGGGCCCACATCTCGGAACCCGACAAAAAATATGGAATATCAAACCTCATCCAACCACGAGTCCAACCATACCAATTTTACTAAAATCTGACATCAACTCGACCCTCAAATCTTCAAATTAAACCAAGAGGGTTTTCATGATTTTCCCCACTAAAATCAACAATTACATGCCAAAACTAGTAATAGATTCGCGTAATCTAACCAAAATTAAGTTAAAACACTTACCCCATTATTTTCTCTGAAAATCTCCCGAAAATCGGCTCTCCCCGAGCTCCAATTTGGTAAAAATGGAAATTCGTCCCATTTTCAGAACTCAACATTCTATCCAGAATTTCCGTGGTTACTGTTCACGCATTTTACTGTTCACGGTACTGTATACGGGGTACTATTCATATGTACTGTACACGGGGACTGTACATGGATACTGTTCATGTTTACTGTACATGGTACTATACACGAATACTGTTCACGCAGGTGCGGTTACTGTTCACACGTGCGAAAAATGCAGAAACTGCCCATAAAATTGCAGCAGCTTTTCTTTTCACTAAAAAGGCTTTAACTCCATCATACGAACTCGGTATTTGATGATTCTTGTTCCTATGAGTCACAAAATAATAATACGAACATAGCCCTTCAGTCGAAACTCAATTCAGAGCTCATTTGCTCAGTTCAATACCCATTTCGCTCGTTAAACAATTAACTCATGTTTCGTGTCAAAAACCCAATCGCGACTTGATGAAATTAGACCAAACTTTCCATATTAGTCCTATAATTCATTATCAAAATTTTGGAAGTCTCGAAATCAAATTTCGGTCTCTAGAATTAAAAATGGACCTTTGGATCATTACATGCTTATGCTCAAAACGACAAAATCTTCCAAAAACTCTTCCAAAACATATGCGAGCCTCATGGGACCCCGACCAAACATGCCAACACACCCCATAACATAATTCAAACTTGTTCCAACCTTCGGAACGCTCAAAACAACATCAAAACATCAAATCACCCTCGGATTCAAGCCTAAGAATTCCAAAACTTCCGAAATCCGAATTCGATAAAAAAGTCGACCAAATGATGTCCAAATGACCTAAAATTTTGTACACACATCACAAATGACATAACGAAGCTACATCAACTCTCAGAATTCCATTTCGACCCTCGAATCAAAATCTCACCTATCAACCGAAATTCGCCAAAATATTAACTTTGCCAATTCAAGCCAAATCCTTCCACGGACTTTCAAAATGTATTCCGATAGCGCTCTTATGTCATAAATCACCCAATGAAGCTATCCAAATCATAAAATTTCCGATTCGAGCTCATATATAAATAAGTCAACTCTTAGTCAAACCTTTCAAATTCAAAGCTTTCAACTTAGATTGTTCCTTCAAATTCATTCTGATTTTTCCTGAAAACCAAAACCAACGATCTACATCAGTCATAATACGTTACACGGGGCAAGTTATGCCCGGGAGCTGGTGATCAAAGTGCAAAAGTTCAAAACGACCGGTCGGGTCGTTACAATTATACCTTCGAATAATATTATTTTGCATGAATATATAACGTAGACATCCTTATCTACTAAGAATAGAAATATTTATGAAATAGCATTACGTTTACGCGTTGTTACTTGAATCATGCCATATTAAGGAAGGGCTCAGCCTTAACATACCTGAGTCGGTTCTCCGAATAATCCTTCTAACACACGACAATCGCGACAAAACACGTGACGACAAGATCGGAGTAGGAAAACTCCATACTATATTCTTGAGAAGGATTGCACCGTACTCCCTTAGAATCGCAAAATCTCACGTGCATGTGACAACCACATGCTTTCATCATTGGCATTTCTGGTTTGATGAAATAATTGAAAAAAATATTTTTTCTAGTTCCCTATTGCTGAAGATATAAGCATGTATAAGAAAGAACATCTTCTTCCTCCTGTAATGTTTCAGCTAAGTAGGTCTTCAGTTATATGTCAACCTATTTACATGCAACGTATAGGAGTCTAACAACAAATCAACATAGTTCAAATGACACATGTGATTCTGGAAATTTATTTGTTCTTCACGACTCTAATCCCATCCCTTGATTTTTTTATAATATCGCGTTACTATAAAGGACCTAACAATTAGAAGGAGCTGCTTAGATGAAATCTAGAATCAGGCAAAATGAGATCCTCCAAATGTCTTATCCCGTGGCTGAAAAAATGAGCTTCTGCTGGAAAATGGGCATAGGATATTGATGTTCTCTTTCCAAATAGAGGGGAAAAAACAGCAAAAAAATGCTCTCGCCAATACAATCCTATTAGAACTACTCACAGCACGAAAAAGTGTAATCACAAATATGCATCCTTCCAACATTTTCATGTGGAGCAAAAGCATAACCTAACCCTAAAATTTTCACTTTGAGGCAAATGGAGTACGAGGGACAAGAACATACAATAGAAAATCTATTCCTATAGGGTAAAAAGAGAAATAACCATAGATTAAGTTTCTTCGTCCTTTCTAGTCTATATATAATCATTATCTTTCTCTTTCATTTTACTATAAATTTGTAAAGTCAGGCTCGTTTCTTAAAATGAAAGAACATAAAACTGGTCTTATGACTTCCCACCTATCTAAAAATGACCATGAGTCATTAATTAGAAGGTGAGGGGGCTGCCACGTGGGGATGGGTGGGTAAATTTAATCTTTATCCAATTATTAGGTAATTAGAAAATATCCCGTTATTCAATTATTAATCAATTACCCACGTAATTAAAAAGTATCCCAAATTACTTAAACTACTACTCACTTTTAATACACTTTATACACCTTACTATAATATACTTTACTATCGTGGTCATGTGGTACCATATAAAATTAATATATACATTATTATTTTTTTTAAATGTCCATGTAAAAAAAAATGCGCATATTTTCTCAACTTATAATTTTTCTAATCTCATAAAAAGAGTAAACAACTTCGTATGCTTAATTCTTAAAATGGTAAAAAAAAAAAAAAAAACCTTTTTTTCTTGTGAGAAAATAATTTCAATCTTTAAAATAATAAAAATCTCATAAACTTTCTCATATTATGTGTATAAGTTAAAACATATTCGAAAGTAGTAATATTAATAACTATATAAAATCATATTTTCAAACCATCTTTTCTTTACTAAATTTTTCCACTCAAAATACCATATTAAATATATATATAACGGTATCAAAGAAGTAGGAACAATATATCATCCTCGTTCACACGAAATTTTAGTTATAACAAACTAAAGAGCAGAACATCTCAAAATTCAGGACAATAAATCTAATAAGTTACTCAATACTTTTATTTTCTTTAAAAACAAAAATGGTAACAGTACGTTGAACCTTGGTTTTTTTTTTTTGGATTCATTTAGTAGCTATAGCCTACTTCTTTTTTTGTCCAAAGACCAAGTAAAAAGAGCAAAAGAGTAAATAACCATTTGATTACATTTTGAGGACGAGTGAACATACTGGAACAGAAAATAACTTACAGGGTGTAACAATTTTTTATCCTGAATAGTGTGTTAAGTGATTTAGAACATCGATTATTGCATGACAGCTTCTGGTAGTGACTTTGGAAAACAGAATAATATCGTCCGCAAAAAAAAAAGATGTGATAGAGATGGTCCCTCTTTTAATAGACAGATTAGCTGTCATTGGAGGTTGTCCACAGAGATTGATATGCTGCGTGAAAATATTTCCATACACATTATAAATAGGTATGGTGATAAAGAATCACCTTGACGAATACCTCTTGATGGTGTAAAGTGTTGCGTCCTGGAACCATTAACTAGGATAGAAATGTATGTTGTTGTAATGCAAAACATAATTAAAGTTATCATAGATGTAGGAATGTTAAAATAAAGAAGTGTCTTTTTTTTATAAAAGAGCATTCCAATCTGTCAAATGCTTTTTCCAGGTCAAGTTTTAAGAGCATTGAAGGGGACTTTCCTTTCATGTTCGCACAGTAACTCAAAGTTTTCTGCACTATTATAGCATTATCTGAGGCTCTTTTGCCTTGTTGGGAACTAGTTTGTGTAGGTCCTATTATTTTGCTAATATTTAGTTTAAGTATATTGATAATTATCTTGGTAATTATCTTATAGGTTATATTACACAAGCTTATGGTTCGATATTGTTGAATAGTTGTAGGATTTTTACCTTTGGCACAAGGAAAATGAAGGTTCTGTTTAGATCATGAGGGATGACCTTAGTATTAGAGATGTCATGGAAAAAAAGAGTAACTTTGTCACCTATATCAGACCAATATTTTTGGTAAAAGAACGGATGTAGCCCGTCCGAACCCGGATCCTCGTAGAGTTTAAAGTTATATAAAGCACATTTAATCTCCTCTTGACTAAGAGGCTCCTCTATTCTTTGAGTGTCATAGATAGATAGTTGATGTGTATTCGAGTCCTGATGTATTTTAATAGATAGCAAATCCTCAGTTGTAAATAAATGCTTATAATAAGTAAGAATTTGATTTTGCAAGTCATTTTGATTAAAAGTCCAGTGTTACCCACCAAATCCTTTAAAGCATTTATTCTATTCCTTTTGCGTCTATGAAGGGTAGACATATGAAAACATTTAGTGTTCGCGTCACCCTCATTTAACCAGGTGATGCGTGAATTCAATTTCCAAATTTTGGAGGAATATGCTTGTAGGGTAGTGTATAGAAGATTGTATTCCTGCCAGCCTAGCTAATATCTTTTTTTTTGTTGAAATAAAAATTTTGTTTATTCCATAGAGTGGCTACTGCCTGAAAATTGTTAGTAGTTTGAAGTAGAGGTTGGTCATTAGTCCAAACAATGTGAACTATTTGTTGAAACTGTGGATGTGACGCCCACATGGCTTCAAATATAAAATATTTTGTTGTATCCTAGGTGTTCTAATGTTATTAAGAGTGGAAAATGATCAGAATAAGTGCGTGGTAGATGATTCACTATGGCTTCTGGATATAAGTTTATTCAATCATAATTAGCTAAAAAACGATCAAGGCGTTCTAAAATTGTGTTACCATGTCTACACTTGTTAGTCCATGTGAAACGACTACCCTGAAACCCTAAGTCAATTAATTTGCAATAATTAAGGCAGTTACCAAAATTATCCGCTCTATTATTACTAATAGGGAGTCCCCCAAATTTTTCTCTCGACTCTGGCACCTTATTAAAGTCACCCCCTATTAACCATGACATACAAATAGTATCATGCAAATTAATTCAGTTATTCCAAAGAATATTACGTAATTTATAGTAATTGCTAGTATAAATTGCAGAGAGTATCCATTGAGGTTTAGTGGGACATACCTGGACTAGATAGTGTATTTCCTGGTCAAATATCCTCATCTCCGTCACATTGATACAGTCCTCATTCCACAGCACTACTAGACCACCTATTAGGTCATTAGCAGATACTTGGGACATATTTGTAAAGTCGAAATCTTCACGGAGCCTTGTATGGTCGTACATGTGTGTTTCAAGCAAAATAGCTAGCAAAGACCTATGATTATCCAATAAAGACCAAAAGTGTCATATAAACTCAGGACTGTGTGATCCCCTACAGTTCCAGACTAAGAAGTTCACATAAGAATTAGGGTTATTGACCTGATCGACTAAAGTTAGAGTCATCAGATTGACAACATGAGTTGTTGTCTGTTCCAGACTCACTGACTAAGGAATCTGATGAAGTGTTGGGATTATGACCATGGCATATTTTCCTACTTCTGGATTGGTTGTTATATGACTACATGTTGCTAGATCTGGTGGACATTTCAGAATAAACTTTTTTTGTACTATCGTAGAGCAGAATTCCCTTTAGCCACCAAAATTTTGTTCTTCTTTCCCTCATCTCCGCTAGTATCTCTTCCAGCTCTTGCCTTGTTTGTATGTATAGTGCGTTTGGTGATGGGGGTGGTGTCTGTGGTGGACTCTCCTGTGGTGTCAGGAGAGAAACTTTCTAGTGGACTCGAGCAGGGAGACAGTGGATTGAAGGAGTGGAGTGATTGGAACCAAGGAGCATATACCTGACCCATATGGTGAGAAGGGTGGAAAGGTAGGAGGTTGACTGTTGGGTTCCAATGTAGGTTCATCAGACTTATGGGGTAAGACCACTGGTGTTGAGTTGAAGTTGATGCATGGTGCTCCAGCATGAGAGGAGTCTGCGTCGTGAACCACTGGTTTTGAGTGTAGGCCTCCATGCCTAGTCTCATTCCTTTTATTACTATCTCTGCTAGGTGCGTAGGGTTTTGAACTAGAAGAACAACCTACTGATTGTTCATCTCCATGGTAAAGATTAGTGCATAACCTTGCAAGTCCATCCCCAACCAATATTGGAGTGGTTGATCCATTATCATTGGTTGAGAAGTATAGATCAGTGGGGTTGAGATGTGTGGAAGCTGTGGCCCCTGCATGATTAGGAATTGGGAGGTGAAAACTGGTTGTTGTTTTGTATATTCTCTCTCTGAGACATGTTTTGGTTGTTGGTCGGAAAAGAGGGCCTCTGCATTGTTGTTAATTTCAGAACTATTTTGTGTATCAGTGGTGGTTTGAGAAGAATTGTTGTAGTTGTCTATTAAGGACTCAAATTGTACATATGTTGAAGAAAACAATGAATTTTTAGGATGGTAAGTACGTGTAGGACTTCACATGTTTTACAATCATTGTGTTTGCATGGATCTTGAGGAGACTTATGGTCTTGAATATTATAGGGTACTTAGCATGCAATATATCTTGATTTTGGCTTATTGTTAATTAGGACGTGGCTGAGTGGGGTGTCTTCAATTGGGATTTGTCTATTAGTGATTGGTCTTGGGAGGTGAATATGTTGCTATGTAGAGAAGGCAGTTGATGTGTTTGTGCTCCCTTAGGAAACATGTGTTGGTCATTTAAGTAGGTTAAAGAGTGGAATTGTGAATCAAGTAATATAGTCTTAGCGTGATCAATAATTTTATTGGGTAAAGAGGGTTGTGAGGCTATGATCTTCATTGACTGTTCAAGAGTGGGTTGTAGCATTGGTATCTCTATTGTAGGTGTTACACAGTCCCTAGTTAGGCCAACTTGCATTGGGCTTGTACATATTTTATTAGCCCCTCCCATGTTTGCCCATAGTCAGCTAATGTATCAAATTTATTAATGAATTCCTTATTGGGCTTAGGAAGCATGTATGGGTTAGTCAAGGGTAGCCGGCCCAATTGTGGCCTAGTAAGGTTAGAATACTTACCTGCCATAGGTTGCTCTAGTGATTGTGCGCTACTGTAGCCACCTTGCTTGCAGTAGTTATGGAGTTCTTGTAGGTGTAATTTGATTTCCTCAGTGTTTGGTATTGATGAGGAGGTTGTAGCCTGAATTTATTTATACTTTGTTCCAGTGAGGAATGTGCAACAAAGGAACAACTAGGTTTTGCATGACCAAATCGTCCACAACTCGTGCAGAGTAGGTTAAGTCCCTTATAGAGAAGTGTTTGCATGTGATGGCCTATATGGATATGAGTTTTTAAAGATTTTTCTAAGGGTACTTCAATGCAAATACGTGTATATCTTCCCCTTGTAGTTGTTGAAGTGCATGTGTTTATCTTTAATAATTGCCCCAATTTTTAGCCAACCCTTTGTAGTATTTCCAAATCATAGAATTCAATCAGAAGTTCAGGAATTTTAACCCAAATAGCTGAATAAGTAAGTTATGTAGATGATGCTATGAATTTGGGTTCCCACCTTCGAACTGACAAAAAATGGCTCGGTATGAACCATGGTCCGCCGTGGAGAGCCTTAATCATATTCTCTTCTTTTTGAAATTTGATAAGACAAAAGTGAGACCCGAGATCAATAATAGGGAGGTCTTCAGTTGGTTTCCATAGATCTAGGGGTCTATTCCTTAGTATATGATGGGCAATCCTCCTTCCAAAGAACTTTATTATTACAGAGTATTTCCAAAGTTCATACAAACGTGATTTATCAGTGGAACTAATTGAAATAAAAGTGTCCTCTTTTGTAGTGTTTTGGATGATTTCATCAGGGAGATCAGTTGTAGTTATTGTATTTTGTTGCTTGCTTAGTGTTGGTGATAGATATTTATTAGATAGTAGAGTTTGTAGAAAAGTTGTCGGCTTTATAGTTGTGCTAGCATCATTTATTTGCATGGAACCTATGTCCGGCGGTTCAGTGATTGGTTGTTGTGTTTCCAGTTGATGAGTAGGATAATTTATTTTTGGAGATTTAGTCAGTTTAGGCCGTAGATGTGTGATTGAGATCGGAGCTAATGTTTTGAACAAGAACAGTGAAAAGAGCAGCGTAAAGGCAGAGAGTTGTTACATGTTGAATGAAACTAGCAATTATTCCCTTATTAAAACAAAATTGTTTCTAGGATCTTTTTTTAGGATTTACAAGTTTCGGTTTCCTTTCCAATAAAAATTTTGGAATTTGTCATGTTGTTTCTCTATGAACCATGTTATCTATTCGCTTATTTAATCTTATGCTTTTATTCATCTCTCTATATTGCTATTGCTTTTTACTTATTACTTGCCCAAGTTTATAGTAAGTGTCTTGTCATAGCTCAGTCATTACCTTATCGTGATTAGACTCGATACTTATTGAGTGCATGGGGTCGGTTGTACTCATACTATTCTGCAATTGTTATACAGATTCTGCAATGGTCATAGCGATGCTCCGAGAGGTGATTAGCTTGGACATATCAGAAAACTCGAGGTAGAGCTGCATACCCGTTCCCGGATTTTGGAGTCACTTTCCTTACCTTTGTTATTGTTTAATTGTATCAGACAGTATTGTACTTTATTTTAGAAATTATATTTAATACTCTTTAGAAACTTATGTACTCTGTGACACTAGTTTTGGAGGTGTTTATGACATTTATAATTGGCTTTAAACTTGCAATGTAAATTTCGGAACTTTTAGTCTTTATTTATGATATTATATTGTTAAATATTAAGTTTTGCTTCTTTATTTACTATTAAGTGTTGTTGCCTAGCAAGTGCAGTTAGGCGCCTTCATAAAAAGTGTATAACCCTAAGGCTACGAATCAAAGGAGAAAGATTAGGTCTCAATCAATAAAAATAAAAGCAAAAAGTCTTAGCCCACGCTAAAAGAATAAAAATAGACCTCTTGATTGAGATTTTGGATTGTGGCATTGAGCTTTTCAACAATTATGATGTGTTAGTAGGTAAAAGTCTTGTAATTTTATTGTTCGAAAATATAATTATATGACTTTGGAGAAAAGAATTATACTGATATGACCGTTGTGAAACTTCCCCACATTAAAAAAATATAAAAATATCAAAAGTCAGAAGATTCCGTTAAGATGTTAAGCTACGATCAAGTTCCACATCAGATAAAGGTTGCTCATGTAATCTAAATATGCAGTTGAGAATTATCATAGTCTAAAATAAAATAAAAAGTAAAAACAAATATTACACTAGACTATCTAAAGCATTTCTTACGTCCCGGGTCTTGTCCTCTGGCCTCCAAGTACATAAATAAACTAGTTCATCCCACATGAAAAATTTCAAGAAAATGAACAAACGATCAAGCGGAAGTAGAGTTTGTCTATCCAATTTGTACTGGGCCGATACATGCTCTGCACCTCCGAGTAAATAACAAGGATCTTTACACAAATAATTATTGATTGTTTACTTTTTTTAGTATATATTTAAATTATATATCAATTATACATAATTATATATTTTTCGGCTATATTTAATTTACGCGATTGAATAAATGGCTAGGTTAATTCCTCTAATTAAATTAAGAATGCAAAATAAAGATATTCTCAAGTCCAATGTCTTTTGGGATCTTTGCCCAAATTATCGGTCGGATTCGTTGTTTACTTTTTAGCCCAAAATACAAATTATATATTAATTATATACAATTATATATATATATATATATATATATATATATATTATACATTAATTGTAAATATATTATGTATTTACTGACTATTTTTTAGTTCAAGTGGTGGGGTGATTTAAGTTTATTCTTCACTCGTCGTATGTCATATTTGTATACGATGAAATTGGAGGGTCCAATTCCTCGTCATTAAGGCATTTCGGGAAGTCATCTCGAGATCTCGAGGCTGCAGGGTTGCGGTCGAATTCTCTCCCTCGATGTCCATTTGCGCCCGACCCAACGACGATGGCGGGAAAGGGGAGTTCTCAAAGACGAGCAGATATCACTGATAGAGCCTGGTGTCACATCTAGCCGTCCCATATTCATACCTTTATAATTAATGCATTTTGTACTACGTTGGTCCTTGCCATTTTGTAGCATCCTTTGCTGTTGCTCCAACTGTTCTACACAAGATAAATAACAACTTTCTCTCTCTCTCTCTCTCTCTCTAACTTACTCTCTCGATATTATTGCTCATATTTATTTCCTTCATACTTGTTCTTCACTTATTGCTCGTCATTGGCCATAAAGAGCTTTCTTTAATTATATCCTAACTATTAGCCCTTTCCCGATTATCCCCGATAGCTCGAGCCCAGGCATCGACCTCAAGGCCCCTCATCGGTCAGTCCGAGGCTAGAATAACTAACCCCTTGGTTCGATTATAATACCATTTTAGCTCGCATTTCATCATTTATCTTTACATATCTAGCATCAACTGCTTAACAACTAGCATAAAAATAGATCACGTATTTTTAGAGTTTCATCAACAAATTTAATTGTTATTACCATTTTCACGGTAAACAGTTTGGCGCCCACCATGGGGCTAAAAATAATAGTGATTATTTTCTTGCTGGTTTCATTATACAACGCAAGTTATCTTTCACACTTTTTCTTGTCCAAGATCTTCGATTTTAGGTCAAAATGTCTGGCTCAGTGAATAGAGTTGAGAACGACAACCTTGAAAACCATGGAGAAAACGGCGTGGCTATTCCAATTATTGGCACGCCACCACAGAACCCTGATAATGCACCTAGACTGATTCCAGCGGACGCGGGTTCGCAAGACGCACAGCAGGTCGACGAAACCTCACACACCGATAGGAGCATACAATATGGCGACCAATAGGAAGCCCAAAAAAACCCAGCTCGGGAAGAACAGGAAGTTAGCCTTCATGTTATTTTTGAAATGTTGCAGGAACAATAGTTGGCTATCGCTCAGCTGCAAAGCCACCCGAAGACTCCCAGTACGGTAGCACCGGGGACAACTCCCCCAGCCAAACAGGTACTTGAGAGATCGAGCAATAACGGATCGATACCCGACCCTGCCATTGTAAAAATGATCAAAGACCTCACCAAAAGGATTGAATCGGGAGAGAAAATGATAGCAGCCAACGATAGGAAGGTCGAGACCGACAACTCCAGGGTCGACTAGATCCCGGGCTCACCCTCGGTCTTGAAGGGTGTGGATTCGAAGAAGTTCATACAAAGTCTGTTCTCCGAAGAAGCGGCCCCAAAACCCATTCCAAAGAAGTTCAGAATGCCGGAACTCCCAAAGTACAACGGAACCTCAGACCCCAATGAACACGTTACTGCCTATACGTGCACAGTAAAGGGCAACGACATAAAAGACGACGAGATCGAGTCCGTCTTGCTGAAAATGTTTGGAGAAACGCTCTCGAAGGGGGCCATGATGCGGTATCACAACCTAGTTCCCAACTCCATACACTCATTTTCCATGCTGGCAGACTCCTTCATAAAGGCACACGCCGGTACCATCGAAGTATCAACAAGGAAGTCCGATGTATTCAAGATTAAGCAGAGGGAGAATGAAATACTACAAGAATTCGTATCTCGCTTCCAAACGGAACGAATGGAACTACCCCCCAGTCTCCGACGACTGGGCGGTACAGGCCTTCACTCAAGGCTTGAATGAATAAAGCTTAGTTGCCTCAAGGTAGCTGAAAGAGAATTTGATCGAGTATCCGGCCGTAACCTAGTCGAATGTCCACAATCGGTATCAGTCAAAGATCAGGGTCGAGGATGACTAGCTGGAGCCCCCTCGAGCTCAGTATATCCAAGCAGACTCCTGGCGAAGGAGTCGAAACCGAACAAAGAGAGGTATCAGCCGCACCCCGAAGATAGGAGGAATGCCCCGAGATGCAATCCGCCTCGCAATGATTGATTAGTAAACCGAGGATAGAACCCTCAGGGGCTCATCAACAGAGGTGGACTCAACAGGGACACGGGGCCAACAGGGGCACTCGCCTTTCAGAATACAACTTCAACATCGATGTATTGGATATCGTGTTTGCCATCAACAAAATTAGGGACACGAAATGGCCCAAGCCTATACAGTCAGATCCTTTACAAAGGAACAATAACTTGATATGCGAGTTTCACAACTCGTACGGACACAGAACTGAGGATTGCTGGCAACTCCGAGAGGAAGTGGCCCGGCTACTCGAAATGGATACCTTCGGAAATTCCTCAGCGACCGAGCTAAGAACCAGTCCCGAGAAAGAGAAAAAACTAAAAAGAACAAAGCAGACGAATCACAACACGTCATCCACACGATCTTTTAAGACACGCCCTCGGCTATATTCAAATAAGAGACCACATCGCGTCCTCCAAACAAATGCCGAAATCCAAGAGCATCATCGCCACTAAGGTATAATCATCTCCCCCTTTTTTCTATTTTTTACTTTACGATAACTTTTGCGTAGGCCGTCGACCAAAGCAGTCGAGATGCCAATCCAGCTCGAGGACCTCAAGGTTTCAAAGCGTCCATTGCACTCTTTTCTTTTGACCGAGTTTTTATCCCAAAATGGGTTTTTACTGGCAAGGTTTTTATAGAGGCAACTTCCACGCACTACCTAAGGAGGATCCAACAAGCGTACAAGGCTTCTTTTGCAATCGACCCCGAACACTAGAGGGCATCCCCTCGAGAGGTCATCCACTCAGAAAAATCAAGGAACGACGAGCAAGGTTCCAATAGGAAATGATGTACCAGGCCAAGTGGTCAAATGAACTGTGTCAGCATAAGCCGGATTCACGGCAACAAAACGACATGTACTTATGCCAAGCAATCAAAGAATACCTTTTGCCAAAGCATTTTGTACTCTAACGAAAACTCAACATTTTCACAGCAAAGATCCCTCCACCGAGAACGCCCCGAAATACTCGGAGACTAGCGTCAATAACTCGACAAGCGCGTGACCTCAGGGTCGGAATCTCCAAAATCATAAGCCCTCAATGAGGAAACTCTGAGCTTACAAGTAATGGCTCCTGAGCCTAAACAAACTCGATGACTAGGAGACTATCGCCAATCGCCATTCATTTAAAAATCCGAGACCGTAAGACCCCGAGCGGCCAGAGTCGGTACTGTAAGACCTCAAAAGGAACGAAAATCCTGTATGACCTTAAGCAAGACATGAATCATACTTGTACCAAGTATCAACAAAACTGTAAGACCTCAAAATGCATGAAAATCCTGTAAGACCTCAAAAGGCATGAAAATTTTGTAAGACCTTATTACAGGCATAAAACTCAATCCCGAAGTTTAAGCTATATATCGCATTTGTAAGACTCCCAAAAGGGCATACCCTCGATATAGATGCCGAAACTACTACACTCGAGACCAAAAATGGCTCCGGCCAAAAACAAATGACTATGATCATATGGTTGTACCAGCCGAATTAACGCGACTCGAGGATGCCTGACTGTCGCTACAAAATCATAGGCGATTACTTTGAATCTACTTCGAAAAGAACCGGTTAAACAGGCTACCCGTGACAGGAAAAAGAGCTTCGACCATGTCAGCTCCAAATCACAAGGCTTTGAGCTACTCAACCTACAAGCCAAACCTTCCGAGGTGCTCGAACATCGCCGCAAACGAGTTGAAGGTTCTTCCCGAACTGACGATAGGTCAGGTAAAATCATTTCAAAAAGTCCTTAACGAGAGGAAAACAAAGCCTACATATGCCTAAGGGCAAAGCGTAAGATCCATTGGCGCCAGCCTAATGAGCCTTAGGGCCACACACACTAAACAGTCACATCGACCAAAAGCATAAGAGCCACTGTCGCCAGCTTAAAATTTGAAATCTTAAGGGTCAAAATGAGCTCGAGTCATAACTCGATTCGGAGAATAGACCCAAAATAGTCAACTATACATGCCTAAAGGGCAAAGCGTAAGAGCCATTGTCACCAGCTTAATGATCCTCAGGGCCGTGCAAATAAAAGGTCGCTTCGACCCAAAGTGTAAGAGCCATTGTTGCCAGCTCATCTGAAAACTTGAGGGTCAATTGAGCTTGAGTCGTAACACGATTCAGAGACAGAACCCAAAATAGTTACCTACACATGCCTAAGGGCAAAACGTAAGAGCCATTGTCACCAGCCTAACGAGCCTTAGGGCCATACAAATAAAAGGTCGCTTCAACCTAAGGCATACAAGCCATTGTCACCAGCCTGCACAAATACAAAACTTGAGGGCCGATTGAGCTCGAGTCGAAACCTGACTCGGAGACTAAACCCAAAATAGTTGAAATGCATATGCACAAGGGTAAAGCGTAAGAGCCGTTGTCGCCAGCCTAATGAGCCTCAGGGATGTCGCACGAATCTGAAGATTTCTACTAGCCCAAAGGTTGAATCGACCTGGTCAAAATCTTGACAGTTAGAAACACAGAAAATACAAATTGTGGGGTTCCCCCCCTTATCAACAGGTGATAAAATACAAGCTCCATTTACAACAAACTATGAGAGCTATATACACAAGAACAAAGAAGGAAATAAACGTCCTCCCTCGGTGACTATGGCCTGGTGGCCCCTTCCTCTCCATCTTCAGCATCAGACAGAAGGAACTTGGCGTTAATACTCCTCCCCCTTGGCTCGCTCAATCTCTTCCAAGAGATCAAAGCCCCTGGGATGAATCTCCTCGAGACTTTCTCTTTGAGATTTGCATTTCGCATATTCCTTGCTACTGTTTGTACGATCGAGGGCTCTCTTCAGTTTAGCTTTAGCAACGGCACCACTCTTCAAATAGGCGGTCGCTTTCTGTCTCGCCCTAGTGCTGCTCATCACGACCTCGGCCCGGACATTCACCACTTTGGCCTTCGCCTTGAAAAGCTTGGATGAAAGCCTGGCGATTATATTCGCCCGTGCAGAATCATTCGTATGAACGGTCCGGATTTGCACCTCAAGAGCAGAAACCATGGCTAAATCACTCTCTTTGGCCGCAAAATGTGTGTTTACATGCACCTGCAGCTCGTTGAATTCGCGTTTGGCTCGACCATCCTCGCCTCAGAGCTGTACCAGCTCTTCCTCCTTGTTCTCCAACTGAAATATCAAAACATTAATCCACCGAGATGAAAAGGAGAGTGCAAGCCAACATGGAATGCAGGGTACCTATTTTTCTAGGCAGCTCTCCTGGCTCCAGTTCCGATCCACCTCACACCGCAGGGAAACTAGCTCGCTTTCCTTTTCCGCACAAAGAAGCTTAAGGGATTTTTCCCTATCCAAAGCCTCCCGCAATGGGGCCTCACAGCGAAGAAGCTCAGATTTGAGCCTGTCGAAGGCCTGAAAGAAAACTAAGATTAAAAAAAGAAGAAACACAGGACCGGAACAATCTTACAACGATCAAAAACTCACCATGAGGCCGAGCCGCTGAGCCTTGTAAAAGGCCGAGCTAATATCCGATGGCTTACTACCTTCAGAAGATAGTCGACCGATTGAATTGCTTCTTTTTAACCACTGAAAAGGAGTCGCCCCACTGCAAGCCCCTTCAAACCCCAGGGCTCTTTTTCGTTTGTCGTCGATCCTCGATCTCGAGGACGGAGATCTCTCCTTTTCTCTTAGAGGACACAACCGATACCTACGGCAGTTGAGTTAATAAGACGATAAGAAAAGTGCAATTCTCAGGAAACAAAACACTGGACACCTACCACGATGTTTCGCCTCCCATCTCCCTTTGGACAGATCTCGCCACCGGCGCCTATCATAAATCGAGCAAGCCGCCAGTTTACGAGACCACTCAGCTATATTGGGGACCTCATTCGAATGCAAAGGAAGCTTCTAAGTTACTTGAGGATGTGCATGCCGGGACCTGTGGCCCGCACATGAATGTTTTTGTCTTGGAAAAGAAGATACTTAGGGCCGGTTACTTTTGGATGATCATGGTAATAGATTGCATGCATTATGTCCGCAAGTGCTTTTAATGCCAGGTTTTCAATGTACGCCAAACGAGCTCAATGCAACAAGCTCACCTTGGCCATTTGCTGCTTGGGGAATGGATGTTATTGGTCCAATTGAGCCCACTTCTTCAAACGGACACAGGTTTATTCTTGTAGTCATTTATTACTTCACAAAATGGGTAGAGGCTGCATCTTACAAAGCTGTAACCAAGAAAGTATTCACATATTTTGTCAAGGATCGAATTGTTTGCCGATTCGGAGTTCTCGAATCCGTTGTTATTGATAATGCCACCAATCTCAACAGTGATCTGATGAAAGCTATGTGTGAAACTTTCAAAATCAAGCACTAGAATTCCACAGCCTACGAACCTCATATGAATGGAGCCATAGAAGCCGCCAACAAAAACATTAAGAAGATACTAAGGAAGATGGGAGAGAATCACAAACAGTGGCATAAAAAGCTACCTTTTCCTTTATTGGGATACTGCACTACGGTTGGCACATCAACCGGGGAAACTCCCTACATGCTGGTTTACGATACCGAAGCTGTCATCTCAGCTGAAGTAGAGATTCCTTCTTTGAGAGTCATACAAGAAGCTGAACTCAGCGATGCAGAGTGGATAAGGAGTCGCTATGAACAATTGGCCCTTATCGATGGAAAGAGGATGAATGTAGTGTGCCACGGCAAACTTTATCAAAACAGAATGTCCAGAGCTTTCAACAAAAGGGTCAAACCCAGGAAATTTGCACCAGGTCAGTTGGTGCTGAAGAAGATCTTCCCACATCAAGATGAAGCCAAAGGGAAATTCTCTCCCAACTGGCAAGGTCCGTACATGGTTCATAGGGTACTAACAGGAGGAGCACTCATACTTGCAGAGATGGACGGAGAAATCTGGCCAAAACCAATCAATTTAGACGCAGTCAAGAGAAACTATGCGTAGATTATTTACATTTCCTCATCTGATGTAATTGAACTACGCTTGAGCTGATTCCCATTTAAGAGGGGATACGTAGGCAGCCTTCTGGGTTCGGTCATATCATAATAAAATTTCCATTTCCCCCAAGATCAGAAACTGGGGCAGAATTTTGAGGAGGGTCCTCAAAATTTCGGAGCAAGTCCAGCCAATGCCAACATGTGTCAGACGGTCAATAATCAGTTAAGAAATTGGGGCTGAATTTTGAGAAGAATTCTCAAAATTCTGAAGAAGGTTTAGCAAGATCCATTATCCGCAAACAGTCAAAAGATTATCTAACCAAACTGGGGCCGAACTTTGAAGAGGACCCTCAAAATTCCAATATAAGAGAGCTGCAATACCTTTGAGATGTGTTACAGTCACTAGTTCATCAAAATTACTTGATATATCTAGGGGTGTACAAGGACCGGGTTGGTTCGGTTTTTATCAAAACCAAACCCAACCAATTATATTGGTTTGAATTGGTTCGGTTTTGTCGGATTTTTTAGATTTTAGGGTTTTTTTGTTACATGTATATTATTTCAATCTTACTTTATTAAAATTATAGATAAAGCTTTGATAAGTGAATATATGTTTAGTAAATATAGAAAAAATTGACAAACATATGATCTATTAAAATATTCTAATGGGAGAATTTTTTTTAGTAACACATGATAGTTATTTTCTTTGTCGTCTAACAATAATTTTTCGTTAATTTACGCGTTCAAGGTTAATTCATGAGAGGATCCCAAATATTTTTATATTTTCTAAAGAAAAATCACTATAAAGTCTTAAAAATATAAATAAAATTTATATATTTATATATCAATTTGGTTTGGGTTTTTTTACTCAATACCAAACCAAGTCAAACCAAACCTAGTCGGGTTTTTAATCGGTTTGGTTTGGTTTTTCGGTTTTGTGCGATTTTCTGGTTCGGTTTGAACACCCCTAGATATATCAATACGTTTCTACAATAAATCTATTTTTATCAATAATTGCATATTTTCGAAAACTCTATTTCCGTAACAGTGATGTGTCACCCAGGGGAACTCGAAAGGCTTTCATAACGGAGCAAAGAAAAGCCAACCAACAGAAGCACGAACCAACCTTCCCCTTACAAAACTTACAATTTTTCTTTGAACGCAGGTACATCCGATGTAAGGATAACATCCGTAAATATATACACGTAGCAAGATCACTATTAGTCAGGCCATCAGACACCGAATATATCTCCAGCTAAGACATATACTACTCTTATTTGCTATGTCCTCTCTTCATGAGGCTAATCCTTGCCTCCTTACCTGCATGAGGCTAATACTTGCCTCCATATCTGCATGAGGCTAATCCCTACCTCCACATTCACATGAGGCTAATCCTTGCCTCCATATCTGCATGAGATTAATCCTTGCCTCCCTACCTGCATGAGGCTAATCCTTGCCTCCATATATGCATGAGGCTAATCCATGCCTCCCTATATGCATGATGCTAATCCATGTCTCCCTATCTGCATGAGGCTAATCCTTGCCTCCATATATGCGTGAGGCTAATCCATGCCTCCCTATTTGTATGAGGCTAATCCCTACCTCTATATCTGCATGAGGCTAATCCCTGCCTCTCTATTTGCATGAGGCTGATCCCTGCCTCCCTATTTGCATGAGGCTAATCCCTGCCTCCATACTGGTATGAGGCTAATCCTTGCCTCTATATCTGCATAAGGCTAATCCCTGCCTCCCTACTTGCATGAGGCTAATCCCTGCCTCTCTATTTGCATGAGGCTGATCCTTGCCTCCCTATTTGCATGAGGCTAATCCCTGCCTCTCTATTTGCATGAGGCTGATCCCTGCCTCCCTATTTGCATGAGGCTAATCCCTGCCTCCATACTGGTATGAGGCTAATCCTTGCCTCTATATCTGCATGAGGCTAATCCCTGCCTCCCTATTTGCATGAGGCTAATCCCTGCCTACATACCTACATGAATCTAATCCTTGCCTCCATACTTGCATGAGACTAATCCTTGTCTCCCTACTTGCATGAGGCTAATCCGTGCCTCCATATTTTCATGAGGCTAATCCTTGCCACCCCATCTTCATGGGACTAAGAACTGTCTCACTTTGCATAAATATTATGCTATTTCTAGTACTATCTATTTGCTTTTCAGACGGCATTTCACAAGACTAAGCCTTGTCTTGTTAACATCATATTATTTCATATCATGGGCTGAAAAATCGCCAATCTATTCGAAGGCATCATAGTCTAAAAGGCATCATCCTCACAGCCGGAAGACACCATGCCATGGCCTGAGGATCCCTCAAATTTGCATATCATTATTCAAAGGCGTCATGGTTCGGAGGCACCATTTGTCATGGACCGAGAACGTCATTTCATGGCCTGTGAATCCTCTCTAAACAATTCATGGCCCAGGACGTCATGGTCCAAGGACGTCATCTTTAACAGTCCAAAGACAACTTTCATGGTCCAAAGGGAATCTGCATCATGTTTAAATTTTTGCAGATACATGTTTGTAGCATCCTTTATCTGCAGGTAACCAGCAAGCAACCGCTATCCTAGCAGGAGCGATCTCTCTCCAGATCCTTCAATTGTCTCGAACCCTAACCACTCACCATAGTTGCTTCCGCATCTCGTGTCCGTTCTTGCAATGATTTCATCGACATATTCCGCCGATGAATCCAGAACTACACATGGCCTGATTCCTGTAAGACTAGGGATATGTAGGCAACTCGAAGATCAGAGTCCGACCTCTTTTTTCAAAGCATCCCGCCCAATCAAAATTGGTCATCATTTCTTTACCCGAAAACTCTTTCATCCTCCCCGGTAAAGAGGGGCAGCTGTTGATACCCAATTTTTCCCTATATATTTTTAATACATAAATATACTTTCAAAATAGCATATATGTATATATATAAGCATGCATAAGCATTTTTATAATTTTTTATATAATTTTAAAGGCTTCAAATTGATTTATTTCTTCCCTTTTTCTCTCATAAAATTTCCAATAATTATCCTTCAAATTATTGTTATGGTAATTTAGCCATCTAAATTCTGTATATATGCCAAAATATTGCTTAATTATTTTTAGTGCATTTTTTAAATTGCATTTACATTTTTTAAAGCCAATTTGCATATATTTGCAATACTAGCCTTATTAATGTATAATTACGTTATTAATGCATAAAAGGGTCTTTTATATTTTTAAAATGTTAAACAACTATTTTTAATCATTTTTATTACACGAAATAGTTTTTCGAAATCATTTTATCATTTTTCATAAATTATATAGTACTGAAATTGGCTATTTAAAACTTAGCCTATTTTATATCAATTTCAGCCTAAATTCAATCCAATCCAATCTCAATACCCAACCCAATTTCTAGTTAGAAATACCCAGCCCACACCCCAAATGCCTGATCCGGTCCCCTCACCCTTTAATCCTGGCCGTTGATCACAAAGATTAATGGCCACCATTCCTCCTTCCCTTAATTAAACTACCATATACCCCAAAAACATAATTCATTTCCCACCTTATACCGCCACCCTAAATTCCTCTATGATCTCAAACACCCAAACCCTAATCTCCAAACACCGACCCCCATATATGGCCATCTCCGGTGACCTCTCATCATCTCTCAAGCCTCCAATGGCTTCTCTTATGTCATTCTTGCCATCTCTAAGGCCCTCAAGGGACCAGAACCATTCCGGCTTGCATCTAGCGTTCATCTCTCTCCTGTTGTTGGCCATTCCAGTGTGATTTCGGGTGAAATCGTTCTATATAGCCATGATCTAAGGGTTTTTCAGTACGTCTCTTCATCTCTGTATGGTTCTCTTCGAAACCCTAATTTTGTTTCTAAAACTCCTAGATCTGTACATAACTAAGGCGATTTGAGTTTGTTTCTTATGTGTTTTATAATAGCCTTGAGATTCTTTACAAGAATCGTATGATTTCAAGTGTCTTTCATCTTTTTCTAAAAATTAAGGTTTCCAGAATTTCTTCTTCAACTTTGTTTGATGATTCTTTGTGTTTAAACTTCTTATTCTCTCACA
Source organism: Nicotiana tabacum (assembly GCF_000715075.1). Taxonomy (NCBI): domain Eukaryota; kingdom Viridiplantae; phylum Streptophyta; class Magnoliopsida; order Solanales; family Solanaceae; genus Nicotiana; species Nicotiana tabacum. Next base: position 57,736,699 of record NC_134082.1, on the reverse strand, counting down.
TTTTTGACTAATTTTCTAAACTTGCTGCAACCCAAGCCCGTTTGTACTGAAAACCCTAATGTTTTGGGGGTTTTCGTTTGGTTTCTGATACTTGTCCTAGCATGCTTCTACTAAATATTTCTTAGTTCAAACCTTCACCGATATTATGAAGTTGTATTTATAGTAGGCATTCATGCAAAACTTGTATGCTTCTCTTTGAATCAGTGTCATTTAGCCATGGGTTTTGTTAAGGCTGTGTGAAATACTAACCATTCATGCTTTACCTCATTTTATATGCTAAGCATGCTACTTCTTTCATGATTTTATGAACCCTTGATTACTCTGAATCCCTTATTTTCTAGTTTAATTTGAACCCTTTCCATTTAACGTTTTGATTCTTACTTCTTTAACCAATTTTTTTTGAATTTACCTGCCTTAATTGTCCTCCTTGCCTTGTTTGTATTCCGCTGATTATTATTGATTTGTTTCCTTAATTAATTTGCTGTGTATTTACCCTTAAATACCTATTCTATACCTAAGCTTTACTTTATTCTTTTCCTTAAATACTTGGCAAGTTTACCGTTGATTGAACTGTCCCTTGATTAAGGGAAGATCTTGCTGATTTATGGGTAACTTCCCTGATTTACTACTCAATTGATCTCTTGCCTTGTTTTGTTATGTTTTCGACTCCTATATAAACCTTCTTTTTTTAAGCTCACAATAACAAGAATAAAAAGGAACTATACTTCATCTACACTATTATACTCTCAAAGCTCTCTACAATCTTATGTTCCTCGCAACTCCTATTAGTTCAGCCGACTGTAAGCCAAGGTTGATTACTGGCATTATCTTTACTTTGTATTCTGCATACTCTCCTTAACTGGTATGTTCTGATTCGATTCACATTCCAAGCTATGTGTTTACTTTGTTCCTACGGTTAATCAATCTTGATTTCTAGTTTATGAGCTATTTTACTTAATATACAATCAGCATGCCTAGATTATTGTATCACAAAGCATGTTTTAAGTTTATGGTTTCATACTGTTTAGCATGAGCAAACCCTGCTTGTTCTAAACTCTTGAATGTTTTTCTGGTACAATATGTTCTAATGTAATTATTTCTGTGTCTTAAACCTATGTGTTCTCAATTTAACTTTGCAACTACCATCTATGTATTTGATTGCCATCACTAAGGTGTATGCTAAGTGTTCCCCTACCTCTTTTCCTTGTGTGAGATCTGTTCTGAAGCTGTACGTTCTCTAACCTGTTTTCTTACTATTTTTAAATGTCTTCTTAAACTATTTCCACTCTTAACTCTGTTCTGACTTTCATAAAAGTTCTTTCTGCCACTAAGACCTTCTTTCTCTGTCTACCAAATTCTTTTAAAGTCATTATGCACTCCCACATTGCTCCTAAAGTATTAGGTTCTGCCCCTCTAGCATGTGTACTGCCTTGAGATCCTTAAGATCTCTCTGAACTCTGGCATGTCAGAGCTGGCCCTCACACATTGCACTTAAATTAGTTATTGTTGAGAAAAGGTCTAAATATGAGAACTGTCCAGGATCCTTGAAGTCCTTAGGGAACTTTTACACACCTAGACATGATATTGTCTATGGAATTTGGTATTTGAGGCTATTAGAGGCTTGGGAAGTCATTTGGGCCTACTTCAGGCTCCCTATAGTTAACTTCTTCTTTTCCTACTTTATTAGTTTATGTAATTTGTTTAGCTGGTCTGTAATAATTATTTGTAAACAACTTTGGGGTGATTAGTGAAAAAGGGTGGGTAGCTATATCTGTTGAGTAATTTGGGTAGATACCATGCCTATAGAATTATGTTAATATACTTGCTATGTTTGCTTTACCACACTAGAAACCATGCCTATAAGATTTAAAAGGTTTCCATATTAGAAATCATGTCTATAGGATTTAAATGGATTCAATAATAGAAACCATGTCTATAGGTTTAAAATCAACTTCATAATTAGATACCATGCCTATAGAGTGTAAAGTGATTGAGTTCAATTCCTGCTACTGCATGTATTTACATTTGTCTCACTAAAATCATGCCTATAAGTTCCAACATCAGCTCTTAACAATTAGATACCATGCCTATAGGAATTAAAATCAGAAATTCTACCTATAGAATAAAAATCAATTTAGTTACACAAGTCAGTCTAATTCATGTTAGTTCACTTTGAAATTGGATTAATAAACTACCCACTTCTTTAATTGAGTTTTGAAAATACTGCCTTAATTCACTACTGCTAGAAAGCATGCCTATAGGATCTCAAATGTCCGTTTAAAACTATTCGTCGATTTACTGCACCCACGTAAATACCTTGCGCTTAGGACATCACTGTTCTGCGTTTAGGCAAGTCTATAGAGGGATTTTAAATTCTACAACTCTGAAACTTTGTTTTGCTACTTAAGCTGTCCAGATTTAACAGGTTTAAATCAGTAGGCAAGCTAAATAGGATTTCTCACACATTGTCCTAATTCCACTATATAACCCCTGCTCACCTAGATATCATGTTCTAGGATTTTCTCTTAAGTATTGGAATGTTGTTTGAAGACGTGCACTTACTTGCTATGTTTGAGGAGGTAACTGCGAGCTTATAACTTGTTTGTTTAAATGCAGTCCTAACTGTTCTTGATTGACGCCTAGATTTTTATCCTTTAAAACCTTATGAAAGTTAGACGAAGAAAATTATGACTGAAAACAATATACAAATTATACAACAAGAAGAACACCAAGATGAACAATCTTCGGAGTTATTACCCCCCATGAACGTCGGAACCCAGACTTTCTCTGCGGAGGAAAAAAGGGGGCGTGACAATATCTACCGGTAGCAGAGAGGACACTAGCCCTAGATGCTCATGCCTTGGCCAATCAATTTGTAGATTGGATGTTTCGGAGCGTAGACGGGTTCTTGCTTGTGTGGTTTCTCGATCTTCTTTATATGATCACATCATAGAGCATCAGTATGACAACCCACATTTGTTTCTCCTTAAGGACACGGTACAACACGACAATGCCAAGGAGGTTTCTATTGGAGAAGACAAGGTGTTGCATATGTAGGGTCGATTATGTTTGTCCAATGTGGATGAGTTACGTGAGATGATCCTTGAGGAGGCCCACAGTTTGCGGTACTCCATTCATCCGGGCGCTGCTAAGATGTATCAGGATTTGAGACAACACTATTGGTGGAGGAGAATAAAGAAAGACACAGTGAAGTATGTAGCTCGATGCCTAAGTTGTTTGAAAATAAAGTATGAGCATCAGAGGCCGGACGGTTTGCTTTAGAGACTTGAGATCCCCGATTGGAAGTGGGAGTGTGTTACACGCACTTCATTGTTGGGCTCCCACAGACTTAGAAGAAATTTGACGTTGTATGGGTGATTGTGGATAGGTTGACCAAGTCGGCTCATTTCATTATGGTAGTGACCACCTATTCTTCAAAGCAACTAGCTCAGATCTATATCCGCGAGATTGTCCGACTTCATGGTGTGCCGGTATCCATCATCTCAGACCGGAGCACACAGTTAAATAGCCATTTTCCCTTATTTTCTTTATAAAAAATAGTAAAATGATTTCTAGACATAAATTAAAGCACTAAAATGATTAATAATACATAATTATCAAATGAAAAATACTTGAGTCAATTTTATAAATATAAATACGATTTATATTTTAAAAGAGGCCAATATTGCAATTATATGCAATTTAGCTTTAAAAATGCCAAGTAAATTTGTAAAAATACGCAAATATTATGTTAGTCATATTTTAGCACAATTATGAGAATCCAATAAATGAATTACCAAAAAGATAATTTTGGGAATAATTATTGGGTTTTTCTTGATAAATAGGGCAATAAAGTGATTTAAAAATCCTTAAAAAATTAAGAGAAAAATATTAAAACCTTGGGACATACTTATATATGCATATGCATGCTATTTTGAAATTATTTTGCATATTAAAAATATACAGGGAAAAATTGGGTATCAACATGTATCATTTATCTTTCAGATTTTGTATGTAGTATTCTTAGACCGCCTGTGAAATTGTTTCACCAGTTCTGGGTAGTCGATGCTCAAACAGTTGTATTAGATACATATTTCAGATATTTTACTGCATTTCTCTGGCTTATTGTAAATTCCGCTGTCTGCACGCTATTACTTCATAATTGTTAAAGAATATAAAATGAGTAAAAAGATAATTTGTTCAAACAGTTGGCTTGCCTAGATCACATTAGTAGGCACCATCATGACTCCCGAGGGTGGGAAATCCGGGTCGTTACAAGTTGGTATAAGAGCCCTAGGTTACAAGTTGGTATAAGAGCCCTAGGTTACATGGGTCTCACAGTTCACAGACAAGTTTAGTAGAGTCTGAGGGATCGGTAGGGAGACGTCTGTATTTATCCCCCAGAGGCTACAGTGTTCGGAAAAACTTCACATTTGTTCTTTCTCGTCGTGCGCCAAGACTTGGTGGAGAGATTATTGCTTGGCTAGACCAGCCCGATCACTAACTTTGACTTGGGAGTAGTTTACTCAGCTATTTCTAGAGAAGTTTTTCCCCATCACTCAGAGAGAGGCCTATCAGATGTAGTTTGAGCATCTCTAGCAGGATTCTATGACCGTTACTCGATATGAGACCAGATTCATCCACTTGGCTCATCATGCTCTTATTATAATTCCCACCGAGAGAGAGAGGGTGAGGAGGTTCAATGAGGGACTTATCTAGCCTATTCGTATTCAGATGGCCAAAGATACAGGGAGTGAGATTTATTTTTAGGAGGCGACCAATATGGCCAGGAGAGTTGAGATGATTCTATCGTAGGGAGGTGGTTAGGGGTCTGACAAGAGGCCTCGTCATTCAAGCAAATTCAGTGGTACCGCGTCTGGAGGCAGGGATTCGTATGGTAGAGGCCATGCTCCTAGGCTTTTTCAGTCAGCACTTCAAGTTTCTTACAGTGCTTCAGGTGGCTGTGGTTCTCATATGCAGCATTCTGATCAGCAGTCCTATAGTGCACCACCAGCTCCTATCAGTGAACCGCCGCTTCAGAATTTCCAAGGTCGTCAGCCCCATCAGCTGAGGGCTTGTTTTACTTGTGGCAACACGAGGCACATTGCAAGGTATTACCCTCGAGCACCAAGTAGTTCTCAGTAGCATGGTTCCCGTGCTATGGTTCAGGCACTAGGTGCTCCACAGCCCGCCCAGCCAGCTAGAGTTGGGGGTAGAGGTGCTAGAGGTGGAGGTAGAGGTATTAGAGGTGGAGCTCAGGCCACTAGAGGTGGAGGCCAACCGGCACCAGGCCGTCCTAGAGATATAGTTTATGATGGTGGGGCCCATCCCCGATGTTATGCTCTTCCAGCTAGGCCTGACATGGAGGCTTTCGATGCAGTTATCACAGGTATTGTTCTGGATTGTAGATGAGATGCTTCAGTTCTATTTGATCCAGGGTCTACCTATTCCTATATGTCATCTTATTTTGCACTGTATCTGGTCATGCCTATTGATTCTTTAAGTGCTCTTGTTTATGTGTCTACACCAGTGGGTGATTCTATTGTGGTAGATCGAGTCCATCGTTCGTGTGTAGTTGTGATTGGGGGTCTTGAGACTCCTGTAGATTTGTTACTTCTGGACATGGTTGATTTTGATGTCATATTGGGGATGGACTGGTTATCACCTTACCATGCTATCTTGGACGGTCATGCCAAGACTGTGACCTTAGCCTTGTCGGGTTTACCTCGTTTAGAGTGGAGAGGGACTCCTAGTCATTCTACCCGTAGTGTTATCTCTTATATGAAGGCTCGGTGTATGTTCGAGAAGGGGTGTTTTGCCTATTTGGCCTATGTTCGTGATTCTAGTGCTGAGGTTTCTTTTATTGATTCTGTGCCTGTTGTTCGTGAGTTTTATGAGGTATTTCCTTCAGATCTATCGGGTATGCTACCCGATAGGGATATTGACTTTTTCATTGAGTTGAATATACAGTATCATGGATTTCACCTCCAGACAGACATACAGTCTGAGCGCACTATTCAGATATTAGAGGACATGCTTCGTGCCTGTGTTATGGATTTTGGGGGTTCTTGGGATCAATTCTTACTGTTTGTGGAGTTTTCCTACAATAACATCTACCAATCGCATATTCAGATGGATCTTTATGAGACCCTATATGGGAGACGGTGTCGTTCTCCAGTTGGTTGGTTTGAGCCAGGAGAGGCTAATACTGGGCACAGATTTGGTTCAAGATGGATTGGAGAAGGTGAAGTTGATTCAAGATCGACTTCGTACAGCCTAGTCCTGACAGAAGACTTATGTTGATTGGAAGGTTCGTGATGTAGCATTTATGGTTGGCGAGCGAGTTTTGCTCCAGGTTTCACCCATAAAGGGTGTGATGAGGTTCGGGAAGAAGGGAAAGTTAGCCTAGATATATCAGACCTTTTGAGATCATTGAGAGGATTGGTGAGGTAGCTTACAAGCTTGCATTATCACCTAGCTTATCTGCAGTTCATCCGGTGTTCTGTGTTTCTATGCTCCAGAAGTATTATGGTGAACTGTCTCATGTTTTAGACTTCAGAACAATCCAATTGGACAAGGATTTGACTTATGTTGAGGATCTGGTGGCTATCTTGGACAAACAAGTTCAGAAGTTGAGATCAAAGAACATTGCTTTAGTTATGGTTCAATGGAGGGGCCATCCAGTCAATGAGGCGACCTTGGAGATCGAGCAACATGCGGAGTCAATATCCTCATCTATTCATCACTTCAGGTACGTCCTTATGCACGTTCGAGGACGGACGTTTGTTTTTAAAAAAAGAGAATGTGATGATCCGACCGGTTGTTTTGTGTAACTACGCCCCATTTCCTCTTTTGATACTTCACATATGTGTATTTATGATTTTATGACTTACAGGATTGATTAGTTTCATTCTAGGAAGATTTCGGGTTGATTTGGACTCTTTGATTTGTGGCTTAGAAACTTAAGTTAGAATATTGACCAAACTTTTTGTGTAAATGACCACGGAACAGTGTTTTGATGGCTCCGATAGCTTCGTATTGTGATTTTGGACTTGGGTGTATGCTCAGAATTGAATTAAAAAGTTCGTAAGTTGATTTGTGCTGTTTTGCTAAAATTCAGCAATTTAAAGTTGAAAAGTTTGACCGTAGGTTGACTTTTAGCTATCGGGCTTGGAATTTGATTTTGGTACTTGAAATAGGTCCATTATGCTATTTAGAACTGGTTTGCAAAATTGGTATCATTTGGAATTGAATTTATAGGATTCACACGCTTAGTTGCAATTCTAGTAGTTCTTGAACTTTACTTTGAAAATTCATGTGTTTTAGTGTTTGATTCGTAGTTCTAGATGTTATTTTTGTATTTTGATCATGCGAGCGAGTTCGTATGATGTTTTGAGACGTGTGGATGTTAGGTTTGGATCTCCGAGAGATCGGATAAGTTTTGAACATGTTTTAGAATGAACTGAACTGAAAATGGAATTGATGGTGTTGTTGGTGCTCTGTTATCGTAATTGCAAGCACCAGCCTCGTAATTGGGAATGTGACGGGGGTCTCTGATGTCGCAATTGCGATTGGCCCCTTCAAAATTGCGAAGTCAGCAGGCTGGAGGCATGGGTCGCTTTTGCGAACAATTGTTCGTTTTTGCGAAGAAGTCCACCTTCGTAATTTCGAAGCCTTTATCGCAATTGCAACAATTGTTGAGGATGTAAAGGTTCGCAAATGCAATCCCTGGTCCGCAATTTTAAGGGTTCACATGTGTCGTAAATTCTACATCTACATGTGGAAAAAAGGTTTGGGAGTCGAGATTTTTCAACATATTCTCTCATTTTAAAACCCTCGACTCGGTAGGAGGTGATGTGGAGAGGGAATTTTCATCTACAAACATTGGGTAAGTGATTCTAATAAATTTTCAACTATATTTCATCAATATATTTAGATTTAACATAAAAAAATCATGTGAATCAAAGTTGAAATTTGTGAAACTTTGTCAAATTATTGAAAAATAAGAATTTGAGTTTTGAGAGATGATCTGGACTCGGATTTTGAAACTAATCACATATATGAACTCGTGGGGTTATGGGTTGTCGGAATATACCCTTAGAATTGGATTTTGATTGGGCGGGCCCCAGATTTGCTTTTGTTGACTTTTTTTGGAAAAAAGTATAAATATCATAGTTTTATCTATTGTAATTATTTTCCTCTGCATTGTTTGATGATATTAAATCAATTTTTATTAGATTTGATCCTTGTGAAGGCGAATTTTAGGGAAAAAACTATGTTCGAGGGTTGAGTTGGCTTAATTGAGATAAGTATCTTGCCTAACTTTGTGTGGAAGAGCTACCCATTAGGAATTGGGATTCATTGTGTTATTTGTGCTTTGTGAAAGTCATGTACGCAAGGTGACGAGTGGGTACATGATTATATATGGTATTTGACCGATTTAGGATACTTAGACTCTTTTCCTGCCTTAATTGAATTGTCATATCATGTTTTAAATTCTCAAAGTCAATCTACTCTTACTTGTGTTAGTCTATCCTTACATTACTAATTTGACTTTCTTAACACCTATTTTACACCTTAATTGATACTTTGCTCTTATACTTTAGTTGAAGTTGTTGTCTCTTTCATCGTTACATGTTATCTCTTCCATTGTTAACTTATATTTATTTGAAGTTATCGTTACATATTATCTATCCCATTGTGATTTATTCTTATTGAATACTTGGGTTCCACATTATCTCTCTCATTGTTGAGTTATTGGTGTTGAAGTTGTGAAAGCCGTTATCACAATGAAGCGAAGTGTTAATTGTTTAGATTTCTTGTTGAGAAACTTATATTAATTGTTATTGTTAATATTTTTATACACATTGTGGTTGAGCCATGTGCTATTGTTGTGAAAATATTGATATTGTTCATTATTAGCAAGTTATGGCATATGAGCACTTGTGGTGCGAGTTGTTGTTATAATGTGATATTGATGCGCATGCGAAAGTATAAGGATAGGGGTTGATGTGCATGCGGCGACATAAGGTGGGACTTATGTGTGTGTTGCTAGTAAGGGAATTACATGAAGCTATGCAACGTCATAAGGTGAGCTAAAGTACGTGTAGCTATTTCAGAAAAAATATTTTCAAAACCATTTAAATGTAACGCACACAAGGCGATATAAGAAAAGATTGTGATTGAAATCGAGAAATGTGAATATGAGGTAATACCTCGGTTGTAATTCTTGTTGTATACGAGGTGGTAGGCGATACCTCTGTTCTGATTCTTGTTGCTTATCCCATGTTGTAAAGAGTTATTGGTGAAACACTACTTGTTACTTTTATTCTTTCTTGCCTTATCAGTTTTGGATCTGTATTTGTTTACAACAGTTTTCTTTAATTGCTTCCTTTATGTTATCTCTATGCTTATAATTCCGGCATTTGTCTATGTTATTAACCTGTTTTATATAAGTTATTTCTTCGTCTTCCATTACTTCTCGTTATTATATTTTCATTATGTTAATTATGTCCTAGTAGGTGTCTTAACCTGACCTCGTCACTACTTTACCGAGGTTATGCTTGATATTTAGTAGGTACCATTATAGTGTACTTATACTACGATTCTGCACATCTTTTATGTAAATCCAGATACATCTACTTGTGTTGGACATTAGTGTTTGATTGTAGTTGTTTGTTGGAGACTTCGATGTATACCTGTTTGACGTCTGCAGGCCCCGGAATCACCTTCTATCATCCTTATAGTATTGTTGTTTCCTTTATTAGATAGTGTTGTAATAAGTGGTTTGGAACATTCTGTAGAAGCTTATGACTTATAGCCTATTTGGCCAAGCTTCTTTTTGGCCAAAAGTGCTTTTTTTTGCCAAAAATTGAGGTGTTTGGCAAATTTTTAGAAGAAAAAAAAAGTGCTTTTGAGGAGAAGCAGAAGCAGTTTTGGAGAAGCAGAAAAAGTAGCTTCTCTACAAAAGCACTTTTTAGAGAAACACTTTTGAGAAAAATACACTTAGAAGCAATTTTTTAAAGCTTGGCCAAACACTAATTGCTGCTCAGAAGTGCTTTTCAAACTAATTGGCTAAACATAAATTGCTTCTCACCAAAAGTACTTTTGAGAAAAGCACTTTTGAAAAAAATCACTTCTCAAAATAAGCTGATTTTTGCAGCTTGGCCAAACGGGCTATTAGTCTCATCGGATTTTTGAAGCATTGTAGTTGTATTTCAGTTATCTAAATATTTATGAGAATTGTTAGTCTATATCATGTTTTAGCTTTTATTTATCACTTATTGTTAGACTTACCTAATATTAAAGACTATGTGCCATCACGATATCCTAAGGAATGAAAGTTAGGCTATATAGGATCAATATTCATTAATTTAATAAATTGTTACTTTCTTAATTTTATATTACAACTAAAACCTGGTTAATCTACTTATACCCTCTTTAGAAATTTTAGAGTTCATATTAGGCGAAATACATAGATTACCACTTGAGTTTGTCCCCAAATCCCTGTTACACACCTGTAGACTACGTGAATAATTTTATACACTCAATCTTTAAAAAGTGTATCCATGACACAACACTTTTGTATTTGACCACTTCTTTTTAGTAGGTATATGTAACGCACCAATTAAATCATGACACGTGTCATGAAGTTAAAAGAAAAAAGAAAAAGAAATTCATCTTATTCCTCATATGAAAACCATCCACCATGGCTGCTACAACCTTCATCTCAGTTTTAAGATCAGAGAACATGAATACAAATCAACAACCAAAGTTTTCAACATCAACCTTAAATTTCTTCAAGTTTAACTCAACTCAAAAATTCAAGTACTCTTCTTCGGCCTTCTTAAACAAATTTCGATCCAACTACTTAATTAATCTCTAAATGAGTTTCAATTGAAATGGAGCTTTTAATATACAACTAATTCAATCCCCAAACATCAATTTTAACAAACAACAACAATTTCAAATAATCAATTTTTAAGTCTTGCGTAATTTGTAGAAACAACGCGGATGAGAACGGGTGAAAACAAAAAATCTCAAGACGATTTTATGTTGGAAAAACAAAACCCCCCACCGAAAAAGAAGCAAAGGCCAGAGATAGGTACGGAAGAAGGGTAAGGGATCTAGGATTGCAGCAGGCTAGGGTTGAAGCAAGGTTGAAGGGCGATATTTGAGAAAAAAACGCTTTATAATGGATTTGAGGTGAGATTCAGGTTCATGAGTTAGAGGAGGAGCTGTTGAAGTTATTAGAAGTGTTCTTTATAAGCATCAATGGAGGAACAGACTGAAACTTGATTCATAAAAATGAACAAGATAGACTAAAAATGAAAAAAAATGAAAAAGTAAAAAAACTGAACAAGTGGCGTCCAAATGAGGCTTTAGATACAAAATATTTACAGTTCACGTGCCTCATTTGCGTGTAAAATACGCGCTTGCCACGTAGTCAAAATAGTGTGTCATAGATATATTTTTTAAAGGTTGGGTGTATAAAGTTATTCTCGTAATCAACAGGTATGTAACAGAGATTTGGGGACAAGTCAGGTGGTATTCTATATATTTCGCCTACATATTAATACGGGGATTGCGCATATTCTAAAACTAGTTAAATAAAAAGTAAAAGAGAAAGAAAGTCTTAAAAAGATCAGAACAATTACTTGTAAGTTGTAACAGTTACAGGACGATTTCTCCTTACAACTTATATAATATATACAGAGATGAGAGATTGAAACAATGATAGCAAGAAATATAATCAGAATAATTATTGGATAACTAGACGCCTAGTGCAGATGGTGCAGTAATATTTACGTTTTTTCTTGAAAGAAAGCGGAACAAAGCAGAGTCTCCACTGGCTCTCCAAATCCACAGCTTGAATCATTCCTCCACAGTAAGGACAAGCCCCTGCTGCTGCCTGTCTTTGTAGAACTCTTTCATCTTCATCGCAAACAAATACAAAGCACATCCCCTTAATTTTTTTTGATATTCCCCTCTCCTCTGCTTCGTTATGTATACGTTTTTGCTTATATTTGATTGAATATTTAACAATCAACCACTTTCCTCTTTCCCGATTAGAAGAAAGACGTAAAAACTGAAGCTAAGTTTATTTTATTGGATATGGGAGAACAGAACTGGGTTAAAAGGATGATGGGTTTTGAGATTAAGGTCCAAGGAAATATATTTACAAAGAAATGGGAATCTCGAAAAAGCTAGTAACGTCTCGAAGGAAGGGACTTTTTCCTTAGATATGAAGATTCCAAGTACCAAACAAAATACGTGTTGACTGTTGAGGTATGCTTTGCTCTGTTATGATGATTCTAACGTCTAGATGAGCTTTTTTTAATTTTCTAAAATTTTCTTTTGGATTTAAAAAAATGTTTTCTTTCAATTGGAGAACAATTACCAAATTAATAGTAACATGTAAGTTGTCAGCGAAGATTTTGTTATGCTTAATTCTCGAGAAAATGACAAAAATAAATCCCTCATATATTTGAGGTAGCTAGGTCTAAAATATAATAATTTTTTTGTACTGTTAATTCTTTAAGTTTATAAAAAATGAGCAATTTTAATATTCCATAAATAATTAACAAACACCAATGGTTAGATTTAACAAGAATTATATATTAAATAAAAAATTAACCGGAACTCACATTTGGAGATGTAATTTATAGTTTCCGTTATTTTTGGTGCACTTAGTGCCTTGTCGCGGAAGATTATGAGTTAACTAGCATATAATACATAAAATAAATTTTAAAATTATAACACAAGAAATTAACGAGGTTCGTTAAGTCTACGTCTTTGAGGCAAAAGCAAAAAAAGTTTTTCACTATCAATAACAAAAATAATATAAACACCAATTGCAACCCTTACCAAGTAATCCTTAAACCTATAAAACAATATTTTTTCAAACGTACAAGGACAATTGGTATCCCATACCTATTTATAAGGATAATGACCAATGAGCTTCCTAAACCTACTAGAAAATCTAATATAATTAGGATTCACAAAATTCAAGCTACAACAATCGATATGTCTAGTGCCCCTTTTAACTTTAAGGTGCAGTTTCTGCTAGTTTTGGCTTATTAAAATATTTGGTGCATTTTTTTGTGTTATAGTTTCTAATATTTGGCAGGAGTTTCATGTTGTTTTGGTGAAATCCTTTTCCCAGAATGTTTTGTAAATATTTAATAGAAATTAAAAATGCTCACTTGCAAAAAATATAAAAGACTAAACTGCTCAAAAATATATTTTAGGGATTATTTTAAATTTACTCCCAAACATAAGGGGCCGATTTGGTTATTTTCTCCTTACTTTTCTATTAAGTTGCACAAACAAGGTGGGTTAGGAACTTAGGATTTTGGAAACGCATATCCAAATTCCACGGTAATTCAAACTTCAACACAAATATTAAACACTATCTTCTACACCGACATGTATTAAACTAATACTAGTAACTTTGTAACTAGAAATGATTTTAAATCGAAATTAGGATCACGCGCTGCAAGAAATATTGTTTCCCGTGAAAATGGTAATAACAATTAAATTTGTTGATGGGACTCAAAAAATACGTGATCTATTTTTATGCAAGTTGTTAAGCAGTTGATGCTAGATATGTGAAGATAAAAGATGAAATGCGAGCTAAAATGAAATTATAATCGAACCAAGGGGTTAGCTATTCTGGCCTCGGACTAACCGATGAGGGGCCTCGAGGTCGATGCCTGGTCTCGGGCTCGAGCTATCGGGGATAATCAGGAAAGGGCTAACAGTTAGGATATAATTAAAGGAGGCTCTTTATGGCCAATGACGGGCAATAAGTGAAGAACAAGTATGAAGGCAATAAATATGAGCAATAATATCGAGAGAGTAAGTTAGAGAGAAAAGAGAGAGAGAGAGAAAGAGTTGTTATTTATCTTGTGTAGAACAGTTGGAGCAACAACAGGGGACGCTACAAAATGGCAAGCATCCCCTTTATATAGGAGGGGAATCCCAACATAGTACAAAATGTATTAATTGTAAAGGTATGAAGATGGGACGACTAGACGTGACACCAGGCTCTGTCAGTGCTATCTGCTCGTCTATGAGAACTCCCATTTCCCGGGATCGTCGTTGGGTCGGGCGCAAATGGACGTCGAGGGAGAGAATTCGACCACAACCCTGCAGCCTCGAGACCTCGAGATGACTTCCCGAAACGCCTTAATGACGAGGAATTGGACCCTCCGATTTCACCGTATAAAGATAGTCTCCGCGTTTCCTAGAACGAAGTAATAGTAAACGATTTTGAGCTGCCGTTCCGAGGGCATCATTGCCATGTCGTCAACCTGTAAGAGCATTAAATGCCATGCCCCAGAAAGTCGTGCAAAGGTCACTGTTATATGCGATTATCGAGGAACCCACGAACCACTATTGGATTGTCCTTTCCGCCGCCCAAGCGGTTCCTATAAATATATCAGTTGTTTGATAATCCTTATCTTCATAGCATCTTCAAATTTGCAAGTCCATACCCATCTTCTTTTACACTCTTCTATCTTGCTTTCTGAGAGAGAATTTTACCATTTCTATGGCCAGGACTTTTAGAACGGTTCCTCGGTGGAATGAAGCTGCATCTTCATCTCAGTCGTCTAAGGAGAGAGCCAAAGCGATACCCACTTTGGAACAACGCACTCCCTCCAAGCTTGATATGTCAAAAGATTTTACCATCGATGCCACTTCATCCACACCGGGCCGATGTGAACATGTGTCCCAATACATTAGTGTCGTGACCAACATAAAAGTGGTGAGGACAGATTGCCGATGGAGCGAGGCAGTGGAGGCGGAGATTCCCGGTCCTGATAAAAACATAACGGACTACAAGGCCGGCTTCCTTCATGTGTATACCTACCCGTTCACCTTGGGACCTGATGATTCCTCTGAATCATCCCCCCCCCGAAAATAGATCCGGTTATCCTTGATTTTTGTGAAAAATATCAAGTGATGCTCGGTCAGATCTATCCTTTTGTCTGGAGGATAGTATTGATGCTCCGTTATTTTACTGAAGGGGTTGCGGGCGAGACTTTTACCCTCAGCCATTTGATTAGGTTGTACAGCCCTCGATTTTATCGAGGTTTGATCAGGCTCCATAATCGATCCAAAAAATCATTTTTCTCGAGCACCGACGAATGGAATGATCGAGGATGGATGAGCAGATTCGTTTGGGTAAGGACCTCGGACATCATTCCGGCCCGGAGGATGCCTTTCCCAGAGAGATGGAACACACAGCGTAAGCGGTTTTCCCTTAACCATGTGTTGTAATTTCCTTTCCTTTTCCCTAGAATGATGACCTCTTTGCTGTTTTATGCAGCTATCGCTTGGTACCCCGAGACGGTTTCAAATTTGCCGGGGTGGATCAAACGGTTGGACGCCTCATTCCCGTATCATGCTCGGTCTTGGACCGACCTGGCCAAGGAGCGATGGGTGGCCAAGAATCACGGTAGAGCTCATTTGTTGTCTATGTTTTAGATTTGCGTTTCTCCCTGCGTCCCTTGTGCTGACAAATCATGGTTATCGTGCTTGTACAGGCCTTGGCGAGAATATGGAGATGAGGCCTCCCCTTGGTGGTGAAACGAAGGCTTCAGAGCCCGGCAAGAGCAAGAAGAGGGAAGGTAGGCGGCTGCTGATCCTCCTATGACAAAGAAACCCAGGTCGCTCGAGCATCAAACTGTTACTAGGACCTCTGCTTCAACTTCAGGGGAAAATACCAGCGTTGAGGATGGGGATGATGATGAAGGCCAGTTAGCACGGAGGATGAGGTCGAGTGTAGGAGCCTCGCAGGTGCCTCGAGCAGAGGCTGCTAAGTCTGGAACGGTCGACTCAGGTCGGTCTCATGGACCGAAGACCCTTGGGAAGGGTGTTAACGTGACCTCAGATCGCATGATCGGGTTTAGCGCAGTCTCCATTGGGGGGACCATCGCTATCGATCCTGAAAGGTCGGGGCCCGGAGCTTTTCAGGAGCAGGGGATACATTTTGGGGAAATCGGCGACATGAGTGATTTCATCTCATGCTTTCAGGTCTCGTCAGGGGAACTGAGGGACGCTCAAGAAGCGAATGCCGCCAAGGCGGGGATTCCTCTCAAAGGGGGAGGCTCACTTGCCAACATTTTTGAGGATGTTAGCGATAGCATCGGTCTTGACGTTCTTGGCACTGTCAAGGCAGCGAAGAGATTCATGCAACAGGTTATAGCTATCTTTCATATATTTCTTTTAGTTTTGGGCACCATTCTTCGTTTTTCTAACTCTTCCGTTATGCCGCAGTGCAAGGCTATGTATGATCATGCCCTCTTTCGGCTCCGCGAGGAGCTTTATTACCGTGAAAAGGAGTGTACGAATCTTACCTCGATGATGCGGGATTCGGAGGCACACTCTGCCCGAGGAGAGGAAGAATTAGGGGAGATCCGAGCTGCTTTGGAGAGAGCGTTCTGGGAAAAGGCTGATCTCGCTGCATAGGTATTTCGCCCTACTTGTATCCGACCTTTGCTCCCATATTTCGACATAGGTTGGCTTACCTCTCTTTGGTAGGTTGAGCAAAATGGTTTTCAGATTAGTCGACTGAACACGGAGATTCTCGGGCTAAGGAAGCAAAGTGAGGTAGCGACTGAGGAGTTGGCGTCATCCCATGCTCTTCTCAAGAATGCTCGCAAGGAGATTGCTGCCTTGGCTGCGGCCAAGTTCGAGATTGAAAGAAATGCTGCCACTTATCTGGATGATGCAGCCACAACGCATAAAATAGCTCGTGACACATCGATAGCAGCTGAGCAGAAGCTAGTTCGGGCTATTAAACATGTTAAGGCAGAGGCAAGGAGAGAAACCCTAGAGGAGATCGGAGCCAGGGGCGTCGATCTGTCAGTCGATCTCGAGGAAGCCCGCGAATTGGAGAGAGAATTGGTGCTTGTAGTCATCCCAAATGAGGGAGAAGATAGCGATGATGAAGAGTAGTCCCCATGTCGTTTTGCATGCTATCCTTTTCCTTTTGTATGCAATCCCCGGGGGATAGATTTTGTAAATATGCCTTTTGTGGATACGTTTTTTGGCAATGTAAAAAGAGGGACTTTTCTTCCTTCAATTTTTTTGTTCGTTTGCTTTCATGGATTTAAACTTTTGACTTTTGACGTTAGCCTTTCGAAATTCGTTCTTGGAGCGATCGGGACCCTCAAATCGGGCTATTCCCCAAGGTTATATCGACAGCTTCTAATGGGCCGGTGGAA
This sequence comes from Nicotiana tabacum, assembly GCF_000715075.1. Taxonomy (NCBI): domain Eukaryota; kingdom Viridiplantae; phylum Streptophyta; class Magnoliopsida; order Solanales; family Solanaceae; genus Nicotiana; species Nicotiana tabacum. Next base: position 57,719,465 of record NC_134082.1, on the reverse strand, counting down.
TCGAGGAGCCCCCGAGGCCTCGCAGTTTCTCAAATTCTGCGGGGTAGCAACATTTACTCAATCTGGTAAAGGGGCACCAGGGCGATTCTGTCAGTACGTTTCCTTAGGAGAGGGTGATATTAACGCGGACAAAATTAATTGGCCTTTTGGGTAGAAGGCTTTGCCCCTATATATTCATTCACTCGCCTTTCTAATGGTGATTCAGCTACTTAAAGAGACTATCTCTTCCACAGAGCCTGGCGTTTTGTGCTAGTTTTTTCCGTTGCTTCAACTCAAATTTTTTTTCTCAGATCCACATATTTCTCCTCCTATTCTATCGTAGCCATGACCGCTACGTCGACGTCCGATCGCCAGGGAGAGGGGAGTTCTTCCTACGCTCTGCATTCAGTTGGTGATAGTGCCTATGCCCAATGAACGGGCCTCGGGGTGCCTTTCCTCGAGGAGAGCCATCATGCTGGGGAGGCCTCCCAATGTTCCTGGTCACCGGGAGTACGTGTTGATGATCATCTCATCAGTGGGAGAGGAAAACCTCAAAATGATCAGAAAAGATTGCGGATGGGGAGAAGGTGTGGTATTACAAGTACCTTCTTCCGAGGAGAGTATCATGACATATATTGAGGGGTTTTTGAGCGTATACACGTATATTTTTGCTTCAGGTCCCCCTAACTGGGTTGTGCTTGATTTCTGTCGGTGATATCTGGTTTCCTTGGTGCAGGCTCACCCCTTCCTTTGGAAAATAGTGCAGACGATGAGATATTTCGCCAAGAGCCGGGATAGAGTTTACCCTCAGTCATCTCATAAGGTTATACCAGCCAATGCGTTATCGGGGTCTGATCGCTCTGCAGCGTCGATCCACCTGAGTTCCTATCATTGGTAGCAAAGAGGAAGAGGACCGTGGATGGATGAATCAGTTCATTCGGATTCGAACGACCGATGCCATTCCTAGAGAATTTTTGCCATTTCCTGAGAAATGGAACTTCGCACGTAAGTGTCTCACCTGAACTATCATCGTTTTGATCGGTGGCGAGTTTTGTAATGATATCTTTCCATCCCACATTTGTAGATTTCGGCTGAATGCCATATTTGGGCCTCGTGCCAACTATTTGAACCCTTAGGGGATTTTTACTAATATTTCCTCACTATTTTGACTTTATACTTGAACTCAGTCATGCTATATTTTACTGTTTTCATAACTCAATCTTGTTTACTCTGTTTTAACACTTAAATGTTATTTTAAATGATATTTTGGGTTGAGCATCATGTTTTACTATTGCCCGAGTGGCTTGATTCTGACTAAGTACGAGGGCCTATGTTGTGAGGAAACACTGATTAAGATTATGAGGCCGAGTGCCTGAGATTTGTACGCCACAAGGTGGCTTGTTGATATGAGACCGAGAGCATATGTGATTATGCCACGAGATGGCTTGATATTGTGCTTGGGCCGTATGGGGCCCCTCCCAGGAGTCTGCACACCTCTAGTGAACGCGGGTACCCATTGTGATGTTAGATATAGCCCGAGGGGCTTGTGTTGTTCTATGACATTTCCCGAGGGGCGATCCTTTACGTGTTTATCTTTCCTAGTTGCTTGTCATTTACCTGCTTAATTGTTAGAAAAGGTTTTTCATGAAGTTTAAACTGAACTAAAATGACTTTACATATCTTCACTGATACACTATTTTTAGTGGCTTTTACTGCTTCACTGTAGCTTGTAATGTGCCTTCGATTTCATATTTCTATGTCTTTATTTATGATTATTACTCACTGAGTTGGAGTACTCACTTTACTCCCTGTACCCCGTGTGCAGATTTAGGCACTGCTGATCCTACTTGCGAGGGTTGAGAGCTCCCGGCAGATTTCGGAGTCCACGAGGTAGCTGCTCGGCGTCCGTAGCCCCGTGCTTCTCCCCCTTTATCTCATTTCATTTCTCTTGTTAGTGATTCTATAATAGCTTTGTAGACGCTTAAGACTTGTAGTATATTGATTGATGCTGATAACTAGTGACACCCTGGTATCAGGCTGTATTGGTTTTATTTTTCGCAACAATACTGTTTCACCTTATCTTTTTGGGATATTTATTACGTTTAAAACTTACCTGCATTATCTTAACTACTTAAAAATGATTTAGGAATGTCTCGACTGGCATTGTCTTCACGAGTGGCACCATCACAATCGGGTTCGGGTTTAGGGTCGTGACACCTATATGGAAGGAAGGTCATGCAGAAGATAGAAAATGTGATGTGAGACTTTAAAGTAAGTAAGGTAAAGGTGAGCAACGTACGAGATACTCAAAGGCAGAAGATCATGAATAGTCCATTCCTCGGATAAAAGGCTAGAATCACGGGGATTCAGTTACTAGGAATAATAATGGCATCGTCAGTAGCATATCTTCTAGCCTATGGTCTAGGTATCGAAAAGCCTGACTACGAGAGTAAAGAAGAGTTAAAGATGATGTGATGTCTTGCTTGACGTTTCAAAATGACATAAAGAAATCTATGATGCAAGCAAGTTGAAAGGTTGCAAGTAATATAAATAGAGATGTGTAGGATGCCAGCTATTGTATGGTGAAGCAACAAGTTTCTAGAAGATATGAGTAAGGATAAGAACAGGCGAGTGAGAAAGTAAGAAGATGGATAAGTCATCAGGATTAAGCCCATGAAAACAAGAAGAGCATATGGTTTCTCTAAGTTATACAAAGCTCACTATACCATGAATGAACTCAAAGGAGTCTAAGACTAATAACATTTAAAAGAGACGGAATGCTGCCCTGTTAAAAGAATTAGGGTGTAATTGTTATAGACAAAGGATGATATTTGGGCCTTCGATTAAGTAATGATCCAACGAAGAAAAGAAAGTGATCTCATGAATTAGACAGGATCAAAATGCACACGCAAGGTGAATCACATTGGTATGCTGTGAGATACGGTTATGAAAGCATGGTATCGCCCCAGGTGGATCAATCTAATCATTTCAGATGTTCCCTGATAAAACATGAACCCTAGTGGCAGTATTACATAAAAGGTTAAGTTATCAGGGGTGGATTATGGATCAAAATTGAGGTGAATCAACAATGGATGGATAAAAGTTATAAAGTATGAGAGGATATTAAGCCGTCATTCTTAAGATGAACAATAATATGGAAGCAGTAGGGGACATAGATTTATACGTATAGGATAAGCAATGAAAGTAACCTGAAATTTTGTAGCAGACCTTAGTAACGAGAAATCGAGGTAAGAGTTATGATATAGTATGACCTATGTAGATGTAGTAAAGTCATACGAATGGATAACCAGGTCTATGAAAAAAGATATAGCAATATTGGTAAGTTCGACAAAATACCAAGCAACGAACTTCAGGATTGGCTAAAAAGCTGGAGGAAAAAGGAGAGGAGAGTTGCATAGACACACTTACAAGGCCAGTATCATAGAAGCTGCATGATGGAAGGTAGAAACAGTTATGAGATTTGAAGGAATTCGATCACAAGTCATGGCGTGGGAAAGAAGCCTAAAGGGGGGAATGCTCTGGCCTTTGGATTTATTCATAGAACAACTGCCTAGATGGAAAGGAGAGTATTAAAGTATTCACATGAGCTATAAGTTATGAAAATGATGAGAGCATCAGTCAACATTCAAGGACGAATGTTCCAAAGGGGGGAATGATGTTATGCCCCACAAGGAAACCATACAAAGTTTGATCAAATTCACCAAAATGTGATGTTCTACATCTACCAAGTAGCGATCTTCAACAAGGAATTCATGCAAAGTTATACAAATTTTTCCCTACTTCGATCCTCCGTTATGTGTTTCATCGCAAAGACGCGTGTTAGAGGGATTGTCAAGAGAATCAACTCAGGTATGTTAAGGCTATCCCTCCTTTCTTTTTGACATGATCCATATGAAATAAAAGAAACGAGCAAATGCACAACTTTCATAAATGACTATATTCATAGAAATCCTAGGGGTGTCTATATTCTTGATTTCCCATGTGAATTATTATTATATCTTCTGTTCATGGGTCTCAGAAAAATATGTATTTGATAAAGTTTATCCGAAAGGCATATTGATTTTTATGGTAATCCGATAAAATATTATTAACGTATTTCTTATGCATCTCATTCATTTATACATGTACATTGACTCATGACCAGATAGAATTATATACACGTATATATGTATATTATATGTATATTGGATATGGAAAAAGGTTACGGTGTTATATACGCACCACCACCTGATCAACTGGTATACGTTGATGATTTGCCCACAGTGGTCGAGATGATATGATGGGATGCCCTCAGAGGCTTGATGATATTATGAACACATGTATCTATGCACGACATGACATTCATATGTATATGCATGACACTATAAGTACTTCATGATTTACAGAGTCGTCTAGAATTACAGGTTGAGTCATTTACTCTATATTTCTTCCATGTCTGTTATGTACTTATTTATGTGCCTTACATACTCTATACATTTTTGTACTGACGTCCCTTTTTCTTGGGGATGCTGCGTTTCATGCCCGCAGGTCCCGATATATAGTCTAGAGCCCTCCAAGTAGGCAATTAGCACAGCGGAAGATGTTGGTACGCTCCATTTGCTTCGGAGTTGCTTGTTTGGTTAGTATGATTTGGAAGTGTATTATTTAGTATGGCGGGACACTGTCCCGACCTTTATGAAAATTGTGTATCCTTAAAGTCTTGTAGATGGATGCCATGTATTTAAAGGATTGTATGGCCTTGTCGGCCTATGTTCAGTATACGAGTGGTTATTTTGGTATTATAGGCTCGTACATCATATGTATAAGTTTGGCTTACAAGTTGGATCGTCCAGTGTCGAGTATTTCTCCATGTTTTATTGTACCTATCTCACGACAACCTCTCTGGCTCATTTACCTATGATAGTATGATACGAAAGATACGTTACATAGGCACTCGGTTGAGTAAGGTACCTGATGCCTGTTGCGGCCCATCGGTTTGGGTCGTGACAGGAATGTTTTGCAAAATGCCAGGTACGCTCTCAATCAACTACCTTTGGCATAAAATGATGTTGTGATGATAGTTCCACTAGGAATACCATGAACAACATAAATGTGAGCAGTAATCTAGCACCTTGTAATAGTATAACACTTTGTAATAGGGTGCTACCTATGCACCACCATAGAGTAAAAATCTGTAACAACCTGACCAATCATTTTGAGCTTTAGCATTTCGTTCGGCAATTTGAGAATTTAAGTAGCTTCATATGATACATTATGACTTGCGTGAATGGTTGGTTTTGATATTCGACACGTTTGGAATTGTTTTGGAAGAATGATTCTCAATTCGAAGCTTAAGTTGAAAGAGTTGGCCAAGGTTCGACTTTTGAGTAAATGACCTTAGAATCGAGATTTGATAGCTTCGATAGGTTTATATTGTGATTTGGACTTGGGCGCATGTTTGGATTGAAATTTTCATATTCCTAAGAAGTCTTGACTCTATTTGTTGAAAGTTGGCTATTTAAAAGTTTGAGAGTTTTTGGAGTTGACGTTGATGTTATCGGTCTCTAGTTGGTGTTTTTGGACCTTGGATTGGTTCATTTAGTTGATCGGAACTTGTGTTTGATGTTTTCTCGTAATTCGGAATGTCTAAATATTATTCAGACACGTTTGCCAAAGTTTGAACGCTTGAAAGTTAAGAGAATGATTGTGACCTTAGATTCTTGCTTTTGAAGTTAATTATGGTGTTTCAAGCCTTTTGATAAGTTGAGGTTAGGTATGGACTTGTTGGTATGATTGGATGGGACCCCTTGGACCTCGGGTGAGTTTTGGGATGGTTTATGATTAATTCTAGGTCTTTTTGAGTTGTTGGTAACTGGCCGTCGGATTTTGAATCACGATCGCGGAGGTCCTAGTAGCGTTCGCGAAGAGAAAACTGCATTTTGGGTCTTTGAATCGCAATTGCAGAAGGAAGGGCCGTGATACATAAAAGAAATTTTCTGATGTTAGTATTATAACTTCGGGAGCTTAAGGAATTTGATAAATATCCAGCAATAAAGTTTTCGCTCTTTAAGTCTAGTTTTCAAAAAATTTAATTGTTTATTATTTGGAATTTTTTACAAGGAGTTATGGCCATTATACGAAAGGGTGTGTGTGCAGAGGAAAGTTGGTCTTCTTCGCGTTCGCTTTGCAGGGATCGCGTTCATGATGGTTGAGGCTTTAAGCCTTCGTGTTTGCGTTTAGGACTATGCATTTGCGTATTGTTGAGCTAGGCTGGGCAGGTATTGATGGGGTCTTCATTTCGTTCACGTTGGTATGTCCGCAGTCGTGAAAGTCTAATAGTGGTGTTCATCGCGTTCGCGAGGGGAGTGCCGCAAACGCGTAGAGGATATTGTGGCATTGTGATTTTATGCATCACGATCGTGAAGTTACAACCGTGATCACATAAGGTACCAATGGGCAAAGCATATAGTACTCTATTTCGGACCTTGAGATCATATTATCACATTGTGAGTTATGGATAAGAATTTTTTACTCAGTGTTTATTATATTACATGATTCTATCGATTTTAGCATCTATAAGAGAAATTAGGGGAGGGGGTGGGGGTGTGTGTAAACTTTCCTGAAATGAATTATCGAGTTTTGTACATCGATTTGGTGCCGAAATTGGGTAAAATTAGAATGGTTGGACTCACATTCGAATAAGTTGTCGGCATTTATGTGTTTTGAAGGATTTGGAGGTACGAGCTCGGGTTGATTTTTTGGTTGACTTTGAGTATATGATTAAAGATTCGACCTTTATTGTTTGAGTTTGTTTTCTTTCACATTATTTGGTGATTTAAAGTTATATCAAGCTAGTTTCAAGCCGTTCGGAGGTCGATTAATGTGGGATAGCATTTTTAGAGTATCGTTGGGCTTGCTCGGTATTTGATTTAGCTTGCTTCAGGTAAGTATCTTACTTAAACTTGGTCGAAGCACTAGTGGGTGCACATATGTGTGGGGTTTGAGCCTATGTGCAAGAACTGGGGTATTATCCATGCTTGGGGTAGTACTTAGGCTATGACATGCCTTGAGTTGATTGATAAGCCTTATGATGTGATGTTTCTCATATTTGTAACCATGTTGTGAGCTATTTGATCCATGTTTGAGGTTACATAGAGGCTAATCTCCTGATTGAACTTGATAATTGCTATTTTCGTGATGAAATTGCAGATTTGAGCTATAATAGCACACTTTGCCCATGCATACACCTTAGCATGTCACTAGTTCAGGAGCATGAAATCTAATATTCAATGATCATATACATGTATTCTTGTATATTTGCTTCTGTGCGATATGAGTTGGACTGGATGCATGTGACCATGCCGGGAGAATTCTATTGTTATACTCGTGACCACGCTGGGGGGATTGTATTGTTATGTATATGACCACACTAGGTGGATTGTGTTGTTATTACTATGACCACGCCAGACAAATTGTATTGTTATGCATATAACTACGCTGGCAAATGTTTTTATTGTGCCTGTGACCACTCTTGGTTAATTATGATATTGAGCCTGTGACCACACTAGACGGATTGATTTTTTGGCATGTGAGTTATCCGTGTTGATCTATGTATTCATATTATTAACATGTGAGTTTTTCGTCCAACACGTGAGTTGTCCGTGCGAATTTAGCTATTTATATTATTAGCATGTGAGTTGTCTGTGTAGCATGTGGATATGGATCCACCCCCTAGGGTCACTCTATCATATTGTTGTCTTGATGGTGTACACGTAGATTATGAGAATTCGATGGGTTTCCGGTTCATGTGAGCTTTGGAAGAATTAGTTATCGATTTGATTTGTTAACTGAGATTGTGTCATGTGATATTAATTTAGCTTGAAGAGTATCTCTTTGATCCCCTTCCATTCAATCGTATATTATGTGAGCATTCAATACTAGTTGTGCATCGATTACTTGTGATGTCTAGGATGAGCTGCAAGATGTGTTCTCTGTGTTGTAGAGTTAGGCCAATCTTGAGAACTTGAGGCTAGGTTTAGATTTCAGCTTGGGCTTGGTGATTTCAGTTGTGTGAGAATGAGCTTTTGTAGTTATATATCCCGTGGTGTCCCTAGGAGTGGTATTGTGGCTTAGTGAGTGGTTAGATAGCTATATAATGAGTATTATATGACTGCGAGGTATGCTTAGATGGTTTGGATGTGACATGAAGAATTTCGATCAAGATGTGAAAGGACTTAGGATGCTCAATTTGTGTCTTGATGTGTTGCACAGTCTTGAGTTATGAGGAGGTTAGGGGTCTTTCATGATGTTCATTGTGGAATGAAGTAGATTCTTATGTCTTGTTGAAGAGTTCGATTTTAGAAGATTAAGTGATTGCATTATGGTTGGGACCCTGATAGGGCGTAGAGAGATTCCAGTTTGAGGCTAAGCAAGTGGGTTATCTCCTATGGGATTTTTTGGAATCGTGCGATCCTTATGATATTTCTATGAAGAGTTTTCTTTATACTCAGTGAGTTATATGTATTTCAATTTGAGTTTGGATTGCTTGAAAGAGTTTGCACGGCTATCACAAGGATGGATATGCACTTAACGGGTAATTTGAGGTACTTTTATGAGTTGTGCAACATGAGTTTATGTAGGATTCAGTTGAATTATAGTATGATTTCTTGGCAGTTATGGAGTAAGGGTATTGTGGGTTGTCAAATGTAATGTTCTATGGCTTCAAGCTAAATGGGAGAGTCTGTTATCGACGATCAGATTGCGCATGGTTATGCATTATATTGGTTTCAGTCTGAGGCATATTTGAGGATCAATTGTGACTTGAAGAGGTTGGACTTGAGGATGACTTGAGAAATGGAATTAATAGATGCGTGATGTGTTATACTTAATGGGGATACTAGAAATCTTATAATATCTCGGGTTTGCTATTCATGGTGGATGTATTGTGTGTGGAGTAGGATTCACACGGTAGCTTAGAAATGTGGGTTGCTGCTTGAGGTGTTTGTTTTCTAATGGAGCACAAGTCGTTCCGCTCGCTTTGGCAGTGCATTTGAGATTAGAATATGGTGTATGAATCTTGAGAAAGTTCTAATGGATGTAGGATTCATATGTGGTATTTGAGAAATTTTCATATTTGTAAATGGCTACGAGCTGAGATATTCATGGGACGGTATCAGGACTCGTGGTATTTGTGTATCATTATGGATTTTACATTTCATTATCAAATAGGTTAAGTAAATAATGTTAGATTCACATAAGGTATCTTGATAGTGGGTATCTCGGATGCAGTATTTTTGGGTACCTAAGAGAGAATATAGTGGCTTTAAGGCATTCAGACGACGAGGTTTCATACTAGGATCTCTTGTAGTGAGCTTTGGGTTATGGTTCGTAGCGTACTAGCAAGGAGAAGTGTTAACTTGAGCGCAAGTCGAGAGAAGTTCAAAGAAATAGGTTTATTTGGTAGTTGTTTGGATTAGTTAAAATAGAAATGATCAGTTCTTCTGGTTTTTTAGTGTGTCGAGGTTTTGTAGATGTGTTATGGTAATATTCCTGGGTTTGGCAATCTATGTAACTCGGTTGAGTTAGAAGGATCCAGTTCTAATGAATTGGTTATGTTCATATGGGTTTCTTAGAGTTCTCTATGGTGTAGACCATGACTGAAGATGGATATTTTCTACAAGTATGGGGATTTTGTTTTGCGTTATGATTTTCTCGTGAATGAGGGTTTAGTGGTAGGTTTCTAGCTGATGGGGCATGTATCCTACTTATGAGTCATAGTTGATAATGGGATCCTCGTGTTTCATATGATGGTATGATAGATGCAGTGCGACATGTGAGATCGAGGTTTGTATGTACAAGATTACATGAGTTCTAGACAACATGGGCAGTTTTAAATGTTTAGGAGAATGCTAGTACTATTTGGTATTACTTAAGAAGAGTGTACATTTCAGAAGGGCGCATTGTGTCTTGAGTTGTGCATGCTTGACTAGTATTATGGTAATCGATTGGGTGATCGACTGTTGATGATCAAATTTTTCTATATGACCCGCAAGAATTATGGAAGTAATTCTCGAGAGATAACTATGTATGAGAGATGTGCCGTTCATTTGAGTGGTGGAATTGGTACCAGCACATGGGGATTCTTGTATCATAAGGATTTGAGGACTAGAAGGGTTCTGAAAAGCAGATGGCTCCTTGGTTGTGGACGATGAAGGTATGTTAAGAGGCTGACGACTGATTACATGTGTTATGGATAGGTTATGTGGGCTTTTGAAAGACTATTTATCTACTTTAGGATAATCATAATTGATTTGGGGGCCAATTGGCATACTTATTGAGAATATATGCTTTATGTCAGATCGAGTTGATTTATTTAGTACAACTATAGTTGTGGGTGTGTCATGGATTAAAGTTGATCTTATTCATGTTTGATATATTCCATGTGTTACTCTTCTGTGATATGATGAGTTCTGAGTTTGTTGACGATTTGCATGCATGATGCGGTTTTGTGGCAAAATTAGAGTGAGATGGTTCTTGGGGTGTCGAATAATGGATTGCGCCTTGGTTATGGTCTTCATATCTGTGCTATATTGTGCTATTCGTTTCTCCATAGTTATTGTCATGTGCTTCACATGTTTGTCGTAGATATGCATATGCTTAGTCATTTTGAGCATCAAGGTATAAGGTATCCTATGTGGACCAGTGTTCGAATTGGGTCATGTATTGCAACAGAGATATGTTGGGATGTGATTATGGTATGTTTGGAAGAACAACGTCACTAGTCAGCTTAGAATTTGGGTTATGTCTCATGTTGGGCGAGAGGGCTCCATGACTTCTTGATTTGATGTGTGGTTATGAGTTTCTATGTGTTTCATTCAATATTGGTTGTGTACGAAGGTTTAATACTGGTACCGGATTTTTGATTGGGCAAATATTATGGCCGGAAGTTATTAATATGAGCATATAAGTTATGCAGTATACCATGTGATTATATCTTGGGTTGTGGTTATGGCTTAATACAACATGTTCAGACTTATATAGTGTATAGATGCGAGATTCGTGTCTTATAATAATTTAGTATGTTGGAGATTGGATTCCAAGTTGTGGACTAATGTTGATGTAATGATATTCAGCTAGGTTGTGTTGTCATGCTTATATGGATTATGGTGACATGGGACCACCCATGAGTATTTTCATGATAAGTTTATACAGTGATCAATGGCTTTTGAATGACTCGTAGCATGTTCGAGGATGAACGCACGTCTAAGTGAGGGAGAATGTAATGATCCGATCAATCGTTTGAGAAATTGCATTTCGTTCGGTGGTTTGAGGTCTTTAGTATCTTCATATGGTGTATTATGACTTGTGTGTATCATCGGATTTGATTTTTGAGTGGTTCAAGTTTGATTTGGAATATTGACCAAGTTTGACTTTTGTGTATTTGACCTCAGATCGGAGTTTTGATAATTCTGTTAGGTCCGGATGGTGATTTTGGACTTGGGCATATGCCCGGATTTGTATTTGGAGGCTTCTAGAAGGTTTTGGCCATAATTAGCAAAAGTTGGCAATTTGAAGGTTTGAAAGATTCATAAGTTTTAGCGGGAGTTGACTTTGATGATATCGGGTGCGGATTGTTATTCTGGGAGTTGGAGTATGATTTTTATGTCATTTGGAACCTGTGTGTAATATTTTAGGTCATTCCAAGTTGATTTGATATAGTTCGACACGAGTTTTGGAAGTTGAAAGTTCAAAAGTTCATTAAGTTTGATTTGAGGTGCGATTTGTGGTTTTGATGTTGTTATGTGCAATTTGAGGCCTCAACTAGTCCATGTTATATTTTGGCACTTGTTGGCATCGGGTGAGTTTTCAACCATTTTGGGCTATGTTGTTTCTGTTAGTTTCTGATGCTTCACTTGTTCTTTGCGATCGCGAGGATGAAGCCTCGATCTCATTATGTTAGCAGCTGGTCTCCTTTGCGTTCACTCTACAAGTATCGTATTCGTGGTGGTTGAGGATTTAAGCCTTCGCGTTTGTGTTTAGGACTTTGCATTCACGTAGTGTTGAGCTAGGTTAGGCAGGTCTTGATGGGGTCTTCATCGCATTTGCGTTGGTGCGTCCCCATTCGTGAAGGTTTGGCAGTTGCGTTCATTGCATTTGCGAGAGGAGTGCCATGAATGCATAGAGGAAATTTTGGCAGTGTGATTTTTGTGCATCGTGATCGCGGGGGTACAACTGCGATCGCGTAGGGCACCACTAGGCAGAGCATATAATACTGTATTTCGGACCTTGACCTCATCTGTCACATTTTGCATTATATAGCTCAGATTTGTGCAATTTTGGAGAGGATTTTCACCACATGGATTGGGGTAAGTATTTTTCACACAGTTTGATTATATTACATGATTCTATCTTTTCTTTTGGCATTTGATTGATGATTCAAAAAGAGAAATTGGGGGTTGTTATTTAATCTTTCCTATAGTGAATTATCGAGTTTGAACATCGATTCAGAGTCAGATTTTTAGTATGGTTTCACTCGTATTGAATGGCTTATCGGAATTTATGAGTATTGACCGAGGTGCAAGTTCGGGTTGGCTCTTTGATTGACTTTGAGTATTTGATTAAAGATTCGACCTTCATTGTTTGGGTTTGTTTCCCTACGCATTATTTGATTTTGAGTTACTTTTGGCTAGTTTCGAGCCGTTCAAAGGCCGATTCATGTGGGATGACGTTTCTATAGATTTTTGGGCTTTCTCGATATTTGATTTGGCTTGCTTGAGGTATTTATCTTATCTAAACTTGGTTGAGGCACTAGTTGCATGAGTTTTTAATGAAAGCTACATGTTATGGGAGCGCATATGTGCGGGGTTTGAGCCCATGTGCGAGCACCAGTGTAATTATCCATGCTCGGGCAGTACTTATGCTATGACATGCCTTGAAATGATTTTTAAGCTTTATGTTGTGATGTTTCTCATATTTGTAGCCATGTTGTGAACTATTTGATCCATGTTTGAGGCTAGAAATAGGCTAATCCTCTGAATGAACTTGATAATTGCTACTCCTGTGATGAAATTGTTGATTTGAGCTATGATAGCACACTTTGCACATGCATACACCTTAGCATGTCATTTACACCAGTCCAAGAGCATGAAATCTAATATTCATTAATCATATACATGTATTCTTGTATATTATCTTCTATGTGATATGATTTCTGGTTTCCTATGACCATGCCGAACGGATTTCCCCGTGACCATGTCAGATGGATTATGTTATTGAGTCTATGACCATGCTGGGCAGATTGTGATATTGATCTTGTGACCGTGCTGGGCGGATTGTGATTTTGGCACGTGAGTTGTCTGTGCATCACATGAGTTATTCATGCGGATCCAAATATTAATATTATTGGCATATAAGTAGTCTGTGCAACACGTGAGTTGTCCATGCGGTTGATATCATTAGCACATGAGTTGTTCATGCTACACGCGAGTTGTCCGTGTAGAATTTGGATAAGGATCCATCCCCCCTAAGGTCACCCTCCCATGTTTCTCTCTTGATGGTGGACACACGGATTATGAGAAATGACAGTTTTCTGGTTGATATGAGCTCTGGGAGAGTTGGTTATTAGGTAGATTCGGTTATGTAGATTCTGATGTGTACCTGGGAGTCATTATGTGAATTTTATTTGGATCGGGTTGCCTGCTGCAACAGATTGGTATTTGGTTATTACATTTCATCTTTACTTGTAACTTCCTTGGTTATTACCTGATTTATTTGCATATCTTCCTTTTATGATGGATTGTTGACTGAGTAGAATACATTGAGAAAACTGAGAGGGCCAATTTGGTTTTTTTATGTAATTCCATGATTTGATTATATTTTCTATTCTATACTTATTGGAATTATAAATTGTACAGGTGATAGTTAGTATCATTTATAATTCATGTTTCTATTACCTCGCCGAGGTTAGTTATAATACTTATTGAGTATGTAAGGTCAGTTGTTCTCATACTACAGTTTTGCACCTTGCGTGCAAATCTTGGAGCTAATGTTGTTGTGTATGGCGAGAGCTGATATTGAAGATGTAATTGCCTTTTGAATTTAGTTACCACTTTTCCATGGTAGTTTTAGGTCTAAATTTTTCTATGTACATTTCGAACAGATGTTGTATTTACTCTCATATCAGTTTTTGAAATCTAAGTCTTATTTACTTATGACTTGTACTACCAATCCTTGGGATTTTGTATAGAAGATGAGTTATTTTAATCATTCGCTCTTATTATTCTCGTTTAAGTTGTAAGTAATATTATTTGGCTTACCTAGCAGGTTGGTTCGGTGCCATCATACTAGATGGATTTTGGTTCATGACTAGGTCGTTCACCTCAACAGAATTATGTAACACCACTCATATGGTATTGGATCATTGATCGATTCTAAAGCAGCACTACAATAGAGTAGCAAGTATGGTCGATGCAGTTTTACCCAACAAAGGTCGGGATCGAATCCACAGGGAGTTAATGAGTTTGGTGTTAGGTTTATATTTGAGTAGATATGCGAGTTTTTCTCTTAATTGTACTTCCACAAATGGTTGGTTTTGTTTTCTACTTCTACTTCTATTTGATAACATCCAATAGCTAAAACTAAGTACAATGTTTTTGTTGGTTGTTTTCAAAGATTTAAAGGGACTAGGGTAGTGACTTCCACCTAGGTGGATATCTAACGAGTATCGAGAATTTTGGGCAAGCTTGTTTTGATCGAGGTCGTGATATAACCATCACACATAAGTGCTCACTCTATACCTCTCATTAGTTTGAGTGATTTTGCCCAATTTGGCTTTCTCAAGTCCAAATGAGTGTTCATGCATAACAAATGATATTGGCATAAGTCGGGTATTACTATTTTTAGGGTTAACCCTTTAATTGGGGCTATCAATCTCTTGAGTGCACCCTAATTCCTTTTTAGCCAAATTTTCCTAGACTTAGTCCCTCTTTCTCAAGAAGAGTCTAAGTCATAAAGGCACGGATCAATGTTTACAACCACCAATTCTACAATTAAAGCATGAATTTGGCTAAATATCACTAACCCATAAATAATTAAGCCCTAACATTCAAGACCCATTAAATATCCACACTGGGGTTGGGTCACAACCGTAGCTATAGGTTTAGCTGCTCATGAAATTAGCAGAAATAAAAGATAAAGAGAAGATAAAATCTATAATTCTATATTAGAAGATGAAAATCTAAAATTATAAGGTAAATACCGTACCAAAATTGCCCAAATAGGTAAAACTATCCGTCTCACGTGTTCAGCAAAACATAACTTAACCTAAAAATGTGAAAAAGATCTATTTATACTAGGCTAAAATTCTCGGACAAAAATGAGACCTGTACCGCGGTCTACGTTTCTCCATATTTGAATTTAAAATAGGACTTATTTCGCGAACATCATAAAATCCACCGCGTCCGGGTTAGCTTAAACCGCGGCCACGTAATTTGGACACGGACCACGTTCTTTCATCAAGCTTAACTTGCATAGCCTCTGAACCTCAGAGTATGCTCTATATGAAAATACCATCACTACCGTGCTAGATATTAACTATGCTTGTAATTCTGTGAAAGTACACTCTCTCTGAATCTCACTTTTGCAGGTCGCGTATTTGTGACCGCCTCAGCAGTGGTCCTTTCGCGGTCGCTCTTTTCTGTCGTTGTCAGCGCTCCAGTCGCAAACTTAGATTTGTGCAAGTTTGACTCCTCATGAGTTGATTATGGCTTCTTTGCCTAATTTTGACCAAATCCTGCAAGCAAACACATTAAGTCAGTTTTTGGGAATACTTTTACTCATTTTCAACACAAAACGTAAGCAAAAGAGAGCACATAATAGGTTAAAATCCATAGTTATCAACTCCTCCAAACTTAAGCTTTTGCTTGTCCTCAAGCAAACAAAGAAATTCCCACCTCCACAAGAAAAAGAAAGGATTATTTCAGCTATCCTAAGGTGACTTCATCAAACATCAATTAGTATTAACAATTACCCTCAACACAAATGTCTTATCAACAACACACAACCTTTTTAGTACCATAGTTCTAGTGCGACACAATTGCATCAAGAGTTGACTTCACTCACCAAGCAAGCTCGCCCTACTATGTAGGTCGTTGTGGAACCCAAACTTTTTCTCCTTTCTCTCCATAAGCAAATCTCACTTAAGAATTGAAGCACTCAAAAAAAGGATTGTGAATAATCTCATCTCTCACAAGGGAATGTCACAAGTCTGGATTTAAGTACCACAAGCTTTCCCCTATGTGAATCACCACTAATGTAAGCTCACTCAACTCGAAATCCTATAGGGCTTTTACGGGAATGTAATAAAGGCTTTTGGATCAAGGTAGGATATATCTTTCTATGAAGGTTTAATCTTTCCTTCAGCACTTCATATTCTCATTTCAGCTCACACTTTCTTGACTCTTTTAGTCATTTTCTTCTTCCGTAGGGGAACTAGAGAAACACACTGTCACTTTATCTTGTTCATGACAATCATTTTCTCCTTTTCTAATCATTCAAAGCCTTTCATCATTGATTTCATTGAATCCCTTCATTTTTCTATCTTATTCACTTTCTTTTTGACTTTTTGGCTTGTCTTTCTTTTCTTTTACCTTCCCTTTTCTTCATTTTGTATCTTTTATCATTTTTACATTCCTCGTCTCTCCCCCCAAACTTATGCTTTTGCCAATTTTAAATGCTAAGGAAAGATCAGGTGCCAAGAAAGGGTTATTATATAATGGATAAAGGCTTGTATCATGGTTATTGAAAGAACAAGGGCTTTGGCTCAACGGGGTTGACTAGGGATATTATATTTGGTGGGCTATGGTTACTTTCAAGTCTCAAGTTGGATCAAGGAGAGCCTATAATCATTTGTCTAGTCGAGAAACACTTAGAATTTCGTCTAGACAAACATTCAAGGCAAGTTCTAGACTTATTAGTACGAGACTTGGACTTGGAAATCAATACCTCACCTCACAAGCTGTTAGATTGCTAAAGTGAATAGAGTCGAGGGCCCACAACAATCCAAGCTAAGATTGAGAAATACAAATGGCTCCAAGAAGCCACTCGATGATTTTTTAGTCAGCACAAGAGTCTTAAGGTCACAACTAGCACTATTCTTTGCCAATCAACTTGTTTCCAACCATAAGGTTAAATATTAATATGTTAGGCCCAAGTGAAGCTTGGCTGAAATACTTTTATTCATTACTACTATTTACACAAAAACATAAAGAAAACAGACTCAAACCCTTAAAAAGGTTATCACGCCATCCATCATCGGGAAGAGCCACCAGGTTCACACAACATCCAACTTTGGAAAAAATCGTGGTATTAAGAAAACTAAAGGCTTATTGATCACGAAGCTAAAAAATCAAAAAGAAGCTACTAATGGAAATAAAAAGCTAAACTATTACGGAAAAGGAACACAATAAGTTATAAAATAAACTACGGAAAGTAAAATGAATATGTACAATGATGGAAAGAAACATACTCAAATTGGGAATGAATATATACATGGAATGGTAAAGTTATATACATACCAAAAGTGAAAAATAACGACAAGTAAAAACAAAGAAAAATAGTATCATAATTATTACATGCTAGTTATCAAATCAAAATAGGACCACCGCCCAAATAAAAGCTAGCATTGTCCTCAATGCTAAAAGCAAAAATAAGATCAGGGAAGGGATATAGAGTAAAGAAAACTCCCTATGTGGTCTGCATAGGGTCCTACATATTAGTGGGGTCCTCAGACTGCATAGGATCAGCAGCTCCCACTGGGTCCACTAACTGGATCTCCAAATATGACTGGGGGACCATGGGGTTGCTGAGCATCTGGATCATCTCTATAGCAGCCTATGTAGTGGCAACCGACTCCTCAGACTGGCCAGCTGCTGGTGCCTCATGCTCTTCTGCCTATGTTGTTGTGACGTGTTCCTCCAAGTGCAAATCCAGTGGAATATCACCAGCTGATGTGAACCTCTGTACATCCTGCCTCATCTGCTCCACTGATTATTTTGAAGCCTGAGTCTTCTTTACCTTCTTGACCTAGTTGCCCAGGTCCGTTATAGATTTTCCCTGAGTAGCCAAAGTGTCCATGATTTGCTTTTGGTTGTCCAAGAGCTTCTTCTGGTTGTCTAGAAGCTCCTTCAATGATTCCTCCACTGATGAATGAACCTAAGGCTGTGCTAGAGCTGACTGAGCTGCTACTGCACTGGATAATACAGATAGCTTTGATGTTGCTACCTACATCCAGTTGTTGATACTAGATAGAATCTAAGAAAGCCGTAGTGTAGTCTGGGGGTAGGCGAAAGAAGATGGCACAGATATGGCATAGTAATGGATGGACCAGATGGAGGAGGAGGTACGACAGCTAAGGATCCCCCTGTTGTGGATGGCTTTGACCCAACAACCACAACCATTGGCTCTTCAGACTGGCCAGTGGGGATAATAGCCTTACCCTTTGCTTTAGGGTTATCCGGTCATTTGGTGCTAAAACATGAGAAGGGTTGCTTTGGCTTTGTCTTAGTGTCGTAATTCTTATTCTCAACTCTCTAGTCCTCAAAATACATGGTAAGGAAATTGGGGTAGGGGTAGGATCTTTCGTCCTTCCCAATTGCCTTTGTGATGTTGTAGTGCATGAGGTTCCTCACATTGATGGGATACCCTACCATGATGGAGGCAATTGAAACACACTGGGTGAGTTGAAGAACACTGTCACGCTGAGACGGATCTAGCCGGCTGCATACAAAGGTGGACCACCCTTTGGTTTCAAAACTGAGGGTGTTTCTAGCTATTGGGAACCCAGCTGTGACCCATGTCAGTGTCGTCCCGAGAGCTAATATCTCTGCCAACCATGGACGGGCTGCTTCACCAAGTGCCAACTTTTCCAAATATTGCACAACTTCCACATTCTAGAAACCGACATACTCATCCAATGTCTGGCCATCAAATTGGATCCTCAGATTCCATACCTTTGTCATAATGGTGCCCTTTTTGATGTGGGCCATGTTTGCATTGAATTCCTTAACAAGATATTCATTGGCATCCGGAACCTTGCTAGTGAATCATTTCCACCCTTCTCTCTCCTCAAATTGCCTTTTTACATTTGGATTGTGGAGAAGAAGGTCTCGCTCTATGAATTTACTCTCAAGGGTGAGTGACCTTTGGGGCCACCATTCTCGGAATTTCTGGTAGGCCAACACACTCACAAATCTGTGCTGCCACACCTCCATTTTTCTTGATCTTTCCAAACCCCCAAAAATAGTATCACCCCTCTCCCATTTTCCGGGACCTCGTCATCATCAACATTTATAGGGGCAGGGGCATATAGTGAGGTCGGAGTTGCAGTAGGTGGGAAGATGATCCCAAAGCCTCACTACCTTCCTCTAAGCCATAAGACGACTCAAAAGGAGAGGTAGTTTCATATCTCAACTGGTATTTCCCCAGGAAATCTGTAGGGACATGGGTGGGTACAGAGTAGCCTTCCAAAGCTTCTCGGAAAGGGACATATTCACTCTTATATGAGTAGTCTGCTACTCTATCCGCAACTTTGATGGTAGCTCGCATCTTCCCAATGGAATTTTGGGCCGCTAGTGGTAACTTGGTCTTTCCTTTTCCCCTGCCTCGGGATGGTTCTGCCCTCCCTTTAGGTTTATCGCTTCCACCTCTGGATTGGACCATTATTAGAACAATGCTTTATGTGAATTAAAACATTGCAGCTAAAATGCCGAACTGCTTCTCAGAAACCAGGCATCGCGGACTGCGAAAAGGTGACCGCGGCCGCTAAGTGCCCACCGCGGACCACAGATAGGTAACTGCAGCTGCGGAGAGAATAGGATCAGACTACTAACTCTCTGAACTTTGATCACCGCGGACCGTGAAAGAGTAGACGCGACCACAAAATATCAACCACGGATCGCGAGCTTACCCACACAGTTCCCACAAATTAGGAACAATGGAGCATGAAAAAGCGATCGCAGTTCGCGAAATTAAAAAAGCACGGGTACTGAGGAACATTTGTAACCTAGGGTTTTTACTAAGTAGGAAAATTTATGCAATTACAAGCATAGTTAATAACTCTATCCCCCATTAAGTATGTAAAAATTACCCACATAAATTTAGGCATCAATGTTTAGATTTTGGCAAGTAATCAAACTCTAATTAAAAGGAAAAAGTTAAACTAAGAGAAGAGAAAAGAAAAAATATAAAATTAAAGCAATGATTTGAGCATACGAGTTGTGAAATTGAGAGAAAATTGGACTCTTGATTAATAAAACGAGATTGAGAACTACTCTGAGGAAGGTGAATAGTTCTATTGTCTGGTGGGAAATCAGGGTTCAAAAAGGTTAAAAAGTCTAAATACCTCCTATTTATACTTAACAGTTGTAGACCCCACCAACTTATCTGAACATGGCCGCAAAATTCTATCGCGGTCCGCATTCTTTTACCTGATGAAGAACATCAAAAAACAACTGACCGCAGTATGCGAAATTATGAATGCGGTCCTGAAATACACCGCGGACCGCCAAATTCTCAATGCGGGCGCAAACTCAACATGAGAGAGCTGGTATTTTGAGCTCTTCAGGTACGCGTCTGCTAACAAAATGCGCCCCCGTGTACTGCTAATGCAGACCGCGAGATTTTGGGCTTCCCCATACATAGGCAATTTTTTTTAGCCAAAGTCCTGCACTGCACAAACAATTCCTACATAAACTTCACAACCAGTTAGTCCAAAACAAAGTGTAAACTAAGAAGAAAATCAAAAAGAAAGAAAAACACATGGGTTGCCTCCCAAGAAGTGCCTGATTTAACGTCGCAGCATGATGCATGTTACCATCATTCACTTGAAATGGATCATTGCCACCACGTGGCTTCACTCGGTGACCATTAACTCTGAAGATATCACCATTTTTGTTTTTCAAATGAAGAGCACCAAACAGAGTTACATGCACCACTTCAAAAGGTCCACTCCATTTTGACTTGTGCTTTTTCGGAAATAGTCATAATTGAAGTTGAATAGATGAATCAAATCACTCTCCTTGAATTCCTTGATCCGGGCATATTTTTCATGTAAGTACTTCATCTTGTCATTATACAAGGACGAGCTAGAATAAGCATGAAACCGGAACTCATCAAGTTCATTTAGTTGCTCTACTCGGAGATTTGCAGCTATATACCATTCAAGGTTTAACTTTTCAGTGCCCACATGGCCTTATGCTCTAATTCCACTGGAAGGTGACATGCTTTCCCAAATACCAACCGATACGGGGACATACCAATTGGAGTCTTGTAAGATGTTCTATAGGCCCGTAAAGTATCGTGAAGTTTCCTTGACCAATCAGTCCGGTTTGCATTGATAGTCTTGGAAAGAATAATCTTGATCTCCTAGTTGGAAACCTCAACCTTTCCACTTTCTTGGGGGTGATAAGGGGTTGACACTTTATGATTGACACCATACTTGGAGAGTAAAGTATCGAAGGCCTTGTTGCAAAAATGAGAACCCCCATCACTTATGATCGCCCTTGGAGTGCCGAACCTTGTGAAGATATTTTTCTTTAAGAACGCCACCACACTCCATGACTCATTTTTGGGCAAAGCCACAACTTCAACCCACTTAGAAACATAATCAATAGCAACCAGAATGTAAGTGTTACCACCTAAACTCATAAATGGTCCGATGAAGTCAATGCCCGACATGTCAAAAATGTCAATCTCAAGAACAGTGGTGAGAGGCATTTCATCCTTCTTTAAAATTCCACCAGCTCTCTGACACTCATCACATCTCTTAACATGCCCACTGGCATCTCTATACAGGATTGGCCAATAAAATCAATAGCTGAGAACCTTTGAAGCAATTCTCGCCCCACCATGATGACCACCGTAGGGCGAGGAATGACAAGCATCAAGAATACTCATTTGCTCCTCTTACGGAACACATCTCCGGATCACACCATCATTAAAAATCTTGAAAAGATAAGTCTCATCCCAGTAATAATCCAAGCTATCTTATTTAAGCTTCTTCCTTTGGTTAGAAAAGATCTCACTCAGAACAATGCCGGTCACAAGAAAGTTAGCCACATCGGCGAACCAAGGCATACTATTTAAAGAAACAGAGAGGAGTTGTTCATCCGGAAATGAAACATTAATTTCTAGGACATCATGGGGCCTCCCCCTCCTCTTCCAAGCGGGACAAATAGTCCGCTACTTGATTTTCACTTCCTTTTTAATCAATAATTTCAAGGTCAAACTCTTGAAGCAAAAGAACCCATCTCATCAGCCTAGCCTTAGAGTCCTTCTTTGTCATCAAGTAATGGAATGCCGCATGATCGGTGTGCACAATCACTTTGGTACCCATGAGATATGGATTGAACTTTTCCATGGTGAAGACAATGGCTAGTAACTCTTTCTCAGTCACTGTATATTTGACTTGGGCGTTATTCATCGTTTTGCTTGTATAATAGACCAGATGAAATATCTTGTTGATCCTTTGCCCCAAAACTGCTCCTACTGAAACGTCACTATCATCACACATGAATTCAAATGGTAAGCTCCAATTGGGTGCGGTGATGATGGGAGTGGTAGTCAACCTATACTTGAGAATCTCAAAAGCTTTCATGCAATAATCATTGAACACAAACTTTGCATCTTTTTCCAACAACTTGCACAAGGGATTCACCACCTTTGAGAATTCCTTGATGAACCGACAGTAGAACCCCGCGTGCCCAAGAAACCTCCTCACTCTTTTGACAGAAGTAGGAGGAGGGACTTTTGAAATCACTTCAATCTTTGCCTTGTCCACTTTTATACCGTTCTTTGAGATCTTATGGCCAAGGACAATGCCCTCCTTGACCATAAAGTGGCACTTTTTCCAATTAAGCACTAGGTTGGTCTCTTTACATCGGGCTAACACTTTGTCAAGATTATACAAGAATTTTTCAAAGGAGTCACCCACAATACCAAAATCATCTATCAACACTTTCAAGAAGTCCTCCACCATGTCTGTAAATATAGCCATCATACACTGCTGAAGGTTAGCTGATGCATTACACAAACCAAATGACATCCGTGAGAATGCAAAGGTGTCATACAGACATGTGAAGGTGGTTTTCTCTTGGTCTTCCGGTGCAATCAAAATCTGGTAATAACATGAGTACACATACAAAAAACAATAGTAGGCACACCCCACAGGTCTATCCAACATTTGGTCATGAAAGGGCAATGGAAAATGATCTTTACGGGTCACTTTGTTCAACTTTCGGTAATCCATGCATACCCTCCATCTGGTGACAGTCCTAGTGGGGATCAACTCATTTTTCTCATTTGTAACCACAATCATACCCCCTTCTTTGTCCCACATTGTACTAGTGAAGTCCATAAACTATCTGAAATGGGGTACACGACCCCTGCATCTAGCCACTTGATGATTTCCTTCTTGACGACCTCTTGCATGGCCTCATTCAACCTTCTTTGATGTTCCACAGAGGGTTTGACATCATCCTCAAGTATAATTTTGTGAATTCAAAAGGCGGGGCTTATCCCATGAATATCAGCTAGAGTCCATCCAATTGCCTTCTTCCTTCTTTGGAGCACCGCAATGGTGGCATCTACCTGCACGTTTGTTAAGCACAAAGAAAGAATAACAGGTAAAGTTAAACAAGGGTCCAAGAATTCATACCTAAAGTGTGAAGGCAAAGGCTTCAACTCCAATATGGGAAGTTCCTCGATTGAGGGCTTTGTTGGTGGAGTCTTTCAGTTCTCAAGATCCAAGGAAATTTTCTGATACTCATATATGTAAGAACCAATGCCTTGTATAGCATTGACGTATTCCGCCAAGCCTTCATCCTCAGTCAAATCATGGTTCAACAACACAACTTGCAAAGGATCCTCCACATTTATCACAGCACTAGTGTCTTCAACAATCACCTCGGTCAAAAGATCCACAAAGGAGCATACTTTGTTGCTATTAGGCTACCTTATTGATTTACAGACATGGAACACAACTTTTTCATCATCGACCCAAAAGGTTAGATCCCCTGCTTCCACATCAACTAAAGCCTTTCCTATAGCTAGGAAAGGTCTCCCCAATATGATCGGCACCTCACAGTCAACCTCGCAGTCAAGTATCACAAAATCCTTGGGAATTTTGAACTTGTCGACTTACACTAACACATCATCTATGACCACCATTGGTCTCTTCATTGTCCGATTCGCCATTTGTAGCCTCATAGATATGGGCCTTGGCTGACCAATCCCCAATGTCTTAAACATAGAATATGGCATCAAGTTAATGCTTGCCCCCAAGTCGCACAAAGCTTGGGCGAAATCGGCACTACTAATAGTGCACGGGATTGTAAAAGCACTTGGGTCCTGTAGCTTTGGGGCCATGGAATTTACAATGGCACTCACTTGATTCATCATCTTGATAGTTTCACAATTCATGGATCTCTTCTTTGTTACAAAGTCTTTCATAAACTTGGCATATCCTGGCATTTGTTCTAGAGCTTCCACAAAAGGCACATTGATCGGCAAACTCTTCATCATATCAATAAATTTCTTGAACTGGTTCTCACTGTTTTGTTTCACAAGCCTCTGAGGGTATGGTGGAGGAGGCCTTGGCAAAGGAGCGTTGGCTTTGAGAACTACCATTTTCGCAATGTCTATCACATGTTCCCTGGACGGGTTCACATCATTTTGTGTCTCCTCCATGTTGTCATCAATGACAATTCTCACTTCTTCATTCACATTCTCATCTCTCACTTGCACATCATTGCTTTGCTAATCATCCTCTTGCACCAACACATCATCACTCACAACCTTTCTTGCATTAGAGGTACTATCAACACCACCTCTACCACTCCTTGTAGTCACCACCATAGCATGGCCCGTATTGTTCCCTCCCTTCGGGTTTACTACCGTGTCACTAGGTAGTGCCCCTTTAGGGCGAGTGTTGAAAGCTTGAGAAATTTGGCCAAGTTGGGCCTCCAAGTTGCGGATAAAAGTATTGTGGGATGCCAATTGGGCATTAGAGTCGGCATTTTCTTCATCATCTGCTCAAACGTGGATTCAATCCATCCCATCTCATTGTTGGACGAGCTAGGGCCTTGAGGCGGGAATGTAGGCAGGTTGTTTGGTTGTTGATATATCGGAGGCCTTTGAATGCCTGGCCCCTGATTCCCCTGGTTACCGTTATTACAACCTCTTTTGTTGTTGTTGCCTCCCCAATTGCTATTGTTATTGCCAACCCAGTTGCCTTGGTTACCTTGGTTTCCCCAATTTTGATTGTTGTTCCCCAGTTACTTTGGTTTTTCTTATTTGCATTGTTCCTATTTCCTTGTTGATTTTGATTTCCCCAATTCCCTTGGGATCTCCACTGTTGTTGTTGATTTAGAGCATTGCCCCGTTGTCCTTGGTAGTTGTTAACATACTGAACCTCTTCACTTTGATCATCATACCCATCATCTTGATTTTAACCACTACCACCTTGCTCAAATTGATCTGGATTTCCTTGACTTTGTTGACCTCTTTGCCTCCTCTTGTTGATCATCATATTTATCCCTTCCTTGGCATTCACTTGTTTTGGCCCTTGAACTTACTGCAATTGTGCTTTGGCCAACTAGTTCATGGTTGTAGTTAACTCGGCTATTGCTTGGCTGTGGTAATGTAGCTCTTTGTGTAGGTGAATGACATTGGTATCACCTTATGGCACATTAGCTCGACTTTGCCACGCCGAGGAAGTATCTGCCATCTCATCAAGTATATCACACGCCTCAGCATAAGTAGTGTTCATAAAGTTTCCTCCGGCGAGTTGGTGAACTACACACTGGTTGGTAGTATTGATGCCACGGTAGAATGTTTGTTGGATCATTGCTTCGGTCATGCCATTGTTCGGACATTCTTTCACCATCGTCCAATACCTTTCCCGAATCTTATGAAGTGGTTCATTTGGCTCTTGTTTGAAGGCAAGGATCTCATCTATCAGCGTCGCCATATGTCCCGACAATAAGAACTTTTCTATGAATTTCTCGGCCAACTCATTACAAGTGGTGATGGAATGGTTGGGCAATATTTCAAGCCAATCCAAAGCCTTCACCCTTAGAGAGAATAGGAAAAGCCTTAATCTCAACGCGTCCTCAAAAACGTTACTTTGCTTGCTCCCCCAGCATGTATGAACAAAACCCTTGAGATGCTTGTAGGCATTTTGGTATGGAACTCCGGCGAAGAAACCCCTTTGTTCCAAGAGTGTAAGCATGATGTTGGTTATTTGGAAGTTGCCCACCCTAATACGGGGAAGGACTATTGCACTTGTGTATCCTTTGTTGGACAACACTGGTGTGTTGCCCTTGCTGGAGATGGGGGAGGGTTTGGAATGTTATCATGAGGCGGTCGGACTCTCCTTTGTGCTTGTGGTTCGGGTTGAATCTCATCCACATTATCGTCATCTACTTCCTCCCCCAATGGCAAATTTTCGGGAGCATCATTGTTAAGAGCCATTTTGTACCTAAAAGCAATTCACAAACAAATTAGAAAATTGGAAGGAAAGAAAAACAAAACACACTAATACTCGGAGATATAGCTAAAACCGTTTAATCCCCGACAACGGCTCCAAATGTTGATCAGTTCCAAACCTTCACTACTATAGAGTAGCAGGGATGGTCGATGTAGTTTTGCTCAACAAAGGTCGGGATCGAATCCATAGGGAGTTAATGAGTTTGGAGTTAGGTTTATATCCTAGTAGAGATGCGAGTTTTGCTCTTAATTGTACTTCCACAAATGGTTGGTTTTGTTTTCGACTTCTACTTCTATTCTATAACATGCAATAGTTAAAACTAAGTACAATGTTTTTGTTGGTTATTTTCAAAGATTTAAAAGGACTAGGGTAGTGACTTCCATCTAGGTGGATATCTAATGGGTATCGAGAATCTAGGACAAGCTTGTTTTGATTGGGGTCGTGATATAACCATCACACACAAGTGCTCACTCTATACCTCTCGGTAGTTTGAGTGACTTTGTGCAATTTGGCTTTCTCAAGTACAAATGAGTGTTCATGCATAACAAATGATATTGGCTCAAGTCGGGTATTACTATCTCTAGGCTTAATCCTTTAATTGGGGCTATCAATCTCTAGAATGCACCCCAATTCCTTGTTAACCTAATTTTCCTAGACTTAGACCCTTTTTCTCAAGAAGAGTCTAAGTCATAAAGGCATGAATCAGTGTTTGCGACCACAAATTATACAATTAAAGCATGAATTATGTTAAATATCACTAACCCTTAAACAATTAAGCGCTAACATTAGGGATGGTAATGGGGCAGGGCGGGGGTGGGGCGAGCTTTGCTTGACGCAGAGCGGGGTGGGTTTACTCTTATGCGGGTGCGGGGCAGGGCGGGTTGCGGGTTCAATGCGGGAAAACTTTGAATTTTATCTATTTTGAAACAAAATAATCATTTCAACTACAATTGTACATTCTTCTTCACTAGCATGAACACTATTTTGATTTATGATTAACCAATTTGCATAAGTCTCACCAAAGTGATATATTCGGATTCAAATGTATGATTTTCTTTTCCCAAGGAACTGACCCGTAGGAACATTAAAGAAAAATTTTCACATATTCTTACACTAATGTTTCCATTACTATAAGTCTACAGAAAACCTTTATAGATAGCTTTTAATGTGAAAGTAGAAAACATAAGAAAATTTTCAAAATAATAATTTAATCAAGTGAACAAAGTTATAATTGGAAATGTTTAAAATTATATTTTTAGAACTATTTTTAAAAGAAACATCCTCAAATCATAACTACAAAACAAAATTTTTGCAAAAAGAACTAATATACTAGTAGCTTTTAAGAAACTTAAACAAACACCAATTTAAAAATTTTCTAAAGCAAAATATTGAAAATTCATGCACGAAATGCCAAGCGTTAAACGACCATGAATTGCTCAAATTCAAAAAAGGAATTTATAGGACAAAGTGCGCCGTTCTACACACTGTCAAACTAGTTTGTTTTACAAAAATTAAAGATCAAAAACATTTAAGTGGGGCGGGGGGGGGGGGGTGAAATTTTTGTTGTTTTGCTAAACTCACCCCGCACCCACCCCATTTCTATCCCTACCTAACATTCAAGAACCATTAAATATCCATACTAGGGTTGGGTCATAAACCTAGCTATGGGTTTAGCTACCTATGAAACTAGCAGAAATCGAAGATAAAGAGAAGATAAAATCCATAATGCTATATTAGAAGATGAAAATCGAAAGTTAAAAGGTAAATATTGTACAAAATTGTCCAAATAGGTAAAACTAGGCATCTCATGTGTTCAGCAAAACATAACTTAACCTAAAAATGTGAAAAAGATCTATTTATGCTGGGCTGAAATTCCCGGACAATGATGCCCCTGCGGAAGTTTTGCGGACACGTAATTCTGACCCCGTCCCCTCTTGAGCTATCATGGCCGCATAATAATGACCGCGGTCTGTGTTTCTCCATATTTGAATCTGAAATGGGACCTATTTTGCGGAAAGCATAAAATCCATCGCGTCTTTGTTAGCTTAAACTGCGGCCGCGTAATTTGGACGCAGACCACGTCCTTCAACCAGGCTTAACTTGTAGGGCCTCTGAACCACGGAGTACACTCTCAGCGAAAATACCATCATGATCGCGCTAGATATTCCTCGGCCTCACTTTTCCATTGTGGTCAGCGGTCAATCTTGTGCCCAAAACAACTTCTGTGAATCTCACTTTTGGGGGCCACATATTTATAACCGCCTCAGTGGTGGTCCTTCTGCGGTTGATCTTTTCTGCCACTGTCAGCGCTCCAGCCCTAGCCTTAGATTTGTGCAAATTTGACTCCTCATGAGTTGTTTATGGCTTCTTTGCCTCATCTTGACAAAATCCTGCAAGCAAGCATATTAAGTCAGTTTTCGGGAATACCTTTACGCATTTTCAACCCAAAACCTAAGCAAAAAAGAGCACATAATAGGGTAAAATCAATAGTTATCAACCATTCACCTTGGCAGAAATATATAACACCATTATTATGGGATCGGGCCTTTCGCCTCGGTAGAAATATGTTGTCACGACCCAAACTGGAGGGCCATGACTAGCACCCGACCATACTTGCCGATCACCAACGTATATTTTATCTAACCTTCTTTATTATCTTTTACGGCTGACGAGATCAATATAAGTGATAGACATGGATCATGGACAACCAACAATAAAAACTGATGGCATGAACATATATAATATGGGATGACCAGACAATCAAGAAACTATATATAAGGTATGAGCTACCACGCTACCATGAAAGACTATACAACAAAAACTAGCCGACAAGGCATACCAAACTATACATGAGTCGACACCTGTCTATGGGCCTTTAAAGGAACATAAATGCTGCAACATAGCCGGAACAGGGCCCCGACATACCCATAATGTCTATAACAAAAATGCATACCAAGACCAAGGCAAGCCCGGAGAAAGGATCTCGCCAATCACTGCTGAACTGGACAGCCTACTATGGTGGGGGAGCTGCACCTGCCTGTTTATCAGGACCTGCAACACAACATGCAGCGTCCACAAATAAAAGGACGTCAATACGAATAAAGTACTGAGTATGTAAGGCAGTGAACAATAAATACGATCAGTAACGTAAGCAAGGATAGAGAATATACAACCTGTAACATCTTAGTACCTCTGAGGGCTACTGACATGAAATGCATGATACATATGTATAAATACATAAACCTTTAAAACATTCACCTCTGTGGGCATCATCATCATCATATCGTACCCGGCCATAATAGGCTTGGTAAAAAACGTACCCGGCCATTATAAGGCTCGGTAGAATCGTACCCGGCCACGTGGAGCTCGGTAAAACCCAACTAATCAGTGGTTGCACAATAGGTGCCGTACCCGACCAACTATAGCATGGCTCGGTAGATTAAAATAGATACATATATATAATGCATGCTCGACTCATGGAATCACATTCTAAACCTTTCGGAGTGACGTAAGGTCGGTATCCTCTGTACACATTATTAGGACTAACTCTTCACTATGAACCTTATAAGAATCAGGAAGTACCAACAACATTGATAACATAAGAATAAGAGAAGCAACATTAACATCAATCGTTCCATAAGAGGGAAAACAATGTAAGTACTGCTAGCTTCTAAGAGTAGAGTATCTTGGAAGCTCGTTCATTACATTATGTACAATCAGAGTCATGCAAAAGAAGGAAAGGGATAGCCTCACATACCTTGTATATACTGCCCCAATCTCAAGCTATGCAATTGTTAAAACTCCTTAGTCTACAATAAGAGAAGCGATACTATCATTATCATTTAAGCGTCATAACTATTATGTATCGACCACAACCTATTTTACGATGAAACGGACAACACCTCCCCTATATATATGACTTCACACCATTCAAAACAATCACCAAATATCCCAAACAAGATCAATAATAAACATATTTAGCCTCCCAAAATAGTCCACGCACAGCCTAATCACTCCATACATACGACGACCACCGTAGTCGTGTCAAACGACCCAGAAATATTACGAATAACTATCATCCCACAACCCTAAATATATATGGTGTTTCTCCACACCCTTAATCCTCCAAAACTCAACAAAACAGTAGTAAAATACGCAGCCCAACAGCAACACAAAACAGACCACAAAACAATAACATTACTACCAAGCCTTTCGATATATATTTCACAAGTTCTAGCTTCAATGGCTTAGCCGCAACTTGGATAATCTTAAATACATATAGAGTAAGAGGTTACTTACCTTTATACGGAAATAACAACTCCAATTTGACCTTAAATTTCCATGAAATATCCCTCTAATGCTGCCACAACAACAAAAAAGCAAAACTAGCGATCAATTAGTATTTTTCGGCACTAGTATCACTTTAGAAGGCTTGAAATCACCTAGGATTGATATTAAGAACATTTGGGAGTATTTACAGAACATAAACCCTTTAAAACAACCTCCCACACGAGCTGGAACGACAAAAAAATGAGCAACAACAAGAAGAACAAGAGACTTACTAGCGCCACGGAATTCCCGACACTTGATTTGTGTTGTTTGCCCTTTTTGGGTCTTGAATCTTGAGAGAACCTTGAGAGGATGTTCCTAGGGTTCTAAGGTCTGAAAATAGTTAAACGAAATGAGTTAAAACGGGTTGGAGTCATCCTATATAGGTCCAAATATCTTAAACCGACTTGGTGGGCCCCATAGAGAGGTGCTTGGCGCAGTCTCGTGAAAATGCAAATATCTCTCTACTCCGAGATTGTATCGATGAACGGTTTAATGCATTGGAAAATAGAATCAAAGATGTTTAATTTTGTTGGTAGATCACCCCGTATTTCTTTATAAATTAGGATAAAATATTAGAAACATTTGACCTAATGTTTAAGTAAAATTATGAACCTAAGTTGCGACAACTTTTGTCGACTTTTTTTTCATAACTCGTTTGACTTCAGAACTTATGATACGGATATTATATGATTAAAATACCTTAATACATTACCTCTTGAGTGTATTAAGCACCGCTAGATTTAACTGAAAATATGAGTTAAAACATCCTTGATTCATTTAACTTCTAATACTTGTTAATCACCCTTATACACTCTTGTATCACTTAAGACCAATAGGATTGACTTCTTATCATCTCAAAGATAATTCCTTCTTGGATTTATGTTAACTAATATATGGCATGAACTAACACATGTGGATATGGGTTGTAACACCCTCCCCCCCTTAGGAACATTCGTCCTCGAATGTAAGGGTTCATGGGGAGTTTAAATCATCGTGGATTCCAATGGAAATTTCTGATCAATTTTCCCCTATAAAATGGTCACTAGCAAAACTTGCAAGGAATTAAGCCCAACATATGGCTTCACAAGGCTACACAAAGCATTATGCATATTTACATTATTTACATATCACCATTTTGTATTAAGGAGGAGTATTCTCAAATTATTGCTTACCTCATAGAGCCGTTTCACCTTCCAATGTATCCTGTCTTCCACCAGAATCCTTGTTATCTTTATTCTGGAATAGGTAAGGGTATTTAGACTTCATCTCCTCTTCTGCTTCCCATGTCATTTCTTCCAAATTTTTGTTCCTCCACAATACTTTGCTGGAAGCTACATCTTTTGTTCTCAGCTTGCGGACTTGTCGATCTAATATCGCCACTGGCACTTCTTCATATGATAGGTACTCTGTAACTTGTACATCTTTGATAGGGACGACCCGAGAAGGGTCTCCAATACATTTCCTCAACATAGATACATGGAATACCGGGTGGACAAATTCCAATTCGGATGGCAATTCTAACTCATAAGCAACCTGTCCAATTCATCGAGGAATTTTATACGGCCCGATATACCTTGGACTCAGCTTACCTTTCTTCCCAAAACGCATAATACCCTTCATTGGTGAGATCCTCAGGAAAACCTAATCACCAACCTCAAACTCTAGATCACGACGTCAGACATCAGAATAAGATATTTGCATGCTTTGTGCCGTCCTCAATCGCTCCTGTATCACTTTCACCTTCTCAATAGCTTGGTGAATCAAATCTGGCCCATATAATTCTATTTCACCGACTTCGAACCATCCAACTGGTGATCTACATCTCCTCCCGTATAGTGCCTCGTATGGGGCCATTTTAATACTGGAATGGTAGCTATTATTGTAGGTGAATTCTATGAGTGGAAGATGGTCATCCCAATTCCCCTTAAAATTTAGAACACATGCTCGTAGCATATCTTCCAGTGTCTGAATGGTACATTCAGCCTGTCCGTCCGTCTGCGGATGAAATGCAGTGCTGAGATTTACTTGTGTGCCTAAACCCTTCTGGAAAGACCTCCAAAAGTTAGCTGTAAATTGAGCTCCTCGGTCTGATATAATAGATACGGGCACACCATGAAGCCTAACAATCTCCTTGATATACAACTTCGCATAATCTTTAGCCATGTAAGTTGTCTTCACTGGCAGAAAATGGGCACATTTGGTAAGTCAATCAATTATCACCCAGATGGAGTCAAACTTATGATAAGAGCGAGGTAATCCAATAATGAAGTCCATATTAATCACCTCCCACTTCCAGGTCGGAATCTCTATATTCTGAAGCAATCCACCGGGTTTCTGATGTTCTATCTTTACTTGTTGACAATTGGGACACTGGGCTACAAATTCTGCAATAGACTTCTTCATATTATCCCACCAATACTGCTCCTTGACATCATGATACATCTTTGTCGAGCCGGGATGGATGGAATATCGGGATTAATGAATCTCATTCATAATCTTCTCTCGCAACCCTGCCACATTAGGCACACACAATCGGCTCTGGTATCTCAGTGCCCCATCTTTTCCAATCCCAAAAGCCATACTTTTACACTGCTGAATGCTCTCTCTTAATCGTACTAATATAGGATCTTCATATTGCCGTGCTTTTACCTCGGCTACCAAAGATGATTCTGATGTATTCTGTACAATAACACCTCCGTCATCAGAGTCTAACAATCTGATTCTCATATTGGCTAGATGATGAAGCTCTTTAGTCAACCCCCATATACCTGCCTCAATATGTACTAAGCTTCCCATTGATTTACGGCTGAGAGCATCTGCCACAATATTGGCTTTATCGGGATAATACTAATATCTCGACGTCGTAGTTTTTCAGTAATTCAAGCCACTTATGCTACCTCAAATTCAACTCTTTCTACTTGAAGATGTATTGTAAACTCTTGTGATCTATGTATATGTCAACGTGGATGCCGTATAAGTAGTGCCGCCATATCTTCAAAGCATATATTACTGCAGCCAATTCCAAATCATGGGTTGGATAATTCTTTTCATGCTTCTTCAATTGTCTTGATGCATAAGCAATCACCTTCCCACGCTGCATCAATACACACCCCAAACCTATACCTGAGGCATCACAATATACCACACAACCTTCTGTTCCTTCAGGAAGAGTGAGCACTGGTGCGGATGTCAATCGATTCTTCAGCTCCTAAAAACTACGTTCACAAGTGTTAGACCACTGGAACTTGGTAGCTTTCTGTGTTAACTTAGTCAATGGTGATGATATAGAGGAAAACCCTTCTACAAACCGCCTATAATATCCTGCTAGCCCCAGGAAGCTGCGGACTTCTAATGGTGTTGTAGGTCTCAGCCAATTCTTTACTGCGTCGATCTTCTGAGTGTTGACACTAATACCCTTGTCAGATATCACATGGCCAAGGAACGCTACTGAGTTCAGCCAAAATTCACATTTGGAGAGCTTAACATATAACTTACGATCCTGAAGCGTATGTAATACTATCCGCAAGTGGCCCACATGTTCCGCCTCCGGACGAGAATACACTAGAATGTCATCAATGAATACAATCACGAACACATCAAGATAGGGCCTGAATATATTATTCATGAGATCCATAAAAGTTGCTGGGGCATTTGTTAGCCCGAACGACATCACCAAGAACTCAAAGTGCCCATATCTTTTCCGGAAGGCCGTCTTTGGAATATCCTTCTCCTTAACCCTCACCTGATGATACCCTGAACGTAAATCAATCTTGGAGAAATACTTGGCACCCTGGAGTTGGTCAAACAGGTCATCAATTCTTGGAAGTGGATAGTTGTTCTTTATAGTAAACTTATTCAACTGTCGATAGTCGATACACATCCGTAACGACCCATCTTCCTTTCGCACGAATAGGACTGGCGCACCCCAAGGTGAATATTAGAGACAAACACTTACAACTCTACTCTACGCACGATTTAGATTCAGGAAGAAGGTAACAACCCTAGATGTAATGTAGCCTCCTGATTATAAATGTGGCGCGCTACACATCCATAATCAAGACTCTACTGGACACGGCTCATAGACAACTCCTAGGACAGACTTGCTCTGATACCAAGTTTGTCACGACCCAAACTGGAGGGCCATGACTAGCACCCGACCATTCTTGCCGAGCACCAACGTACATTTTATCTAACCTTCTTTATTATCTTTTACTGCTGACGAGATCAATATAAGTGGTAGACATGGATCATGGACAACCAACAATAAAAACTGATGGCATGAACATATATAATATGGGATGACCAGACAATCAAGAAACTATATATAAGGTATGAGCTACCACGCTACCATGAAAGACTATACAACAAAAACTAGCCGACAAGGCATACCAAACTATACATGAGTCGACACCTGTCTATGAGCCTCTAAAGGAACATAAATGCTGCAACATAGCCGGAACAGGGCCCTGACATACCTATAATGTCCATAACAAAAATGCATACCAAGACCAAGGCAAGCCCGGAAAAGGGATCTCGCCAATCACCGCTGAACTGGACAACCTACTGTGGTGGGGGAGCTGCACCTGCCTGTCTATCAGGACCTGCAGCACGACTTGCAACGTCCACAAATAAAAGAACGTCAGTACGAATAAAGTACTGAGTATGTAAGGCAGGGAACCATAAATACGATCAGTAATGTAAGCAAGGATAGAGAATATACAACCTGTAACATCTTAGTACCTCTGAGGGCTACTGACATGAAATGCATGATACATATGTATAAATACATAAACCTTTAAAACATTCACCTCTGTGGGCATCATCATCATCATATCGTACCCGGCCATAATAGGCTTGGTAAAAAACGTACCCGGCCATTATAAGGCTCGGTAGAATCGTACCCGGCCACGTGGAGCTCGGTAAAACCCAACTAATCAGTGGTTGCACAATAGGTGCCGTACCCGACCAACTATAGCATGGCTCGGTAGAGTAAAATAGATACATATATATAATGCATGCTCGACTCATGGAATCACATTCTAAACCTTTCGGAGTGACGTAAGGTCGGTATCCTCTGTACATGTTATTAGGAGTAACTCTTCACTATGAACCTTATAAGAATCAGGAAGTACCAACAACATTGATAATATAAGAATAAGAGAAGCAACATTAACATCAACCGTTCCATAAGAGGGAAAACAATGTAAGTACTGCTAGTTTCTAAGAGTAGAGTATCTTGTAAGCTCGTTCATTACATTATGTACAATCAGAGTCGTGCAAAAGAAGGAAAGGGATAGCCTCACATACCTTGTATATACTGCCCCAATCTCAAGCTGTGCAATTGTCAAAACTCCTTAGTCTACAATAAGAGAAGCGATACTACCGTTATCATTTAAGCGTCATAACTATTATGTATCGACCACAACCTATTTTACGATGAAACGGACAGCACCTCCCCTATATATATGACTTCACACCATTCAAAACAATCACCAAACATCCCAAACAACATCAATAATAAACATATTGAGCCTCCCAAAATAGTCCACGCACAGCCTAATCACTCCATACATACGACGACCACCGTAGTCGTGTCAAACGACCCGGAAATGTTACGAATAACTATCATCCCACAACCCTACATATATATGGTATTTCTCCACACCCTTTCTCCTCCAAAACTGCACCAAATAGTAGTAAAATAAACAGCCCAAAAGCAATGCAAAACAGTCCATAAATCAATAACATTACTACCAAGCCTTTCGATATATATTTCACAAGTTCTAGCTTCAATGGCTTAGCCGCAACTTGGATAATATTAAATACATATAGATTAAGAGGTTACTTACCTTTATAAATAAAGAACAACTCCAATTTGACCTTAAATTTCCATGAAATATCCCTCCAATGCTGCCACAACAACAAAAAAAGCAAAACTAGCGATCAATTAGTGTTTTTCGGCACTAGAATCACTTTAGAAGGCTTGAAATCACCTAGGATTGATATTAAGAACATGAGGGAGTATTTAAAAAACAAAAACCCTTTAAAAAAACCTCCCACACGAGCTGGAACGACACAAAAATGAGCAACAACAAGAAGAACAAGAGACTTACTAGCGCCACGGAATTCCCGACACTTGATTTGTGTTGTTTGCCCTTTTTTTGGGTCTTGAATCTTGAGAGAACCTTGA
The DNA here is from genome assembly GCF_000715075.1 of Nicotiana tabacum. Taxonomy (NCBI): domain Eukaryota; kingdom Viridiplantae; phylum Streptophyta; class Magnoliopsida; order Solanales; family Solanaceae; genus Nicotiana; species Nicotiana tabacum. Next base: position 57,682,422 of record NC_134082.1, on the reverse strand, counting down.
GAGGAAGTTCCTAGGGTTCTATGGTCTGAAAATAGTGAGAAGCAATGACTTAAAACGGGTTGAAGGCATCCTATATAGGTCCAAATATCTTAAAACGCCTTAGTGGGCCCCATAAAGAGGTGCTTGGCGCAGTCTCGCGAAAATGCGAATATCTCTCTACTCTGAGATTGTATCGATGAAGGGTTTAATGTGTTGGAAACTAGACTCATAGATATTTAATTTGGTTGGTATATCACCCCGTAATTCCTTGTAAATTAGGATAAAATATTAGAAACATTTGACCTAATGTTTAAGTAAAATTATGAACCTAAGTTGCGACAACTTTTGTCGACTTTTGTTTCATAACTCGTTTGACTTCAAGACTTATGATACAGATATTATATGATTAAAATACCTTAATACATGACCTCTTAAGTGTATTAATCACCGCTAGATTTACCTAAAAATACGAGTTACAACATCCTTGATTCATTTAACTTCTAATACTTGTTAATCACCCTTATACACTCTTGTATCACTTAAGACCAATAGGATTGACTTATTATCATATCAAATATAATTCCTTCTTGGATTTATGTTAACTAATATATGGCATGAACTAACACATGTGGATATGGGTTGTAACATATGTTAACTTTCTCTTATAAGATCAATGTAACGACCCGACCGACCGTTTTGCTTTGTAGAACTCTGTTCCCCTAAATAAGACTCCCCGTATGTACTTTTATTGGTTTATGACTTACAGGGATGGTTAGTTAGGGATATGGAATAATTCGGGTTGAAATTAGAACATTTGATTGCTTAAGGTTGACAAAAAGGGATAAGTTTGACTTTGGTCAACATTTAGAGAAACGACCTACGAATCGAGATTTGAAGGTTCCAATAGTTTCGTATGATGATTTTTGACTTGAAGTTCTTAGGTTGATTCAATTTGGTTTGGGGCATGATTCCTAGTTTTGATGTTGGTTTATGCATTCCGAGGGTTCAAGCGAGTCTGTTTTATGATTTCAAACTTGTTGGTATATTCGAGCAGGGCTTGGGGGTCCTGCCAGTTTAATAGACTAGTCTTAGACCAAGTTTGAAATTGGAGTCACACCTACGCTTGGCCAGCGGCAAGTGAGAGCTTGTAGAAGCGAACTCTTGGCCGCTGAAGCAGTTTTGGACCTTTGGCCAGTGGTCTGCGGAAGCGGAGAAACCTCGGTAGAAGCAAGAATGCAGAAGTGGGATCCCGTTCGCAAAAGTGGTGCCAGCTAGCCAAGGCTAGACCGCACCTACGATGGCTTTTCCACAGGTGCAGCCCCAGGTCCGCAGAAGAGAAAATTGCTGGAGGTAGAACCTCATTTAATACGGGACATAGGCATTTTTTGCTCATTTCTTACGCTTCTTGGGGCAATTTTGGAGCTTGTTAGAGAGGGATTGTCACTATGTAATTGAGTTAAGTAATTTCTATGTAATGTGAGTTAAATACATAGTTCATAGGTAGATTTTAACATTTAAACTAGTGAAATCTTGGGTTTAGATAAAAACCTAGGGTTTTGGTAAAAATGCGATTTTAACCACGAAAATGGTTATGGAATTTAGTGAAAATCACATATTTGATTTCATGAGGCTATGGGTAACAACATTCTTCGAAAATTTCCAAAATCTGGGAACGTGGTCCCGGAGGTGAATTTTAGGAATTTTTCAATTTGGGATTGGGTAATCAATTTAATATTTAGGATATGAAATTTTGAACATGTATTGATTGTTTTTATAATATTTGACAGGTTTTGAGTTGTTTGTCACCTACTTGAGTGTTTAAAGTAAGGGCCGGAAAGTAAGCTTTGGGACGAGGTAAGTTTCTTTTCTAACCTTGTAATAGGGAATTTACCCCATAGGTGAATTGAATTAATATTTGCTTTTATTTATGGGCACTACGTACATACGAGGTGACGAGAGTCCTTGTGTAGCTACTAATTATGATTATGTCCGGGTAGCTTAGGACCCAAATCATGTTATACTTGCGGTGTTTGTACCCTACCTATTAATTTAGCTGCTTAAATTATATTGGAACTTGATGAAGGAATTGTGAAAGGTCGAATTTCATTTTGTTTACCGTGAAAATGGTAATAATAATTAAATTTATTGATGGGACTCTAAAAATACGTGATCTATTTTTATGCTAGTTGTTTAAGCAGTTGATGATAAATATGTGAGGATAAAATACGAAATGCGAACTAAAATAGATTTGTAATCAAACTGAGGGGTTAGCTATTCGAGCCTCGAATCGACCGATGAGGAGCCTCGAGGTCGTTGCCTAGGCTCGGGCTCGAGCTATCGGGGATAAACAGGAAGGGGCTAATAGTTAGGATATAATTAAAGGAGGCTATTTATGGCTAATAACAAGCAATAAATGAAGAACAAATATGAAAGTATTAAGCTAAAGCAGTACTATCAGGAGGATACGTTTGGAAGAAGAGATAGAGAGATAGAGTTGTTATTTATCTTCTGTAGAATAGTTGGAGCAACAACAGCCCTTTACAAAGTGGTAAGGATCTCCTTTATATACGAGGGGAAATCCAACATAGTACAAAATGCATTAATTGTAAAAGGTATGGAGATGGGACGACTAGATGCGACACATTGATACAGGCTCCGGATAGGCCAACTTTGTTAGACTTAGCCACGTGCCTTGGGAATCCCCTATTTTACTCTAGCCTCGATCAATTTTCTATTTAGTTTAGGCCTCGACGAGCTTCGAGGGAGGGAACGCGGTCACAATTTCGCATCCTCGAGGACTTGAGGTGTTCTTCTGAAGTTACTTAATAGCAAGAAATTGGACCCTCTGATTTCGCCTCATATAGATAGTCTCCGTATTTTCTAGAATGAAGCGATGAGAAATGATTCTGATACCCGACTCCCCGGGCTTCCCATGATGACGTCATGCCGATGATGCAATCTTTGGCGTGAATTTTCACGATAAGCAGAACATCCCATGGACTTGTCTGTTCGATGCTATTAAATGCACTATCGATTCTCGTTCTTCAAAGTGACAGTACTGCCGTCGATTTAGTTCTTCAAGAACACAGTAATTGCACGCCGGTTAGTCTTCCAAAGGCATTGATGAACGTGTCATTATCTCCTATAAATGGGGGCATTCTGGCGTTATTTTTCTATCCAAGTGCCTTCCTCTATTCATTTAGCCCTTTCTTAATCGCCGTATTTCTCTATTGTGGATCACCACATTTGGAGTTCACGGCCTTAAGGTTGTTTGGCAACATTCCCATCGGCCGTGTGGTGGACTTTTGCCTGAGATTCCCTTTGTTGAGCGAGATCATACCGTCTTGTTGTCGTTGTTTGTTGTTATGCCTGCTACTGCTGTCGCTATTGGCTCAGGATGATGCTATACGGGGGATTGACTTTCCCCATTTTTATAAAATTATTCGAACTGTACACCACTGCTCACAGGGGGAAGAGGGGCTCGGATTATACACCACTGCTCATCTTCATACCCCGGCTCAATGTGGCACTTTACCTCGGGCTGGTAGTTTACACAGCTCAATGTCCCAAGAAGTGGATTCAAAGTAGCCGTGCAAGCGAGGCCGACGTTCGCCAAGTCTATTATCTCTCCAAGGTTATCTTCCCCCGTAAGGGTCCTCACCCTTTGGCGGGCTATGGCATTTTTTCATCCCTCCATCCTTCTCGACTTATCCTTTGGGGATATCAGTGTGGAAGGTCAGGATAAGGCTTCCAAGGAGACAACACTTCGGAAGATATTGTCTTTGAGGATGCAAGCTCGAAGAGAGGATGTTCGGGAGCATTGTTGCAGGAGGTGGACCTTCGAGAGTAGACTAGGCTCTGAGGCTTTTACCATGGGTGTGCACCCCTTTGTTTCTTCGTTTCTGTGTAAGGACCCCTTGCGGGCTTTTGTAATCATATGTAAGGACCCCTCGAGGGCCGTTGTAAACAAATGTTTATGAATATAAAGATATTTTCTTAACTCCTGCCTTTGATACTTGTTGTATTCTTGTGCACTTGCGGGGATTCTGAATGTATGCCTTTGTTGATGATCGTCAATATCTAACTCGGGTGCAAGCATTCCGGTCTTTGGCTGATAGAAATGGCTCCTTTCTGAACCCACCATTGTTCCCACAACCAATGCTGAAGTGGTACGATAGACTCGGGTCATAGGGACCCTCGAGTCTCACGAAGGTAAAGCGTCGAACCTTGAAATTTTGAGAGCGGTCTCTGAGTGAAGGTCAACTTTAGGCACTTGGATATTTCCTTTGAACTTGATGTAGATAATGTCTTAAGATGTTGTAGGTAGGTCCCTGAAGAGGGGTTACCCATATTTAGGCGATGTCCTGAGGTCGAGCCCTCATGGACGGAGCTCAAAATGCTTACTTTTCTTCTTGAGAGGAGTCCTCGAGGTCGGGTACCACCTCGGGACTAGAGACGACGTGGCTGGCTTTTTGAAGCCTAAATTCTCTTTGATGGAGGTCCCTGAGGTTGGGTACCACCTCGGAACTCGTATCGAAGCCATTGGCCTCCCGGGGCCTAACTTGGGTAGGCGTATCGTTGCTGTTTCCCTACATATATATGGAGATGCTCCCGCTTCTTTGGAGATCCCAATATTTAGATTGCTATCCTTCTGTTTCGGCATCGAGTCCTTCGTTACCTTAGTACCAAAACATTTGTGTAGGTTCTCGCTTCAGCCTACTAGTTCTTCCATAGCCATGACTGCTACTTCAGGGTCTACCCGGCAGAGAGGGGAGAGTTCCACTCCCAGTGCTCATGATCCACTGTAGATCACTTTGAAGACTATGCCTTCGATAAGAGAAGAGTACCTTGAGCTAGTGAGGAGAGACTGCGGATGTTGCAAGGGGGTAGCATTGCAGGTGCTTACCCCGGATAAGGGTATCGCGGACTTTGCCGATGGGTTTCTGAACGTGTACTTGTACCCTTTTGCACTAGGCCCCCTTAGTAGGGTTGTGCTCGATTTCTATTTAAAGTATCGAGTTATTTTGGTGCAGATACATCCGTCATTTTGCCAAATAGTGCTGATGATGAGGTTCTTTGCGGAGAAGGAAGGGCTTGAATTCACGCTCAGTCATCTTGTCAGGATGTACTGACCCTTTCATCATCAAGGTCTGCTATCCTTGCGGTGCCGTTCATCTATGCCCTTTATTGTTTATGATAAGGAAGATGGAGATCGGGTGTGGATTAGTTGGTTACTCCGGGTCCGGATAACTGACGTCATCCCCATGGAACTCATGCCATTCCTCGAGGAATGGAATTATACGCGTGAGTGGAGTGTCTCGTGCTTTCTTAGATTTGCTCGTGGTGGATGCTAGTTTAGTAATCATGTTTTCCTCCTTTTCTGCAGCAATTTCATGGGTGCCAGGCAAAGTTCCTGATCTGCTTGGTTGGGTCCGGAAGCTAGCGACCCATTCGACCTGTGATGAATGTACGTGGCTAGCTGTGGCCCAGGGTATATGGGAAGAAAAATACCATGGTATGTGTGTATACTGCTTTTTTCTTGTCCCTTGTACATTTGGGAGGACATTTCCACCTTTTCATGCATTAACCTTGCCGTCGTAGGTATCAGAGTGTCTCCAAGGGTGAGGTTATGTTCCATCGGAGAGGGAGAGGGGTTGACAGCTTCTGAGCTGAATGACGACAATAATAAATAAGATATGCATTCACAGTGCGATGGCGCTCCTAGCAGGGCGAAACGGGCCCGAGTCTTTGAGGAGAAAACATCATCCGAGCTTGTTGCGCCCGAAGTTTCCGGTTCTAGAGAGATGGTTCTGTCGAGTGATCGTGCTTTGGCCGGGTTTGATTCTTACAAGGCCGAGGGGACTCGATTGACAGAGGTGTGCTTGGCCTTTGAGGAAGTCCACCGACTTCACTTTGCGGTGAGCTTTGGCGCAAGCCTTCCGAATCTGGCATATTCCCTTCCTTATCGAGTTTTTCTTTTGTAGGCCTTTGATAGGCTTATGTCTGAGCTGCTTAATCATGGGGCTAGGCTCCGGAAAGCTTTGGATGAGGGTAGGTCCCTTGGTCTCCTCTGCTAGGAGAAGGAAGTTGAGTTGACACACTGGCGATATGAGGCATACCGAAGCTTGAATTACGAGAGTTATTTAATGGAGCAGGTAATTTCCCATCCAGGCGGGTATGCATTTCGTTTTTTAACTTCTCAGGTTAACTCTTCGTCTATCCCAGCTGCAAAAAATGATGGAGGCCCTGGAAAGCCTTAGGGGTGAAGCCGACCGAATCAGGAATGACTGTGGCGAGTTAAGAGCTCAAGCGCAGACTTATGCTTTGGTGGAGGAAGGTACCTTGGCTATAGTTCCTGCCTTTGAGGTCCAACTCCGCTTAGCTCGTGATAACGCTTTAGTCCAAGCGGATATGATCATGAAGATCGAATCCAAACTTTTTAAGGTTAGGGTTGAGATTGTTGATGCTCGGACCGAAGCAGCACTGAGCCGTACTAAGGCTGATCTGGAGATGTCGATTTATTTGAAGGACACTACCGATGCCCAAACCGAGTTGAAGAGGGTCCTCGATCGTGAAGAGAGGATCAAAGAATATGCTCATTACAGATCCCGAAGAAGGATTCTCGAGGAGATCAGTGCCAGGGGTTTTGTTCTCCCGGAAGAGCTGGCGCGAGTGAGGGCGGATGAGCATGATGCTCGGTCATTCCTGTCCGATGCCGAGGAGAGTGAAGATGAGGTTGGTAGGTCGTAGCCCTCAGGGGTGAGGTGTAGACTTTTCCATTTTGTATGCGATATCTTCAGAGCGCGCTTGTCGATAAAGAATGCATTTTTTCACATTTGTAAATAAAAGAAAAACTTGAGGTTTTATTTCTTCTGTACCCCTTTTGGCTTTGCCTCTAACCAAGCGGATTGGTTTCAGAGTTTGTGAGAATCCATAGATTCGTGATATAGCCCCGGGGCTCATTAGGCAGAGCTGGAGGCACTTACGCGCTCGGTCAACGTGACCTTTAGTATAAGCTAGCGTTAGAGCTCTTATGGTTTTGCTCAATTGTTTTGGGTTTAGTCTTTGAGTCGGGCTTCGACTCGAGCTTATTCGACCCTCAAGCTTTTGTATCTACATGGGCGGGTGACAATGGCTCTTACACCTTGCCCTTGGGCATTTGTATTTTAGCTATTTTGGGTTCAGTCTCCGAGTCGAGTTTCGACTCGAGCACAATTGACGCCCTAGTTCTGTATTTGTGTGGGCTAGCGATAACGGTTCTTACACCTTTCCCTTATGCATGTATAGTTAGCTATTTTGGGTTCGTTCTTCGAATCGGTACAACTTGAGCTCATTTTGACCCTCAAGCTATCAAATTTTAAGCTGGCGACAGTAAATCTTACGCTTTTGGTCGTTGCACCCTTTTAGTGTGTGGCCTTGAGGCTTGTTAGGCTGGTGATAATGGCTCTTATGCTTTGCCTTTAGGCATATATAGGCTTTGTTTTCCTCTTGGGAAGAACCTCGATTTCAAGTCGTTTGCGACGTTGTTCGAGCACCTCGAAAGGTTTAGCTCGTAGGCTGAGTAGCTCGAAGCCTTGTTATTTGGAGCTGACATGGTTGAAACTCTTTTGCCTATCGAGGGTAGTCTATTTAACCGGTTTAATTCGAAGTAGATTCGAAGTAATGGCCTATGATTTTGTAGCGATAGTCGGGCGTCCCCGAGTTGCATTAATTTGGCTGCTACAGCCTTATGACCATGGTCATTTATGTTTGGTCGAAGCCATTTTTGATCCCAAGTGTAGTAGTTTAGGCGTCTATATCGAGGGTATGCCCTTTTTGGAGTCTTACAAATGTGACATATAGCCTAAACTTCAAGATTGAGTTTATGCCTGTAGTAAGGTCATACAAAATCTTCATGCCTTTTGAGGTCTTACAGTTTTGTTGATACTTGGTAGAAGTATGATTCATTCCTTGCTTGAGGTCTTATAGTTTTTTTGATTCTTGGTACAAGTATGATTCATGCCTTACTTGAGGTCTTACAGTTTTGTCGATACTTGGTACAAGTATGATTCATGCCTTGCTTGAGGTCTTATAGTTTTTTTAATACTTGGTACAAGTATGATTCATGCCTTGCTTGAGGTCTTACAGTATTGTTGATACTTGGTACAAGTATGATTCATTCCTTGCTTGAGGTCTTAAGTTTTTTTTATACTTGGTACAAGTGTGATTCATGCCTTGATTGAGGTCTTACAGTTTTATTGCTGCCTTAGATAGGTCTTTGTAGACCGAGTTTGCCCGCTCGGTGTCTTATGGCCTCGGGTTTTTAGAAGAGTGGTGATTAGAGACAGTGTCTGAATCATCGAGTTTGCTTAGGCTCGGGGGTCGTTACTCGTGAGCTCAAAATTGCCTCATTGAGGGCTTACGATTTTGGAGCTTCCGACCCTGAGGTCATGTGCTTTCTGAATTAGCGATGCCAGTCTCCAAGTGTTTGGGACATTTTTCCCTTTTAGAGATGTTTTGTGATTTTCGTGCTGCCTCATTGAGGGATTATGAGTATGAAGTTCCGACCTTGAGGCCGTGCGGGTGCCGAGTTATTGACGCCAATCTCTAAGTATTTCAGGGCGTTCATGGTGGAGGGATCATTGCTGTGAGAATGCTGAATTTTCTTTGGAGCATGACATGCTTTGGAAAAAGATATTCTTTGATTGTTTGGCATAAGTACATGTTGTTTTGCTGTTGTAAGCCCGACTTATGCAGACACGGTTCATTTTACCATTTGGCCCGGTACATCATTTCCTATCGGAACCTTGTTTGTCGTTCCATGGTTCTTCTGAGTGGGTGACCTTTCAAGGGGGTGCCCTTCAATGTTCGGGGTTGATTGCAAAAGAAGCCTTGTATTCTTGTCGGATCCTCCTTAGTAGCGCATGGATGTTGCCTCGTTAAAACCTTACCGGTGGAACCCTTTTCGGGATAGAAGCTCGACCGAAGGGAAAGAGTGCAACGGATGCCGTTAAGGCCTTGAGATCATCGGGTTGGGTTAGTACTTTCGACTAACCTGACCGGGCGCCTGCATATAGGTTAATGTAAAATGATGAAAAAGGGAGGTGTTCTTACCTTATCATAGGATGCGCCGGTGATGTTTCGAGGTCTGATGTGTCCCTATTGTTTGGAGCAAGGACTCGATACGGTCCTCCGCTGTGTTTAATCGGGCTTAGCTGAAGATGTAGTTCAATTATCCTTCGGCTCTTCTAAGAGTGGAGATATTGGTGTCGTTTCTACGTTACATACCGCGAACACTTCCCTTGACACGTGTTGTTCCCCGTAGATAGTTTTAATTTCATCCTTTGCTGGTAATTTCATCATTTGGTGAAGAGTGGATGAGACCGCTCCCATGCAGTGTATCCACGGCCGTCCGAATAAGGAGTTCTACCTCATGTCTCCTTGGATGACATGGAATTTGGTGTTTTGGACTACGCTGGCCATGCTGACTGAGAGAATGGTCTCTCCTTTCGTTGTTTCGATCGCCGTGTTAAATCCGTCAAGGATTCGAGAGGCAGACATAATTTTGTCTAGCAGTACGAGCTGCTCTATTACTCTCGACTAGTGCATTGTTATGAAGTTGGGGTGAGGTTTCGAAGCCTTCCTCGCTGAATGTGAGGGCATCTTCGGGTACGTATTCCCGGGATTATTTTTCTCTTATGATAGATACTTTTTTCCTCCTTTTTACATGTTCGTGGGGAGTGTCGACGCCCCTCCAATATCATGTGGATAACATGTCGTGGCTCATTTTCTTCGTTCTTCTTGGCCTCCTTTCTTTCTCGGAACTAAATTTTAGCCTGGTCACTCAAAAATTCTCGACGGTGACTTTTATTGAGTAGCCTGTATATTTCCTTTCGGAGCTGGTGGCAATCTTTGGTCCTATGGCCATGCGTATCATGAAGTTTACATACTGATTTGTGATTCCTCTAGGAAGAATTCGACTGAATAGGCCTGGGCCATTCGGTGTCCCTGGTTTTGCTGATGGTGAACAGGATCTCTGGCACACCCATGTTGAAGTTGTATTCTAATAGGTGATGTGCCTCCATTCACCCCTTTTCCCCGTCGAATCCACCTCTGTGGAGGGTTCTGTCCTCGGTTCACCAATCGACTGTTGTTAGGCGGATTGCGTCTCAGGGCATTCCTCTTATCTTCGGGGTACGATTGATATCTCTCTTTTTAGTTTCGACTCCTTTGCCAGGAGTCTGCTCGGATATACTGAGCCCGAGGGGGCTCCCAGCTGGTCATCCTCGACCATAATCTTTGACTGGTTCCGGTTGTGGACATCCGACCAGGTTACGGCGGGATACTTGATCAGATTCTATTTCAGCTGTCTTGAGGCCACTAAGATTCATTCATTCAAGCCTTGAGTGAAGGCCTGCACCACCCAGTCATCGGAGGCCAGAGGTAGTTCCATTCGTTCTGTTTGGAAGCGAGATAAGAATTCTTGCAGCATTTCGTTCTCCCTCTTCTTAATCTTGCATACGTCGGACTTCCTCGTTGCTACTTTGATGGCACTAGCATGTGCCTTTATGAAGGAGTTTGCTAGCATGGAAAATGAATCTATGGAGTTGGGAGCTATATTGTGATACCACATCATGGCCCTGTTCGAGAGCGTTTCTCCGAACTTCTTTATTAAGAAGGACTTAATCTCGTCGCCTTTTATGTCGTTGCCCCTTTACTGCGCATGTGTAGGTAGTGACATGTTCATTGGGATCTGAGGTCTTGTTGTATTTTGGGATTTCTGGCATTTTGAACATCTTTGGAATGGGTTTCGGGGCCGCTTCTTCGGGGAATGGCCTTTGTACGAACTTCTTCGAATCTATACCCTTCAGGACCGGGGGTGCACCCGGGATTTTGTTGACCCTGAAGTTATAGGTTTTGACCTTCTTGTCTTTGGCCGCTATCATTTTCTTTCCTGACTCAATCCTTTTGGTGAGGTGCTTGACTTTTTATTTACGATGGCAGGATCGGCTACTGATCCATTGTTGCTCGACCTTTCTGGTACTTGTTCGGCCGGTGGAGTAGCTTCTGATGCTACCGTGCTGGGAGTCTTCGGGTGGCTTTGCAGCTGAGCGATAGCCAATTGTTGTGCCTTCAACATTTCAAAAATAACAAGAAGGCTAACTTCCCGTTCTTCCCGAGCAGGGGTTTTTCGGGCTTCCTGTTCGTCGCCATGCTGTATGCTCCTATCGGTGTGTGAGGTTTCGTCAACCTGATGTGCGTCTTATGAACCCGCGTCTGCTAGAATTGGTCTAGGTGCATTGTCGGGGTTCTGTGGTGGCACGCCAATAATTGGAACAGCCACACCGTTTTCTCCGTGGTTTTCGAAGTTGTCATTCTCAACTTTGTTCACTGAGTCAGACATTTTGACCTGAAATCGAAGATCTTGGACAAGAAAAAGTGTGAAAGATAACTTGTGTTGTGTAACGAAACTACCAAGAAAATAATCACTATTATATTTAGCCCCACGGTGGGCGCTAAACTATTTACCATGAAAATGGTAATAACAATTAAATTTATTGATGAGACTCTAAATTTACATGATCTATTTTTATGCTAGTTATTTAAGCAGTTGATGCTAAATATGTGAGGATAAAAGATGAAATGCGAACTAAAATAGAGTTGTAATCAAACCGAGGGGTTAGCTATTCGGGCCTCGAACCGATAGATGAGGGGCCTCGAGGTCGACGCCAGGGCTCGAGCTCGAGCTCGAGCTATCAGGGATAAACAGGGAGGGGCTAACAGTTAGGATATAATTAAAGGAGGCTCTTTATGGCCAATAACAAACAATAAATGAAGAACAAATATGAAAGTAATAAGCTAAAGCAGTAGTATTAGAAGGATACGTTGGGAAGAAGAGAGAGAGAGGGAGAGAGTTGTTATTTATCTTGTGTACAATACTTGGAGCAACAACAACCCTTTACAAAGTGCTAAGGATCCCCTTTATATAGGAGGGGAAAATCCAACATAGTACAAAATGCATTAATTGTAAAGGTATGGAGATGGGAAGGCTACATGTGACACCTTGATACAGGCTTCGGACAGGCCGGCTTTATCCGACTTAGCCGTGTGCCTTGGGAATCCCCTATTTTACTCTAGCCTCGATCAATATTAGAGGTGTTCTTCTGAAGTGACCTAATAGCAAGAAATTGGACCCTCTGATTTCGCCGCATACGCATTTACTTGAGTTTTGGGCAGATTGCTTGACCGTCAATAAGAATTTGGTCCTTCTTTGAATATTAACCTCTTAATAAATCTTTAAATCGGTTGTTTATAATGTATCTTCTCTTCTTGTGGAGAAGACCCAATGCCTCGGTAGTCGAATAGATGCATCTATGGTTCGTGTCGTTCGACCCTCGACAATGCACAATTTATATATTTGTATGTTGGATCAGGCAGTACGACCTTGGCATAACTCGTGCATAATAATACTTGGAGCCCAATTATACTTGTTATTGTTTTATTGGCTTGATAGGTTAAATTATTAAATGATGCAAAATTACTAGGAAATTGTTATCACTAAAGAATGGTTTGTTTATTTCTTGTTATTGAGTTTTACAGTTTCATTGTATAGCCCATGCCTATTTAGAATTTCCATTATTTTATTATTAGCCCGTCGACCCCTCGCCACTACTTCTTCGAGGTTAGACTGGATAGTTATTGGGCACATTTTGCTTATGTACTCACGCTACACTTCTACACTAAATGTGCAGGATTTGAGGCTGGTGCATCTAGATATCAGTCCGACGCGCATCCTTGATTTCCACGAGACTTTGTAGTGAGCTACCTTCTGAGCCCATTCTATAGCAGCCAAAGTCTATCTTTTGCTTGTATTTTCTGTCTATTTCACTTCAGACAGTAGTGTAGTAATCTTTTGTACATTCTACTAGTAGCTCTTACACTTGTGACACCAGGTCTTGAAAATTTTGCTAGTAGACACGTGAAGACTTTTGGGTTATTTTACTTATCCCATTTCCTCTTAAAATTTGTATCTCTCATTTTATTAAGTGTTTACTCCATTTGTTCAATAATTAAAAATCAACTATTTCTAAATTCGTTAAAAGAAACAATCACGTGGTTAGTTCACTATTGGCTTGCCTAGCAGTAATGTTGGGTGCCATCACGGCCTATAGGAGAAATTGGGTCGTGACATTATGTATAAGATTTATTCAACTACTTCCATTAATTATGTTTCCATTTATAATTTCTAATTATTAATGTTGTCTTACGTACTTATCTTGTAGAGGCTATAGGGTGTTAGGAAACTACTCTTTCTTAATCTCCTATCATGCGGTTGATGTTATACTAAGTATCTTTCTCTTATTCTCGCACAGATGGTGAGGACGTGCATGGAGAATATTCTAGACCTTGGAGGATCTCTTCCCCCAATTGCTTGAGTCTGAGGAAGAGGCCGGGGGAGGGCACCAGTTCAAGGTAAGGGAGAGGACATCTCGTAGCTACCCCATCTATACCACCAGCGGATCCAGTAAAGGATCTCATTATTAAGGAGCAGGGCGAGGTGGCTACAGAGAATCAGTCACGGTAGATGTCATGTCAGCACCAGGAGTTTATGTGGTTATGGGCCGTATGGTATGGTTCATGTATACTTTGACCCAGGCTGGTTTATTTCCAGTTAACCCAGTCGCATCTCAAGTGTCACGCCCCCTTTTTTTCCCTTCTCGCGTAGAGAGGTCTGGGTTTCGACATTCATGGAGTGTAATGACTCATTCCTTTTGGAAATTGGATATTTGAAGAGTCGCCACCTAACGGATTATGGTGCATTAGGGCACCTAAAATGATTAACTCTTGGCTTAGTTTGCATTACTAGAGATTATGGTAAAGGATCGAATTAACCTCGAGGGAAAGGTGTTAGGCACCCCTATTGGTCCACAACTGTGGGTCCTAGCTGAACATATATTCACAAATTAGTCCATATAAATAAACAGTTAAATCAAATAGGTTGCGAGTAAAACACGTTGGGTAACTCAAGTAATAGAATAAAGATTGTAAAACAAGGTTTAAATAAAAAGGAATTTTTGGTGAAGGATGGGTCCTAGGTTGGTTAGACTATAGGATCACCCCACACAATGTCCGGTAAACACTCCTCAATGAAGGGCTACACGTGACATAAGCGCGTAGTCATCATATCCCATACCCTTCCCTTCCCCTTAGTAGTCATGCAAAGCGAGTGTTTGGTCAACGATTTCTATTGTGTGTTACTACTCGTCCCTTCTTAATAGCCCTGGAGGGAGTTAGGACCTCTACCTATAGGTGGTTCTGGACGGAACCCTAAGGTTTTAAAGGTGAAAACTCTAAGGCGCCAAGCAAAACCCTTAGGACTTTCAGCATATAAAGGGAGAAATTAGAGGCTCAAAGTTTCCTTCTCAAACAAGCACATAAAAAGCACAACTCAAGCACAATTAAGGGCTTTTATTAGACAATATCTTAAGGCAGGATATCTAGGTGAATATGCAGAAGACAAGCATTTTTATTAGACTCAAAAGTGATAACCCTAGCAGTTGCCTATCGATTTTAAAAGTCTGTTATGATTAGAAAACATTAAGCAATAGGGACAGTTTCAGAGATGCAATTTTGGAAATGCCCTAAAGGCTTGCATATACGCGGAGTACTGATGGCTACATTTATAGTGAAACAAAGCAGGTTTGAAATGGACTTTTGAAAATCCTATGGCCGTGCTGTCTATTGGTAGATTAAGATAGTTTTAAAGAACTTGTTTAAGTAAGAGTTACTTAATTAAACCAATTCAGTAGTGAACTAGGCGTGGACCGAGTCGAATTATTCAGACTAGTTTAGATTGACAGGCAAAATTTCGAGTATGGTTTCCTATAGGCATGATATCTAGCATTGATACTGATTTTAAAGGCTTGTTGGCATACATAAACACTTGTTGTAATAAAATCGGGGTTAAATTACATCATATAGGCATGTCATTTATTAGCTTGGCTGATTTAAGACATGCAGACATTAAAACATACATAAACACTTGCCATAATCTGGATCGAGTCCTATAGGCATGACATCTATATAATCTGATTTTAAGACGTTGAAGGCATGATTTCCATTACAGAATTATTTGAAACCTATAGGGATGGTTTCTAAACATGACAAGATGTAAAGCCCTATGAACATGACTTCTACTTGGTACGGCAATCGAATTTAAACATGAAGTCCTATGAGCATGATATCTACCTGTATTACCCCATAAACATGTATATACCCATCCCTTTCACTAAATACCCCAATATTTGCTTACAAGTTATTACAGGCCAATGAATGAATTACATAAGTAAATAAGAAAATAAGAAGCTATTCTATAGGGAGCCTTCGATTAGGCCTAGATGTCCAAAGCCTCCAATGGCCTAAAATGCCTCAATTCCATAGACAATGTCTGAGTCTTGGTGCATCATAGTTCCATAACGATCTCAAGGAACCCGGGCAGTGCTTACACCTAGACTTAGTAACCAAAGATTGAACAAGTGCAGTGTGGAAAGGCCAGCCTCAGTATGCCAGAGTTCAGAGGGTTCTCAAGAGGATCCCAAGGTAGTACATATACTGAAGGGGGTAGAACTTATTGACTAGGAGTAGAGTGAAAGTGATTGACACAAGTTGAAGGTTTTAGTGAAAAACTGAATTAAAAAGGAAGTCTGTTTGAAAGTAATTTAGTAAAACACAGAGACTATTTGAAAAGAGATTGAAGAAATGAACAGAAGTCCAAACACAACACCTTAGGACAGGTTCATACATAGCCGTGAGTCACAACTCCAAAGCAGGTCCAGTAGCCACAAACATGGGTCAGGAGGTTTGGGAGACACATAGGACATATGATGATAAGCACTGTCACACCTCTTTTTTCACTACCCTCGCGAGGGCATAAAGGAGTTTTTCCAATTAAAGGACAATCAGAACGAGATTTATTATCAAGATTTCAGAGTCGCCACTTGGGAGATTAATGGTGTCCCAAGTCACCGGTTGTATCCCGAACCGAGGAAAGATATGGCTCTGTCAACAGTCCGCAAACCAGAAATCTGAGTAAGGAATTCTATTAACCCGGGAGAAGGTGTTAGGCATTCCCAGGTTCCGTGGTTCTAGCACGGTCACTCAACTGTTGTATTTGATTTTATCTGATTTTAATACATGCTAGCTTATGTGACCTTTATCCGTAAACCACTTTTGTTATTATTTTAAAAGAGTTGCAACGTCGTGAAAACGCATCTCGAACCACGTCGCAATCAATGCACCCGTGGTTGTTAACACATTTCGACTTCGTTGAGACTTGGATTTGGGTTGCATCGATGCGCACTCGAGTTTAAGAAGATAATTTTATTAAAATCGTGCCTAAAAAATCTAACGCATATTATCTTTAGGGAAGGCCGTGAAATTCGCTATACGGCCCATCCCGAATTCTAAGAAATTAAGACAATATTTATTGAGGGCCCCGCAATTTGTAGTTTTATTTGGCGAGGCTCGTCTCATTTATTATTTAAAATGCCAACCTAAAAGAGACTACGATTTCTATTCTTATTTATCTCTGAAAAAACACAAACCTACTTAATATTATATTGAATTATACCAGGTTAGCTAAAAGTTGAAGCCCAACATGAGCGGATGATGACTTAGACAAGCAACAATACTAGAACGATTAGCCTATGTCACTGCATTAATACTCAGAACCAATTCTTACGTCAGCTTTCCTTTTGATCTTACCAATTGCATTGCACGGAACCAGAATCGAATTAACTCAGCCCAATGAAAATATCTATTATAACTAGCCTAACAATCCACTTGAATTAGATAACATACTGAGTTAATCACGAATCGTGCCATTTCAAACTGCAACCTACTGTCTAATTTCAGAATTTTAAAACAAGTTTAGACAACCAATTCAATTTAAAAGTCCATTTGTTCAAACAGTCCCATTGCAGTCCAAGAGATACAACAAACTCTGTTCGAATCTAGTTCAAATGATTACCCGAACTAATTTTATCCTCACAATTAAGCTGATGTCTAAGTCCAATTACAATCAACGAATTACTACAAAAAAAACACAACAGAGAACATTTCAAATATAACAAAGCACTGGAGTAGTGAATTTACAACAATAGAACCAATCTCAATTTATTTCATGTTCTAATCATGTGAAGCTACAACCATGAGATCTCGAGTCGTGTACCTGGATATTAAGATCCAAAGAAGAAGAAAATATCAGCAGTAGTGGATAACAGGCAACAACACTTTGAGATAACCAAACAACAACAAATACACAGCCCAGAAAATCGAAGTATAGCCCAGAAAGAAGTTTGAAAATCAAACGAAGTGATGGATCAACTTGAATCAACTTCAAAACAGACCAAATAACCTTGGAAATCACTCAAAATGAACTCGACACTTTCAACCAGACCCAAGCTCAATCAAACTTACCTTAATTGGACCTAATCTCATGTGAAACCATCTCAAATTTCTCTGAAACCACAGCTTATCAGACTTTATTTGAACTAGGAAACTGGAAATTGAACTGAAAATTCCAATGGAATAATAATTTTTTTTTTGTTTTTTCTATTAGATTTTCTGTTGTTTTAGGTTTTTGGTTTTTTTTTTGGAATTTTTGAATGTTCTGAACTTCAAGTTCAGATCGGAAAAATCAGAGAGGAGCTTCCTTGGGGGGGGGGGGGAAGTTTGATGGCTTCCCCAAACTTTGGGGAATTTTTTCAGGGGTGTCTCCCCCTCCATGAAGGCATTGGGGTTGCCTTTTATATGCAACAAATAGGGTAGAATGTTCTAGATGACACTCACACATTTTCCCTCTTTTAATTTCAGATTTCACCGATTAGTCCTTCAATTTCTGCCTTGTTTCTCAAGTTACTGCCCTATGTTTACTGAAATCTACACTAAAGTCCTATTCTAGAAGGCCCTAGGGTGTTCTTTTACCTATACAATACCTATACTACCCTTATTTTGGTTTTGAAATTACTATTCTTAATAAAACTACCCTTTTCCATGCCTAAACAACCCTTATTTCCTCCCTAAAATTACTACCCAACCAAGCTAAGCTTCAAACCCCTAATTAAATGACTCAAACCCTCTGTTAGCCTAACTACAAATCGATTATAGTCTCCCAAAGATTCCAATTCTGCCTTAATCAAACCAAAACAAACTAAACTAATTAGAACTAGTTAGACGACTAATCAAACTGAAGCCAAAGATGAACTAAAATATCCGAACAACAATCAGCAAAACCTTTGAACACCAAATCAAAAAACACATAAGGACCCAAAACAGAATTAATCTCGAATAAAGAATTAATATAGAGATTGAAAACATACTTTAATTAAAAAATGCGTAATCACAATTATTCATAACATTTATTCTAACAGAAATAAAACGACAATTGAATTATTAAGCTAGACTAAAAGTAGAATTACGCAGAAACTTAAAGCAAAATTTAATTAAACTATCAAGAACCACAACTCATGAAAACAACAAAAAACAAAAAAAAAATGATAAAAAACAAAAAGAAACACTCACTGTATTCGGACTCCATAAGGTCGCCTTGTCGAAATTGATTTCCCGTTGATGTTATTTGCCTATTTCATCAGAAATAGGCATATAGCATTAACCAAACATCAAATGACTTCAAAACCTCCCAAAACAGGCTCGACTCATGAACCCTAGATCAGCAATTCGTTGAGTTTCACTAAGATTCGAGGGATTTTGGTTGGGGATTAGGGGTGAGGGGGGTCTGAGGATTGTGTGATGTAAATTTGGGCCGGTTTGGGCGAGTTTGCGATTTGGGTCTGAACTTCGAACGAATATTCGAGAAGTTGGGTTGTGATTCGAGGAAGATGGTTATGGGGGTTGGAAAGAGGAGGAAAATAAGAGCTGGTGGTGAAATTTTTGGGTCATATTATTAAAGTTTTATTTAAAAGGATGGAACACATCTAGACCGTTGGATCATAAGCACTCAATGGCTGAGATTAAATCCCAAACCAAACGATGTCGTTCGGCTAGTTTGGGAACTGGATCAGGTATAGGGGAATTGGGCCTGGGAATGGTCCGATCTTGGGGTTGGGCGTGGGTGCTGACTTGGGCTGGTAAAAAATGGCCCAGTTCTAATTTTCATTAAACAACCTTCGTTTTTTGTTAATTTCTTTCTTTTCAAATCATTTTATTTACTTTTTTTTTCAATTCGCTAGGCAAATGCCTAGGGTTAGTTTTATTTATAACATGATAAAAGACAAAATACAATGTCAAGATATCCTACGAAATGAAAGAAATAAAGTTTGAATTTAACAAATATCCTATTATCAAAATTGAGTGTTGTACTCAACATTGATATCACATTAATGCTATTAATCTTTGAAATACAAGTCTGCATCCAAGAATGTGCATGTGAAAGGCTTTTATAGCGCCCAATGCAACGTTCCTTCTATTAAAAATTCCCAGTTGTCTGTATCAATTCCATATTTTTTTGACACTTATTTTCTCTTTTGTTTCAAACACGCTTCCTCGCATGCTCTCCTCAATTTACCCTTGGTGTGCAATTCCATTTTGGGAATGCCGATCCTCCCTGTTCGATCACGCCCCAGCTGCCAGTAACCTTTCGTCAAGATGAACATCATAAAGCGTGCATGTCTTCTGTTCGTGATCTGCATCTTCTGTCCTCGCTGCACTCCTTTTGATTCCTTGAGGTGATCAATGGAGACAGCTTTGTGCTGTGTACTCCAGAAGCACGTGAGCTCGATTTACTCTTGGCGAGCAAATTCATGTTCGACAGCCTTTGTTCGATTTACTCTAGCCGAGCCTCCCTGTTCGATAAGCTGCCAGGATGGAACACATCATGCTATTAGCACTTCCATTAAAATGTCCTCGTTTTTTGTTGCAAGACCCCATGCTCTTGCTGGACCACTTTCCAATCCATGCTTAGGCCATGCGTGTATCTTCAAATTCAATGGATTCAATTCCAGTGTTTGAGATTCCATGGAAATTCTCTACCATTTCTCGAACTGAGCTAAAGAATCGCATGCTCAAGTATCAAAATCATTTATGTCCAGCATGATTTACCTTCCAGCGTGCTTTTCCATGTGTGAGCATGCTTGTTCCCCAACTGCTCTTGTTGCAGCATTTGCTACCCTTCATGCTTGTGCATTGTTTTTCCCTTCCTGCAATTGTTTTTGGTCGAATGCGCATCCCAGACCAAGAGACATGCTTCTCGCTTTTCAGAATAAACCATGTGCTTTCATGAAATGTTTTTCGCATCCCTCTATTCCAAGTCCCTAGCATGCTTGTGCATATTTAAATAGAATTGTTATCTTTTAATGAGCATAATATCACGTGCCCATCTTGATTACTGGAATGTTTTTGTTCTTTAATATAACATAATTGTACCTGCGCGCTAGAGACACCCTCCTCCCTTAGGATTTGATGGTCGATTAAGTTGACATGCCTCCTGCTATTTCTATTCTCCTTGCTTCTTATATTCTGTCCACCTTCACCCTTAGACTTGGACATTGCATCTTATCTTCATTAACCAACCTCCTTCCTTGTGCATCTAGGTGCCAGAATTGTTGGCATTCGATTTCTCCATGATCTAAAACATAATTAGCCAAATGATCAGCCAACTTGTTGCCCTCTCTATGAATATGAGTAACTGTGTCATTTCCCCCAATCATTAGTTGTATCATTTCCTCTACCTGCTCAGATATGATCCATGGTGGTTTCCAAATCCCATCCATTATCTTTTCTAATAACATTGAGTCAGTTTGAAGCCATACATGAGAGTATTGTTGAAATCTGCAGAACCTTAGTGCTTCTAACATGGCCTTCGCTTCAGCTATTGTGTTTGTTGTCTCCTCAATCTCCCTCCCTACAGACTTGACTATGTCACCATTTTCATTTCTTATACAAAAACCTATTGAGCTCCTGCCTGGATTTCCCCTCGATGCCCCGTCTGTATTAACCTTTAGCCATCCTGTACTTGGAGGTTCCCACATGACTTTGGTAACTTTAAGTTTAGGAGTGAAATTTTCCATCATGGCTAGAAGGTCTTTCCATTTGTGAGGTACCATGTCCATCCCAGGCATTCTCACTTTCACCAATGCCTCGAGATTTGATGACACTTGATAAATCACCCTGCTAGTTATCACAGCATTACCATACTTCATACTATTTCTTCTTTTCCATAGTTCCCATACTACGCATGAAGGGAGTGCTTGCATTACCGGTTTGAGCCTTAAGCAAACATTTGCAGTCCAACATTTTGTGATTGCTTGGTGCAATGTAAGTCCTTCCATAGCTATTCCATCCCTCGATAGAAAATACTTCCAAGTTGTCTTTGCAGTTTCTGATCTAAAAAACAAATGCTGAAGAGATTCCTCATCAGGATGTACACAATACCAGCATTTTGATGGCATGCAATAGCCTACCTTTTTCAAGAAATCATCTAAAGGTAACTTTGCTTTCCACACTTTCCACATGAAAAATGCTATTTTAAAAGGCAGTCCCTTTACCCAAATCATTCTATAAGCTGTTATTGGTTCATCTCTTCTTCTAGTATAATCCCATGCTGACTTAACACTGAAATATCCTCTTATTTCCAGCATCCAACAAGGCACATCAAGAACCTGCTGAGGTGAAGGTGGTTTGATTTTCTCTAGAATGTGTACTGCTAAGTCTTCAGGAAGCATTTCAAATAGCCTGTCCACATCCCACCCACCATCTAAGGTAACTTCATGTACATTTTGTACTGTTTCATCTATGCCAAAGTCCCGAGGAGCTAAAAAATATAGTGCCCCAAGACCTATCCAGTTTTCAAATCAAAAAATTG
This sequence comes from Nicotiana tabacum, assembly GCF_000715075.1. Classification (NCBI taxonomy): domain Eukaryota; kingdom Viridiplantae; phylum Streptophyta; class Magnoliopsida; order Solanales; family Solanaceae; genus Nicotiana; species Nicotiana tabacum. The sequence continues at coordinate 57,660,584 of NC_134082.1, read as the reverse complement.
AGGATCCCTTTTTTGTTTGCCAAAAGATTTGATGTTCAATAAGATCTCTGCATTCCAACATTTTTCTCCAAATATGAGACCCCCTTTTCCATGGAACAACTACTGAATTCATTTTCTTACAATATTTCTGACATACAAAAGAGCTCCATAGGCTTGGTTTTGTTCTGAAATTCCACCACAACTTGCTGAATAATGCTTTTGTTACATCATGTAGTGACCTGAAACCTATTCCTCCTTCCTCAACTGGCATGCATAAGGTATTCCATGAAGCCCGATGCCTACTAGTTCCTCCTACAAAGCTGCTCCAGAAAAACTGAGCAAACAATTTGTGCAACCTATTTATCACATATTTGAGAGGGTTTACAACTGATAGTAGATGCATAGGCATGCTTTACAGCACATGGGATATGAGAACTACCCTTCCCCCTACTGATGCCAGGATTGCATTTTGTCCATTACCTTAGTAATTAGGGGCTGATAGTATTCCAACTTTCTCCTTGCATAAAAGATAGGACAACCTAGGTATGTGATAGGAAATTCATTCTTATGAATGCCTGTGATCCTTTCCACCTTGCTGACCACATCCATGTGTGTTAAATGATGCAGGTACACAGCTGATTTGGTCTTGTTAATAAGCTGCCCAGATGCATTTTCATATGCATTCAACACTTGCATAATCAGCATCAAAGAAGTTTCATCAGATGATGAAAAAATAATCATGTCATCTGCATACGCCAAATGATTGATCTTTGGACTCCACTTTGGCATTCCAAATCCACAAAAATACAGGTTAGTATGAAGTGCATTGAGGCCCCTAGATAATGCTTCTGCTGCCAGGATAAACAAAGTTGGAGATACAGGATCACCTTGTTTTACTCCTCTTGAGGATTTAAAGAAACCATAAGCTTGACAATTGATTAGAATAGAATACCAATTATTTGAAACTAATCCAAAGGCAATCCCTATCAACCTTTCTGTGAATCCCATCTTTCTCATTACCTTTGTTAGGAATAGTCAAGATAATCTATCATAAGCTTTGGTCATATCTAGCTTCAGGATGACATTAGGTCCAGCCTTAGTTCTAAGCCTAATGTCAGTGACTATCTCCTGAGTTAAAAGGATGTTTTCTACTATATTCCTGCCCTTAACAAAACCTGACTGTTCCTCCGATATCAGATTTGGGAGAAATTACACAAGCCTTTCATGTACGACCCTCGATATAACCTTATTTGAAAAATTACTGAGGCTTATGGGTCTTAGATTAGAAAAAGTGGTAACTTCTTTTTTCTTTGGTATTAGAACTAGGTTTGTGTGTGTTACACACTTTGGTAGCTCATTACCATTGAAAAAAGCCCTCACCATGTCGAACAGGTCATCCCCTATTATGTCCCAACAAGAATGATATAGCTTGCCTGTCATACCATCTGGCCCTCCAGCACTATCACCATTAAGTCCAAATACTGCCTTTTTAACCTCCTCTTTTGTTGGCTGCTTAATCAATTCTGCATTCTATTTATTGTTCATCAGATTAGGAACATGGTCTACGATCTCAAATAAAGAAGGAGAAGCTGTTTCTGTGAACTGTTCCTCGTAAAATCTGATAGCCTCTTCTACAATTTCTTTTTCTTCTTCAATCCATGTTCCTCCACTATCTTGAATTCTGTTAAGCTGAAGTCTCTTCCTCCTACCTCTCACTTGTGCGTGGAAGAAATAAGTATTCCTATACCCTTTCTTGAACCAAGTCATGCCCGCCTTTTGTTGCCAAAATTTCTCCTCTAGTGCAAGACATTTGATCAATTCTGCCTGAACCTTTTGTAGCCTTTCCCTGTTCATCCCTGTAGGATTTGCTTCAAATTCTGCTTCGTGAACTATCACTACCTCCTCCATGCTTGCTATCTTTTGGAAAATATTTCCAAACGTAGCCTTACTCTACAATGAAAGGGCTTTCTTTAATTTTTTTAACTTGTGATTATGAATAATAAAAGGATTTGCACTGAAATCAGCTGTCCAGTTCTCTCTCACCACGTCTTTAAAAGTTGCATGTTCCACCCAAAAATTCAAGAACTTAAAAGGCTTTTTTATTGGTGGAGTCTCAGTATCACACTTCAGATACATTGGACTATGATCAGAACCAGTCTTTGCCAAATGTTGCACCTCTATTCCCGGAAATGTTTGTTGGAATTGTAAATTGGCCAAGCATCTGTCTAGCCTTTTGAATATACAGTCTTCCTCTGCTCTCCCATTCCACCATGTGAATAAGCTACCTTAAATCCAAGATCGAAGAGATTGCAAGTGTTGACGCAGTGTCAAAAATCATCAATTTCATTCAATGACACAGGTAACCCGCCTAACTTCTCTTCTTCGTCCCATATTACATTGAAATCTCCCCTACTAGCCATGGTGCATTCATATCCCTTTTCATTTCATATAATGATCCCATAATTCTATCCTCTCAATTGCATCACATTTAGCATATATCAAAGTTAGAACAAACTCCACATGCGATTCAGTATGAACCAATCGTAGTGTTAATTGTTGCACCATATTGTACATGACAGTTACTTCAAATACTTCATCTATGAATGCCCAGATCTTGTTGGAAACATTTGAAATTGCTTGTGCAAGTCCTATCTTGTTTCTTCACCTTTCCATTTTTTTTGCTTGTTGCTTTGGCTCCATTAATCCTACAAAATCATAGTGATTTTTCCTGTGCATTTTTGTCAACCTTTTAAAGGCCTGCTGTGTGTTGACTGAACTTATATTCTAAATGAGAGCATTCATTATTGATTGTTGGATTTAGTTAGCGTTCTCCTTGTGTGCACCCCAGCTTTTGGTACTGCAAAATTATCTTTTTGTTGCTTCTTCTTACCTTTTGCTGCTAATTTTGCCTTTTCCACTTGGTGATAAGTCACTTTGCCTTGCCGCATTCATATGGTGTTGGGTAGTTGATTCTTGGTCCATGTCGTATCCTGATTTACCAGGTTCTTCTCCTTCTTCATTGTCTTCCTTACTTCCTGATGTAGCTCCAAATGCATTCCTTTTAGGGACCAAGGCCTTCTCTTCTCCTCTTTTTAACAGCTGCAACTGATTTTTCTCCATTGTAACAGTAATATTTAATATTTCTGTTTTATGTCTTGACTGTTTCTTCTTGTCTGTTGCGTTGTGTCCTTGTGGGTCTTCTTGTGATATCTGAATTTGATCATCTTCTGTTCCTCCAGGATCATTTACCTCTGGGTCTCTTCCTTCATAGTTTCTAATTTCTGTGAATTCAGTTGTATTGTTGTCATTGGCTTGGTGCTCTCCATTTACACTTTGCTCGTCTTCTTCTTTGTCCTTCTCATTTGGTTCCTCATCATTTTGTGCTCCTTGTGGTACTTTGTTCTCCTCTGAATCGTATTCCCTTTGTGTATCCCATAGCCTGCCTCCACAGCCTTGCACTCTTTCTTTAAATGTAGCTGATTTTCACCCTTCTGCTTGAGAATTTGGAGTTTTATTAGGTACCTTGTTCACTAATGTATCTTGTGATGGGATTTGCTGGCATGGTTTATTGATCTTCACTATTCCCTCTCCTGTTTTATTCTTGAAATTTCTTTCTACCCATTGTGCAGTATCGTTTTTTGCTTTTGATGCCTCATTTCCATTGACTAGACCATTTGTCGAACTAATCCCCAATGCTTTAAGATGAAAAAGTTGTGCTGCAGGATTTAACTTTCCCTCATTATTGACCATATTTTTTGGTTTTTGCTTTGTAGATGCATGGTTATGAATTGTTGTACTGCTTGTTGCTGCATTATCTGTCACCTTTGCCAATTGATTAATAGGTTCTTTCTCTTCCTCCATCCCTTGTAATATTGCAAACTTGTTAGCTACTTGAACATGATCATTATCTTCATTGTCTACTGCCTCCAATTCCTTACCACTGTTGCTTTGTGGTTCTGCTTGTCTCTCTACAGTGCTTGTACCCTCTTTATTGTTATTGTTTTCATGCTGCTTAGCTGGTGCCATCTCCATTCCATTATTACTAAGACTAGTATTTTGATTTACTACAATTCTAACTCTGTTGTCCTTCACTTCCTTCCATTGCTCTTTTGCTGTAACAATCACATTACCCACGACCTTTCCACTAGATAACATCTTTATAGGTTGTGAGTTCTCTATGTCCTGTTTCTTAGTTGAATCTGCTTGGTCATCATTCTCCTTCTCCACAAATAATTCAGGGTGTGTCCTCCAGCATTCAAATTGATCATGCCCTTGAAGTTTACAATGTCTGCAATATTTAGGCAGCTTGTCATATTGAATTCTCACCCATTCAGTTCTTGTTGTTCCTTTAGCTTCGTTGAATATGTCCATCCTCACCTTTTTAGGCAAATCTGCAAGTAGATCAACTAGTACCTTCAGCCTAGCACAACTAGGTCTAGTTTTATTAATTGTAGCCATGTCTAGATGCATAGGTTTACCTACTGCTGAAGCTAGAGAAAATAGACATTCCTTTACAAAAAAGGTTGGCAATAGACCTGGGAATGAGATCCAAGCCATTGCCTTGGGTGTTTCTTCATCTGCTCTAAACTTTGAGTCATAAATCAACGGCCTAAGCTGATATTGATAGTCATCCCTGTCCTTTATGTAATGAGTTTTTGATGAGAAATGAAGATAGTCCTGCCTTAATGTCATTCTAATCAAAATATGTCTATCCCTTAGAAATCTAATGTTACATTCACCTTTAATTCCGCATTGAATTGGTATTAACTTACGCAGTTGTTGAATTTCTGGGTTGCCATAAGAACATTTACCAACTATTGCATATTGTAATCCTTCGATGATATCCATCCTTTCTACTTCCGCTTCTGTGAACTGAATAACATGTTCTACATTTAATATTTTAGGTGTACGAATAGCAATTGGCTCAACTTCCTGTTGTTCATGCATTGCAGCATTTAAAGTGCAAGGTTTCAGAAATTTGGAGTAATCCATCGGCTTATTTATGATCCCTGATGTTTGTGCAATGTTTGGATGAAATTGTGTAGGCAGCGCAGCCACCAAAAGTGGCTGGCCACCTGCCTGTGTGTCCATTACAGTTATAATTCTTTAACACTTTACTTACATGACAAAGTTGTACTATGTTTGCAATAAAACGAAATTACTATAATTTGAATTTGCTTAACGCAATCTGTTGTGCTTAACAGTAGCGCTGGAATTAGCTGAATTGTTGAAATTGAATGAAGAAATCTGTGTGCTACAGTAACTCGTGAAACTGAAATTAAGATCTACAAAAATTGACTATAGATCTGAAGTTGAAACCAATTGGGTATTACTCGTAAGGAGATTATGTATTTTTTGACACCAAGTTGGTTGGTTCCACCACCGGATTCCGGAGTTATGACAGGAAAATGATGACGAAATTCCTTTTTGCTTTCCACTTTGTAATTTTTGTTTTTTTTTTAATTTTTTTTATAAAGATGCAAAATTAAACTAATCAATTAAACTAAAACTAATTAATCCCTAAAATTGTTTTTAAAAACTATTTCGTGACGATTTCACAATTAAACAATAAAATGCGAAAGCGAACTATTTTTGTTATTTTTCATATTTTATTCTAAAAATAAATTATCCCCTAATTAATACTAAAAATATGAAATTAAATCCTAAATGCAAATGTATTTTTATATTTTTTATATGAATTAAAATGCACAAATAAAATGCAATAGTTACCAGAAAATGCCATAAAATTCACGGAAGTTGTAAAATCAAGAAAAATCATTTTGTTTGAATTTTTGGGAATAATTCATATATAGGGAAAAAATCACGTGCTCACAGCTGCCCCTCTTTGCTCGGAATCATGAAGAGTTTTCGTGCAAAGATAAGTGAACAAATACGAGTGATTTTTGCCCATTTGAATATTCCACGTGAAGCATTTTTTAAAGAGCTGACTGCACCCTGCTTCAGAGTTTGCCTACATATCCTGGGCTAAACAGGAATCAGGTTAGTGTAGTTCGAGAGTGTCTGGTAGCTGGGACTACCAGGAGCTGTGATTTCACTGCGATTGCTGCTGCTGCTGCTCACTGACCTTCCTTATTACACCATGTCAAAATAAAAGAAGCTAGCCTAATCTATGGACTATGAATTACAAAAGTCCTATCTGAAATTTTCCAACTGCATCTTGTACTTCCTTGTTGTCTTGCGTTCCCTTGGTGAAACTCATTGTTGTTACTTCAAATCGTGAACTAAGATGTTATTTCTTCTCTCCAAATTGCTGAACTTGAATAATCTTGAACTGAATGTATTCCTCTGTTATCTGGGCGGGCTCCCAATTACTGAAACTTGAACTGTATGTCTATGTTATCCAGGAGGACTCCTGACTTCTGAATCTTGAAATTGAATGTATTCCTCTGTTATCCAGGCGGGCTCCTAACTGCTGAACTTAAACTTGAATGTATTCCTCTGTTATCCAGGCGGGCTCCTTACTTCACAAAATAAATCGAACAAAGAAAACTTTTTTCCCTAGTTTGGAAAACTGGGTACATGTTATCGGATGTTAATAAGAGTTAAACCTAAAACTTGAATTGTAATACCTCTGTTCTACAGGCGGGATCCTGACTTCAAAACTTGAATGTATTCCTCTATTCTCCTGGTGGGCTCCTGACTTCAAACTTGAAATGTATTCCTCTGTTATCCAGTCGGGCTCCTCACAACTCTTAACTAAACGTTGGATTAAAATCTAAGTTATATCTTCTACGGGTGTGACTTCTGCTAAATCTTGCTATCTAAGAGGATCTTTAAACTACTCCCCATTATGCAGGAGGGTCCTGAAAATCAAAGTTCAAATTTTATCTTAAGGGTGACAACTTTCATGTCTGAATTATACTACCCTACAATAGAGTTTACGCTAAATGTTGTTATCTAATTGACATCTTAAAGCTAAGTTCCATTATTCAGGAGGGTCCTGGAAACTCCTAATTGACCTTTCTTGAACATGCCGACTTCTAAGCTAACTTATATTCTTTTGGGATACATTTATGCTAGATTATGTTATTTCTGAACTTTAAACTAGGTCCCATTTTCCAGGAGGGTCCTGAAAATCAAAAATCAAACCTGTTTGTTGACTGCTTTTCTCCACGGAGGGTTCCTCTGAAACAAACGAACTTTTCTGCCCCTGTTTTAATCAAAGAAAATTTGTTAGTTCAAAAATGGTGGTTAGTTGGTGGCATTCTTGTTGGAGATCTTTCTGCTACATTGTTTTGTTGCGACTGGCTTCCCGAACTGGCCCTGAACCGCTTTGACTTTCTAACTGATCTTCGAACCCCTGACTCTGACAAACCGAGTGTTCTGTACCCATGTTGTTGTTTCACACCTCTGACCCTTTTTATGAACCTTTGCACTTCCCCCGACATTTCCCAATCATTCCATCGACGACATTTCTGGAGATTCCATGTATTCCACCTTTCATCATACTGTTTTTGACATGCTCTGACTACATCGTGCTTTTCACTTTCCGGAATCTGGTAGTGAGTGTTTAAATACCTTTCCACTTGCTTTGAACAAAACTAACATTGAAACATTTTAGACGGATAAAACCCCCAAAGAAAATGAAATGCAATGAGTTTACGAGTTAAGGATAAGAAGAATCCAAAACTAGATGACTGTTAAAAAGAAAAAGGGAAAGAAACTTATCTGACCGGAACAGCTGGTACCAATGGTCATGACATGCATTTCAGACTAATCGGCCCAATCTATCCAACTAACCAACTCTTGGTCGCCACCCTTTGTTGCCCCAGAATTTCCATCACTTGATTACTTTATCCAAACCTTAGCCTTGTTCATCCTGTGGTGCCTCGAAACAATTTTCCACCAACAGACCTTTCTCCATTAATAATTTCTCAACTCACTTTCTCCTCAAGGTGCTCGCGAGGGTGTTCACCAATAAGACTCTCTCATTTTATTCTTTCTCTCAACTTTCGTCGCCTTACCGTGCCTGTGCAGGTTTTCACCGATAAGACTCTCTCATTTTTATCTTTTTTCTTTTCTTGCTTCAACCAGAGTGTTGCCCCAGACATGAATTACCTTTACCTGCTTGACTTGGCATTTCTCAGAGACTTATCAGAAGGTCTTTCTTTGGACCGTAATGTGGGCTTTGGACGGGGCTAGAAAGAAAGGGTATGAAAGGCTCAAAATAATTTCAAAATGGGTTAAAATTACAACTTTCGAAATCAGATTTCTTACAACAACCACGATTTCTGCCCCAGCTTCTTGCTTGGGGACTTTTGGATTTTATTTTGGTATGACTAAACCTCAGCGAGGCTGCCTACGTACCCTTGCGGGATCAAGTCAAACGTAGTTCACTTCATAGAGACTACATTGTTGTTTTTTTCTTTTTTTTTTCTTTTCTGCTCTTCTTTTCCTTTCTTTTCTTCATTTACTTTTCTTTTCTTTCTTCTTTTCACTTTCAATTTTCCTCTTCTTTTCTTTTCCTTCTTTTCTCCTCTTTTTTTTCACTTTTCTTTCTTTTTCGTTTTCTTTTCATTTTTTTTTCTTCCCCACTCGCATTTCTTAATGGTGCCATTGATTCCAAAAGAGGGATATGAAAGAAAATAACTAAGGCTCAAAGGGGATGACAAGGGGTAAAAGTGTTTAGATAGCAGAACAAAACGCCTTCGTCATTTCAATCTTTAAAGTATGCCAAATACAAACAAGTACAATCAAAATAAAGAAATCATACATAGTATCTCTTGACTTCATCGGAATTGATGGCCATTTCTACACATTTTCCTTCTATGTCTATCAAATATAGTGCATCATTAGACAACACTCTGGTTACGACAAATGGTCCCTGCCAATTTGGAGCAAACTTTCCTTTTGCTTCTGCCCAATGAGGCAAAATACGTCTCAATACTAGATGTTCGACTTCAAACTTCCTTGGACGCACTTTCTTGTTGTATGCTCTTGCCATTCTTTGTTGGTACAGTTGACCATAACACACTGATGCCAATCTCTTCTAGTCAATCAAACTCAACTGCTCAAGGCGGCTTTTCACCCATTCATCATCATCGATCTCAGCCTCTACTATGATTCGGAGAACAGGATTTCCACTTCTGCGGGTATCACTGCTTCCGTGCCATACACTAAAGAGTAAGGAGTTGCCCCCACCGAGGTACGAATAGTGGTGCGGTATCCCAACAATGCAAAATGCAGCTTTTCATGCCATTGTTTAGATCCTTCTACCATTTTCCGGAGTATTTTCTTTATATTCTTATTGGCTGCCTCAACCGCACCATTTGCCTTAGGGCGGTATGGAGTGGAATGACGATGAATAATCTTGAACTGCTCACATGTCTCCTTCATCAGATGACTATTAAGATTAGCCCTATTTCTGTGATAATCACCTTCGGTATTCCAAACCGACAAATAATGTTCGAATGCACAAAATCCACCACAGCTTTCTTGGTCACAGACTTGAACGTTTTAGCTTCCACCCATTTGGTAAAATAATCTATAGCTACCAGAATAAACCTGTGCCTATTTGACGCTGTTGGATCAATTGGCCCAATAACATCCATGCCCCAGGCAACGAAAGGCCATGGTGCGGACATCGTATGTAGTTCTGATGGCAGAGAATGAATCAAGTCTCCATGTATTTGGCACTGATGACATTTACGTATGGAACTGATACAATCTCGCTCCATAGTAAGCCAATAGTAACCTTCCCGTAGGATCTTATTTGCCAAAACATATCCGCTCATATGCGGTCCACAGACACCCGAATGTACCTCAGTCATGATAGATGTGGCCTGCCTCGCATCCATGCACCTCAACAACCCGAGGTCTGCAGTTCTTTTATACAACACTCCTCCACTAAGGAAAAACCCACGTGCCAACCGTCGAATTGTTCGTTTCTGATCACCTGTGGACTGTATCGGATACACACCAATCCTGATATATTCCTTGATGTCATGAAACCACAGCTCACCGTCAAGTTCCTCTTCCACTACATTACAATAAGCGTGCTGATCGCGGACCTAAATCTGCAAAGGGTCCACGTAAGCCTTATCCGGATGGTGTAACATTGATGCCAGAGTAGCCAACGCATCGGCCACTTCATTATGAATCCTTTGAATGTGTTGTAACTCTATTGAGTGAAACCGCTGACAAAGCTCATGCAAACATTATCGGTACGGTATAAGCTTTAAGTCTCGTGTTTCCCATTTTCCTTGAATTTGGTATACCAGTAGGTCCGAGTCACCCATGACCAAGACTTCCTGGACACCCATATCTACAGCTAATCTCAACCCCAAGATACATGCTTCATATTCTGCCATGTTGTTCGTACAATAAAATGAAGCTGAGCTGTAACAGGGTAATGTTGCTCTGTTTCAGAAATAAGCACCGCTCCTATTCCCACGCCTTTCATGTTTGCGGCCCCATCAAAGAAAAGTTTCCATCCTGGCTTCTCAACTTGTTCCAATTCTTCAACATGCATCACCTCTTCATCAGGGAAATAAGTCTTCAAAGGTTCATAATTTTCATCAACCGGATTCTCGGCCAGATGGTCCGCCAAGACCTGTGTTTTCATCGCAGTCCGAGTCACGTAGACAATGTCAAACTCTGTGAGCAGGATCTGCCACTTTGCAAGCCTCCCTGTGGGTATAGGCTTCTAAAAGATATACTTTAACGGGTCCAAACGAGATATGAGGTAAGTAGTATAAGATGACAAATAGTGTTTCAGCTTCTGTGCCACCCAAGTTAGGGCGTAACATGTCCTTTCAAGATGAGTATACTTAACCTCTTAGGGTGTGAACTTCTTGCTGAGGTAATAGATGGCCTGCTCCTTCCTTTCCGTGATATCATGTTGACCCAATACACAGCCGAACGAATTGTCTAACACCATTAAATATAGAATCAAAGGTCTCCCTGGTTCTGGCAGAACCAACACAGGTGGATTTGAAAAATACCCCTTTATCTTATCAAACGCCTCCTGGCATTCGTTTGTCCATTTGACCGCAGTGTCTTTCCTTAACAGCTTAAAGATAGGCTCACAAGTTGTTGTGAGCTAGGCGATGAACCTGCTGATATAATTCAATCTTCCCAGCAAACTCATCACCTCGGTCTTGTTCCTCGGAGGTGGCAATTAATGGATGGCCTTGATTTTTGATGGATCCAGTTCAATACCCCGGCGGCTGACTATGAACCCCAACAACTTTCCAGATGGCACCCCTAACGCGCATTTTGCAGGATTAAGCTTGAGATTGTACCTGCAAAACCTTTGTAAGAACTTTCTCAGATCTCTGACATGGTCAGATTGCTGTCTAGACTTTACAATCACATCGTCCATATATACCTCGATTTCCTTGTGTATCATATCATGAAATATTGTTGTCATTACCCTCATATAAGTTGCCCCAGCATTTTTCAAACCAAACGGCATGACCCGATAGCAGTATGTTCCCCATGGCGTGACGAATGCCGTCTTTTTAACATCTTCCTCGTCCATTAAAATCTGATGATAACCCGTGTAACAATCCACAAAAGAACCAATCTCATGTTTGACACAATTATCAATCAATATGTGGATGTTCGGTAGCGAAAAATTGTCTTTTGGACTTTCCTTGTTAAGATCCCGATAATCGACACACACCCTGGTCTTTCCATCTTTCTTCGGCACAGGCACAACATTATCTAACCAGGTGGGATACCGCGTGACCCGAATGACCTTCACATCGAACTGCTTGGTAATCTGTTCTTTGATCTTTACACTTATGTCTATTTTGAACTTTCTCAGCTTCTGCTTGACAGGAGGGAATGTCGGGTCAGTGGGTAATTTGTGAACCACTAAATCGGTACTTAGACCAGGCATATCATCATACGACCATGCAAAAACATCCTTGTACTTGAACAATGCTTTGATTATCCCCTCCTTGTGTTGTGGCTCCAGATGAACACTTATTTTAGTTTCACGAACATTGTCTGGGTCCCCTAGATTAACTGCTTCTATGTCATTTAGGTTAGGTTTGGGTTTTTCTTCAAAGTGACTTAATTCTTTGCTAACTTCCTCATAGGCTTTGTCATCATCATATCCCACCTCATCATGACACTCGATTTCTTGCACTATTATTTCTGAATTAGATTGGCTTTTAAAACTGGCTCGAAGATTCCTCATGCATGTCATGTCATCGATATCAGCATAAAGAGAACTGTACAGAAAAGAAAAGAAAAAGAAATGGAAACAAAATTAGGACTTAAGAAGGAAAAGGAATTGCATTTCATTGAATGTAAAGACAACAGGGTTTTAACTCATCCAAACGGACGGAACATAGCAACTGAATTACAAACCCTGGAATAATCCAGGTGAACAAGAGGAAAACAAAACCCACTACCACGACTCCCTCCGAGATGGAAGAGGAGTGGCTTCCCAGTTGCTGACATTAGCATGTGGCCCGATGTACTGTATATATGCTTTGCTTGAACTTTCCCTGGCCTCAACCATGTTCACCTCAGCAAATACCTTCTCAAGCCCTTTCTCCAAGTTCCCATCCGCATCAATCAGCGGACCAGACACCTTTGCCAATAATTGCTTTCCGATACTTGGCCTGACGAAGGACCTGGACAGACGAGGAATTTGTTTGGGAAGAACCCAGCCTCTTTTCTTCATCTTGCGGGCTCGTCTTACATCCGCTGTCGTAGGCTTTAAACCCAGCCCAAAGGTATCCAGATTCTTGGGCAAATAAACTAGCTGAACAATATCTTGCAAATCAGCACCCAACCCTTTGCCTGGAACAAACCTATTTTTCAACATTTTAGAGGCTACCATGACAGTTGCAGCTGTTATTCTGGGGATCAGGACGCTTTTCCCCTTAGGAACCTTTTCTACTGAGACTGTATCGAAAACCTGGTAAACCCACGACCCTTTATCATCATCAGTCTCTATGAAGGGTACGATGGCATCACTTACAATGCTCATGTTGTCTTCCCCATGTACTACGATCTCTTGTCTATCCCACTCGAATTTGACCATCTGATGTAGTGTAGAAGGCACCGCTTTGGCAGCGTGGATCCATGGTCGCCCCAATAGAAGATTATAAGACACTGCCACGTCTAACACTAAAACTCCATGATGAACTCGACCGGACCAATTGTCAATTCAAGTATGATGTCACCCACTGTGTCTGTACCACCACCATCAAACCCCTGAACGCAGATGCTATTCTTATGAATTCTGTCATCATCAACCTTCAACTTGTTCAATGTAGACAAAGGACAAATATTGGCACTGGACCCATTATCAATCAGTACTCGAGTGACTACCAAATCTTCACATTTCACGGTCAAATAAAGAGCTCTATTATGTTCTGTACCCTCCACAGGCAATTCATCATCAGAAAATGTCACTCTGTTTACCTCAAAGATTTTGTTTGCGATTTTCTCCAAATGATTCACTGAAACTTTATTGGGGACATGAGCTTCGTTCAATATCTTCATCAGAGCCCGGTGATGTTCATCCGAGTGGATAAGCAATGAAAGCAACGAGATTTGGGCTGGCGTTTTTCTTAGCTGCTCAACAATAGAATAATCTTGCATTTTCATCTTTTTCAAGAACTCTTCTTCCTCTTCCTCCGTAATAGCTTTCTTAACTGGCGCCGGATTTTCCTTGGGAGCCCTAGCCTTTCTCAACTCTTCGGGGGCAAAACAACGTCCCGAGCGAGTTAAACCTTGTGTTTCACAGACTTCCTCTTTGATTTCCTTCCCCTTATAGGTCACAACTACCTGTTCATACTTCCACGGAACGGTTTTACTGTCAATCACTGGTAACTGGGTTACTGGCTTTATAACAACTAGTTCTATGTGAGCCCCCTTCACGACTACCGCAGGTGTGCTTGATACTCTTCAAACCACTACCTTGATCGACTCTGGTTTCTTCGCAACAACGGACGATCTTTTCCCCATCACCACAACTGGCTTGTTGTCTATTCCTTTCAGCTGAACCGCGGGTTTCACACTAGCTGACTTTTCATTCACTTTGTCTTCACTAGAATGGATCATCATGACTCCCTGTGAGGGGTTCTTAAGCTCTGCTCCCTTATGTATTAGTTCAATCATGTTGGCCTCATGATGCACTGGCAACGGGTTTTGGTTAATATTGGGTGCCTCCAGGGCTTGAACCTCGATCTTGTTTGTGTCAATAAGCTCTTGCATAGTAGTTTTCAATTTCCAACATTCTCAGTATCATGTCCGGGAGCCCCCGAACAATACTCACAACTCACTGAATGGTCCAGATTTTTAGGAAGGGGATTTGGCATTTTGGCCTCAACCGGGTTCAACAGGCCTACCTGTCTCAGTTTGTGGAAAAGAGTGGTATAGGATTCTCCCAGCGGAGTGAATGTTTTTTGTTTCTGTATTCTCTCGTTTCTGAAAACTTGGTTTGGGTGGAAGCCGAATCCTGGCCTATAAGTCCTCGGGTGTGGATATGTGTTTTGTGGTGTTGGGTATATGTTTTGGGTAGCCGGCGCACGCCATTGCGCGTGAGCCAGAGGATGGGTATAAGTTTGGGCATGATGAACGGAAAAGTGTGGCTCTGATGGTGGATAATAGTATTGAGGAGGGCCATATGGGGTATACGGATAATTTGGGTGGTGGGGTCTGGGTTGGTTGTAATAGGGTGAAGGGTTTCTAGTCCTGGACCATACTCCGGATTCGACAGTTGCAACCTCTTCTTTCTTCTTCTTCCCAAGCACACCCCAGTGCCGTTTTGAATGGCTTGGGTAGTTGCTTTGATTGCTGAATAGCTCATGATCTTATTGGATTTGAGTCCCTCCTCAACCATGCCTCCCATTTTCACGACTTCATTAAAGGACTTGCCCACTGCTGACACCAAATAACCAAAATAGGTGGGCTCCAAAGCCTGCAAGAAATAATCAACCATTTCACTCTCTTTCATCGGAGGGTCAACCCTTGCCGCTTGCTCTCTCCAACGGAACCCATATTCTCAAAATCTCTCACCGGGCTTCTTCTCGATCTTTGTCAATGACAGTCGATCTAGGATGATTTCAAGATTGTATTGAAACTGACAGGCAAAGGCTTGGGCCAAGTCATCCCAAGTGTACCACCTGCAATGGTCTTGTCTAGTGTACCATCCCAACGCCGATCCGCTCAAACTTTGGCTGAAATATGCCATCAGCAATTCATCTCTCCCTCCTGCTCCCCTCATCTTGCTATATAATCCCCTTAAATGTGCTACCGGGTCGCCATGCCCGTCGTACAAATCAAACTTAGGTATCTTGAACCCGTCCGGTAACTGAACATCTGGGAACAGACATAAATCTTTATAGGCCACACTTACTTGGCCCCCTAACCCCCTCATGTCTCGGAATGATTGCTCCAGGCTTTTGACCTTTCTGATCATCTCCTCCTGCTCAGGGTTTTTGGGCGGCTTCTCAGTGTCTACCGTGAGATCAAGATGAGGGGTATAAGAGTAGGGTTCTGTAACTTTGAAGGTAGGCTCAGGGGGGTAATACTGGTTGTCATGCGTTTGGAACAGAGGTACATTGGGGGATCGGTGTAGGGTAGCAGGCGGAGGTGCCACAAAAACGGGAGTGATTGGTGGAAGAGGGTATGAGACTTGTTTGGATGGAGGAGCCTGTGATGTATAAGAAGTGGTGCCTTGGCATTGTTGGTAAAGTGGAAATGCTGGAGATGAATTCACAGTGGGTGGCTCCCGAGGCTGAGCTAATGGTGGGATATAAGCGGGGATAGCGGGATAAATTGGCGGTGGATGCCCCTTCGCCCAGGCTTGGTACATTTCAGCCATCTGTTGTTTCAACTTATACATTTCTTCCCTCATTGCATGAACGTCCATTTCTTCTACTTCTTTCGATGGGTCAACAATACTCGTATCAGATTCCGGGCCAGTCATGTTCGCTTTATCTTTAGACCGGGTGTTGTATGGATGAGTTGCCAGTATGCCAAACAACTAACCACCTACCTGGACTCACACATTTAGACAACAATTTCGTTAACGGTTAGGTTTTAACAGATTCGATAACCGCACATTGGGCATGAATGCATCTATACAATTAACCATTTCTATTATGCGTTTGTTCGACTGCATGCGTCATCCCGGCATTTCCTTAGTTCCAACTGTAAGATTTCTCTTTTCTTTTATTTTCTTTTCTCTTTCTTTTCTCTCTTTCTTTTCTCCTTTTTCCTTTTCCCTTTCCTTCCTCCTTTATTTTATTCCTTTCTTGTTTTTCTGATCTTCTCTTTTCTTATTCTTTTTCCATCCTCTCTTGTTTTTCTTCTTTCTTTCTCTCTTCATTTGTTTACGGTCGAACCCTATGGAGAGTGCCTACGTATCATGACCCCGCACGAATCAGACCAGGCGTAGTTCGTGAAAATAAGTGCCAAAATAAAGGAACAAATTCTGAAATGGAAAATAACAGACTCCAACTAAACTCAAATACAGACTCGGAACATACTAGCATACTTGAACGCAAAAAGAAAACAGACTGACAAACAACAAACTCTAAAATGGAAAATACATACTCGATCTATGAATACATTAGTGCTTCAAAAATGGGTGCCCGCGGGGCATCGTTCGGCCTCGCCGCGGGCTTAGGTGCCAAATCCCTTTCAAGTTGCTCCAGCTCATACATGGTTCGCTTGACATAAATCATCACTGCCGAGAAGAAGGTAGTGCGGGTCATGTCTTCACATGCCCGACATCTCCTAAGGATGGCGTGGGCAATGGTCTCAATCCTGTCTCTTGTTCGACCCTTTTCTATAAGCAATCGCCTTACTTGATTATTGCGAGCCTCCAACACATGAGAATCCTGAAGATGCTGATCCTACAGCTGTTGTATTTCTACTTCCATTCGGGCCAGTAAGTCATAGCAGTGTCCACTTTCGGTCTCAAAAGCTTTAGCTTGCTTAGCTGCCTTATCCTCAAGGGTGACCACTTTTCTTTTCAGACTAGCAATGGTCTTTTCATGATCCTTCTTTAATTGTTGCATGTAATGGGTGCGTTCTTCTGTTATTTTTACCCACTGTGCCCGGAGTCCCGCTATGGTGCCTTCGGATTTTTCCAGCTCATCCCGGCACTCACTGATTTCCTTTTTCAACCCTTTTATCAACCGCTCGTCCGACCGGCTCCTTTGTTGGTTATTGGCAGCTATCCTCATTTGCTGGATTTGGGCCCTAAGTGCCTCATTTTATTGGGCCAACCTGTTCTATTCTCCCTGATCAGCAGCAACTTGCACACTGTTCTCAAATTTCAGAGCTCCAATCTTTTGTTTCAACTTGCCGATTTCAGCCTGATAGCCTTCTTCTTTTGCTAGCCAACCCGATTTTTCGTGTGATGATTCCGTGAAATCCTGGATGTGGGGTCTTTTAGCTGGCCTCTGATGCTCAAGTTCTCTTCTGTACCATGCGAGGTATTCTAGCGACATTTCTCCTTTGGCCTGATCCTGCACACAAGTATTTGCTTGTAGATATTGACATTCATTCCAAATCCCGCGGACTTTTGCCTCGGGAAACTGTCCGTCAGGGCCAATCTCAATTACTTGAGCACTAAGATCTTCCTCCCGTGGAACTATTTGGCATCTCCCGAGTTGTCTCAAAACCCGACATGGAGCATAAGGTTGGATGCTCTTAAGTCCCATCAAAAGAAAATGCGACCTAGCTACTGGCATGTATATGATTTCTTCAACAGGCAACCATCCAATGTCCACTGTATCTGACTGTCCGTGAGAGTACAAAAGTATGATATCCACGCTGTTACTCCTTCAGGCAGACTAACCCCGTCACTCCTTGTGTAAAACTCTCCTATACAGGTTTTGTCAGACGAACCATAACTCAAGAGCTGGGAACGATGGCATAGATGATCGGTCATCCACATTTGCAACAACAAGTTACACCCCTCAAAAAAATTGCCTCCGGCTTTGCAGGCAGTGGGAGCTCGGAAAATGTCAGACACGATCATAGGCGCAAGAGTGCTTTCATCTTGAGTAAGCAAGGTACTGACGACCCCAGCTACTTTTATATCAATATTCTCATCTTTCCTTGGGAACACCAAGAGGCCCAAAAAGGTTATCATGAAAGCCACCCGTCTGTGCTCATCCCATTTTTGACGGTTATTTTTACTGCATAACTTGATGTTCGTCTTGTGAAACACTCCCACGTGGGCATACCTGTCGTATATGAAGCGCAGAGTGCAGAAGCCTTTTGCCTAATCTAGATTATGGACTGTCCTGGGTATCTTTAATGAGTCTAAAAACCGATGCACCGTGAGGGCTCTTGGAGCAACCAGATATTTTCCTCTTAACAGAACCTCAGCATTTCCGAGGTACCCGGCGATTTCCTCCAGAGTTGGGGTGAGCTCAAAATCTGAGAAGTGGAAGACATTGTGCGTTGGGTCCCAACAAGTGACCAACGCTCTAATAATATCACCCCGAGGCTTGATTTCCAACAAACTCGTAAGACCTTTCAGATATTTCTTGACATCGTCTTGTCCTTCGTTGCCTAAATCGTTCCACCACAGCCGCAACTCGAAAGGGATTTTAGTCATTATTGAGAAAGATTCGTTTTGCATCGTGCTCATCCTGCACATTTATTAAGGTGATTTAATCAAAAACAAAACTTTATTTGACTCAAAACAAAATTAACTATTTCCTTTTCCAAATTTAAAATGACAGACTCGGTTTTCAAACACGGCCTTTCAGCACTCCCAAGAACGAAGATTTTAAGGTTGTGAGAGTCAACCAATCAAAAATCAAAATGACCAAAAATGGCCGTCTTTGCAAAGTCAGCCTTCTAGCGTCCCTTTCGGGAATATTTGGCTATTTTTAACAAAAACAGCATCACCTAACTTATTTACGACGAAAATTGATATATATATATATATATATATATATATATATATATATATATATCTCTGCTATTTTTTGAAAAGGGGAGGTTGGACCCGATGGGGGTTGCCTACGTATCTCACGCCCCGTGAGAATCAAACCTGCGTAGTTCGGGCAAAGAAACTAACTATATTTTTGAAAACAAGGCTCTTTCTTTTCATTTTCCATGGCAAGACAAACTATTTTTCCTTTTCTATTTTTGAAAACAAGACAAAATAACGACTTTCCTTTTCTTTTTTATTTTCAACAAACAATAAACAACCTATTTTTTCCCAAACTAAAACAAAGACTCTTTTTCTTTTCTTTTTCAACAAACAACTTTCTAAAAATAAAAGACTCTTTTTCTATTTTTCCATTGCTTTTTAGTAAAACAAACTATTAAAATAAAATATTTTCCTTTTTCCATTTTCTCAAAATTTCGGTAGAGTTTCGACAGTATTTGGTCATTGGTTTTTCTAAAATAATCAATTAACTCCCTAACTGCTATTCCTCTCTTTTTCTCTTTTCCTCTTTTTCTCAATTTTCCCAACATTCCCGAGATTCAAAATCCGGTCAACATGCTGGTTTGAAACAATTATATGTACAGAACAAGTAGGATGCAGCAGGGTGGTCTTTTCATTTCAGGCTGCTAGTCCTAGACGGACCCAACGCATGTGTTGAGTCCCCTAAGTCAAATGCAGCATGATGCAATTATGCGCTCCTACTAGGAATCCGGCATGAAGTCAAGTTATTCTAGGTTCAAAACCTAGGTATGTGTTCTAAACAGTGCACTCGAGCGGACAACTCGAGTCGAGGAGGGGGCAGCGTACCGGGGACCCGCGAGATCGTCCGGCTTTGCAACTTATCCGAGCCTATTTTTATTTCAGGGTATGACACTAACAGAATAGGGAGTCTCAACCAGTAAGCACATCCCCAGAGGTGAATTGAGAAGGGTTTCGGCACAGCTTATATACAATTCAGATAATATCAAAGCAGTAAAGCATTTAGCACATTTAGCATGAAACATGTAAGGAGATCAGATAAAGCCAACACAACAATTATTCTAAGGTCTAATTCTTAAACCATGAACCAGAGATTCTGGGTTTATTTCCCCAACAGAGTCGCCAGAGCTGTCACACCTCCTTTTTCACTACACCTGCGAGGGCATAAAGGAGTTTTTCCAATTAAAGGATAATCAGAATGAGATTTATTATCAAGATTTCAGAGTCGCCACTTGGGAGATTAATGGTGTCCCAAGTCACCGGTTGTATCCTGAACCGAGGAAAGATATGACTCTGTCAACAGTCCACAAACCAGAAATCCGAGTAAGGAATTCTGTTGACCCAGGAGAAGGTGTTAGGCATTCCCAGGTTCCGTAGTTCTAGCACGGTCGCTCAACTGTTGTATTTGATTTTATCTGATTTTAATACATGCTAGCTTATGTGCCCTTTATCCGTAAACCACTTTTGTTATTATTTTAAAAGAGGTGCAACGTCGTGAAAATGCGTCTCGAACCACGTCGCAATCAATGCACCCGTGGTTGTTAACACATTTCGACTTCGTTGAGACTTGGATTTGGGTCGCATCGATGTGCACTCGAGTTTAAGAAGATAATTTTATTAAAATCGTGCCTAAAGAATCTAACGCATATTATCTTTAGGGAAGGCCGTGAAATTCGCTAAACGGCCCATCCCGAATTTTAAGAAATTAAGACAATATTTATTGAGGGCCCCGCAATTTGTAGTTTTATTTGGCGAGGCTCGTCTCATTTTTTATTTAAAAGGCCAACCTAAAAGAGACTACGATTTCTATTCTTATTTATCTCTGAAAAAAAACAAACCTACTTAATATTACATTGAATTATACCAGGTTAGCTAAAAGTTGAAGCCCAACATGAGCGGATGATGACTTAGACAACTGTGGTGTTTCTAGCTTGGGATCGAGTCCCAGCAAAACAAATATACCTTCGGCGGCTACGATCAATGTCCAGTTCCCTACCACAGCGGTGACTACTTGTCTAAAATTCTAAACAGTCTACTAATTGACGGGCTGAAGCAACAATACTAGAACGATTAGCCTATGTCACTGCATTAATACGCAGAACTAATTCTTACGTTAGCCTTCCTTTTGATCTTACCAATTGCATTGTACGAAACCATAATCGAATTAACTCAGCCCAATGAAAATATCTATTGTAACTAGCCTAACAATCCACTTGAATTAGATAACATACTGAGTTAATCACGAAACGTGCCTTTTCAAACTGCAGCCTACTGTCTAATTTCAGAATTTTAAAACAAGTTTAGACAACCAATTCACTTTAAAAGTCCATTTGTTCATACAGTCCCATTGCAGTCCAAGAGATACAACAAACTCTATTCGAATCTAGTTCAAATGATTACCCGAACTAATTTTATCCTCACAATTAAGCTGATGTCTAAGTCCAATTACAGTCAACGAATTACTACAAAAAAAACACAATAGAGAACATTTCAAATATAACAAAGCTAACTGGAGTAGTGAATTTACAACAATAGAACCAATCTCAATTTATTTCATGTTCTAATCATGTGAAGTTACAGCCATGAGATCTCGAGTCATGTACCTGGATATGAAGATCCAAAGAAGAAGAAAAGATCAGCAGTAGTGGATAACAGGCAACAACACTTTGAGATAACCAAACAACAACAAATACACAGCCTAGAAAATCGAAGTATAGCCCAGAAAGAAGTTTGAAAATCAGACGAAGTGATGGATCAACTTGAATCAACTTCAAAACAGACCAAATAACCTTGAAAATCACTCAGAATGAACTCGACACTTTCAACCAGACCCAAGCTCAATCAAACTTAGCTTAATTGGACATAATCTCATGCGAAACCATCTCAAATTTCTCTGAAACCACAGCTTATCAGACTTTGTTTGAACTAGGAAACTGGAAATTGAACTGAAAATTCCAATGGAATAGTAACTATATTTTTTTTGTTTTTTCTATTAGATTTTCTGTTGTTTTTTTTTTTTGGAAATTTTGAATGTTCTGAACTTCAAGTTCAGATCGGAAAAATCAGAGAGGAGCTTCCTTGGGGGGGGGGGGGGAAGTTAGATGGCTTCCCCAAACTTTGGGGAATTTTTTCAGGGGTGTCTCCCCCTCCATGAAGGCATTGGGGTTGCCTTTTATATGCAAAAAATAGGGTAGAATGTTCTAGATGACACTCACACATTTTTCCTCTTTTAATTTCAAATTTCACCTATTAGTCCTTCAATTTCTGCCTTGTTTCTCAAGTTAGTGCCCTAAGTTTACTGAAATCTACACTAAAGTCCTATTCTAGAAGGCCCTAGGGTGTTCTTTTACCTATACTACCCGTATCTTGGTTTTGAAATTACTATTCTTAATAAAACTACCCTTTTCCATGCCTAAACTAGCCTTATTTCCTCCCTGAAATTACTACCCAACCAAGCTAAGCTTCAAACCCCTAATTAAATGACTCAAACCCTCTGTTAGCCTAACTACAAATCGATTATAGTCTCCCAAAGATTCCAATTCAGTCTTAATCAAACCAAAACAAACTAAACTAATTAGAACTAGTTAGACGACTAATCAAACTGAAGCCAAAGATGAACTAAAATAACCGAACAACAATCAGCAAAACCTTTGAACACCAAATCAAAAAACACATAAGGACCCAAAACATAATTAATCTCGAATAAAGAATTAATATAGAGATTGAAAACAAACTATGATTAAAAAATGCGTAATCACAATTATTCCTAACATTTATTCTAACAGAAATAAAATGACAATTGTATTATTAAGCTAGACTAAAAATAGAATTACGCAGAAACTTAAAGCAAAATTTAATTAAACTATCAAGAACCACAACTCATGAAAACAACAAAAAACAAAAAAGAAAAAAGATAAAAAACAAAAAGAAACACTCACTGAATTCGGACTCCATAAGGCCGCCTTGTCGAAATTGATTTCTCGTTGATGTTATTTGCCTATTTCATCAAAAATAGGCATATAGCATTAACCAAACATCAAATGACTTCAAAACCTCCCAAAACAGGCTCGACCCATGAACCCTAGATCTGCAATTCGTTGAGTTTCACTAATATTCGAGGGATTTTGGTTAGGGATTAGGGGTGAGGGGGGTCTGAGGATTGTGTGATGTAAATTTGGGCCGGTTTGGGCGAGTTTGTGATTTGGATCTGAACTTCGAACGAATATTCGAGAAGTTGGGTTGTGATTCGAGGAAGATGGTTATGGGGGTTGGAAATAGGAGGAAAATGAGAGCTGGTGCTGAAATTTTTGGGTCATTTGGAGCTTCGCCGCCGGCAGAGGCGATTTCCGGCCGGCGGCGGACGGCGGAGGATGGCGAAACCATGGCGGTCTGACGGTGGGTGGTGGTGAGTACGAGGATGGAAGGTTTGGTCTCTGAATTTGTAAAGTGAATTATTACAATTTTACTTAAAAGGATGGAACACATCTGGACTGTTGGATCATAAGCACTCAATGGCTGAGATTAAATCCCAAACCAAACGATGTCGTTCGGCTAGTTTAGGAACTGGATCGGGTATAGGGAAATTGGGCCTGGGAATGGTCCGATCTTGGGGTTGGGCGTGGGTGCTGACTTGGGCTGGTTAAAAATGGCCCAGTTCTAATTTTCATTAAACAACCTTCGTTTTTTTTAATTGCTTTCTTTTCAAATACTTTTATTTCCTTTTTGCTTTCCACTTTGTCATTTTATATTTAATTTTTTATTTTTTTAATTTATTTTTATAAAGATGCAAAATTAAACTAATCAATTAAACTAAAACTAATTAATGCCTAAAATTGTTTTTAAAAACTATTTCGTGACGATTTCACAATTAAACAATAAAATGCGAAAGCGAACTATTTTTGTTATTTTTCATATTTTATTCTAAAAACAATTTATCCCCTAATTAATACTAAAAATATGAAATTAAATCCTAAATGCAAATGTATTTTTATATATTTTTTATATGAATTAAAAATGCACAAATAAAATGCAACAGTTACCAGAAAATGCCATAAAATTCACAGAAGTTGTAAATTCAAGAAAAATCATTTTGTTTGAATTTTTGGGAATAATTCATATATAGGGAAAAAATCACGTGCTCACAAGCACATAACAAGTAAGTGATAATTGGTATAGACTTGCTCAAATACACACAGAGGGGTAATAAGGGAAGTATATAACTTGCTAATAATGTAAACATCAACTACAAGTTTCACAACAAAGCCTCAAATAGAAGCAACCTAGAAATAGGATGAACTAAAACAATTAGAGAATCATATTATTGTTGGAACTTTGAATTAAAACCAGAACATACTAGTAAATAAGACTCTAAGCAAAGTGAAAGAACAGGAGAACAAAATGGTTAGCCTTGGCTTACAGCCGACTAACTTAGAGCAATAACAAGTATCATAAAAAGAGAGCATAAAGTTTTTTTTGAACCAAGAGTGTTCGTGTCTTGTGTTAATTAAAGACTAAGGTATTTATAGTTTGAAAGCAGGTAGTAAGTAAGGTAAAAAATCAAAGTTCATTAGTAATTAAGGAACTTAAAATCAGTTAATCAGGAAATCAAGACAAGTACTCCCCTTAAGTCAAGGGAATTAACTCAAACGTTAAGACAAGTGATAAATAAGGAAGTATACAACTAATAAAGAAATATTAAAATTCAGTAAGTATAGGGTAGACAATTAGGGCCAATTTCAAAAAGCTCTTATTAAGGGAATAATTCAGTAAGAATAAAGTACCGTAGCAAATAAGGTAGGAGAATCAGCTAATTTAAACAGACGGGGTAGAAATTTAGGGTTTAAAAGGAGATATTTCAATTAAACCATAAAATAATGAAATCAGAATCAATCAAGAGTAAGTTATAATTCCATACTCAACATATAAATAGAGTAAAAACAACTAGACGTAGCAAACAGGTAGGGTCAACAATATCGACAGTAAGAGGTAAGTCTTCAACAATCAAGATGAATATAATCATATAGAGGTGGTATAAGATCGGCTAAGAACTCAGTAAAACATATTCGTAGCAAGGTAACCACAGAAGCTTAACAAGAATCGAGTAGTCATGCTAATAGATAGAACCAAAATAAGGAAATCTAGAAATATTAGGGATTTTAACATATGCGAGTTGAAAAAGCAGTAAAAACATAGATTCAATCGAGATATGCAAAGTATAGAAGTTTGAACGTAAAAAATCGGTTTAAAAAAAGTGTAGAAGAAGTTCTGAGAAAATCCTAACTTTAGAAGAAAGTGAAAACAACTTGAAATTGATGATTTTTGCAAAACAATTTCAAGAACAATGTAAAACATAAAAGGAATAAACTTGAATCATTTAAAATAGCACAGATCTTGGATATATAAACAAAAATTAGGGTTTCAGAAGAAACTCAAGTAGAGATGGAAGAACCTGCTTAGAAACTCAAAGATCGTAACAAATACGGTGTGATTTTGCTTGAAATCACACCGGAGCAGCCCTGAACAGCCAAAACAGTAAACCCTAGATATAAGTCGGAATTTTTTTGAAGGCCTCAGAAAAGATGAGTATGGCAAAGGAGGAGCCATTGGAGGCTTAGGGGTCGTAGGGTGGTCATCGGAGAAGACCAGAGAATGGAGGAAATTGAAAGGGGGTTAGTGTTAGGTTGAGATAAGAGAGGAGATGAGAGGATTTGAGGGCAGTAGTGTGTAGAGAATGATTACGGTTAGGAGTCGTGTAGGATTAACAAAGGAAAGAAACAATACGGGTCGTTGATCTGAAAGATCAACGGCCATGATCTAATGGGTTCTGAGTCGGGTAAGTGTGTATAGGTTCTAGGTCAGGTAATTTAGCCTGAAATTGGGCTGGGTATTGGGTTCAATTTAGGGTACAATTGAAAGCCAAATCTAGCTATATTTTAAATAGCCAATTTTCACTATTTAATTTATAATTAGTAATAAAAAATTTCAAAAAAAATAATTATATGTACCAAAAATGATTTAACATATATATTTATCATTTTAAAAATATAGGGACGAATTTTACGCATATAAAAATGTGATTATACATTAAATGGGCTAATATTGCAATTATATGCAATTTAGCCTAAAAATACCAAATGCAACTATAAAAATACATAAAAAAAATATATTAACCATATTTTGGCATAAATATAGGAATTAAATGACTAAGTCATCATAACAATAATTTGGGAAATAATTATTGGGGATTTTATGAATAAAAATGGGGGAAAATAAATCAATTTAAATCCTTAAAATTATGAAAAAATTATAAAACCTTGTGTATGCTTATATATTAATGTATATGATATTTTAAAGGTTTTTATGCATATTTAAAAATATATAGGGAAAATTTGGGTTTCAACAACTGCCCCTCTTTACCCGGGAAGGATGAAAAAGTTTTCGGGTAAAGAAATGATGGTCAATTTTGACCGGACGGGATGTTTCGAAAGATAGAGGCCGAACTCCGTTCTTCGAGTTGCCTACATATCACTGGTTTTACAGGAATCAGTCCATGTGTAGTTCTGGATTTATCTGCGGAGTATGCCGATGAAATTACTGCAATAGTGGTTAAAGCTCGGCATTGTTGAAGGAACTAGAGTGAGATCGCTCCTTCTAGGATAGCGGTTGCTTACTGGTTACCTGCAGATAAAAGATGCTACAAGTGTATTTGCGAAAATTTAAACATGATGCAGATTCTCTTTGGACCATGAAGGTTTCCTTTGGACGATTAAAGATGATGTCCTTGGACCATGACATCTTGGGCCATGAATTGTTTAGTGATAGATTCGCAGGACATAAAATTGTGTTCTCGAGCCATGAAAATGGTTCCTCCGAACCATGACGCCTTTGAATAATGATATGCAAGTTCGAGAGATCCTCAGGCCATGGCATGGTGTCTTCCGGCTATGAGGATGGTGACTTTAGACTATGATGCCTTCAGATAGATTGTCAATATGTCAGCCCATAATATACAATAATATGATGTTAAAAGGCAAGGGTTAGTAAAAAAGAGGGTTGATCTTAGCCCGATAGGAAAGCAGATAAATAATAAAATAGAGCAATATTTGTACAAAAGGGACATTGCTTAGTCCCATGTGAATATGGAGGCAAGGATTAACCTCATGCAGGTATGGAGGCAAGCTTAGCCTCATGGAGTCAAGGATTAGACTCATGCAGGTGTGGAGTCAAGGATTAGACTCATGCAAGTATGGAGGCAAGGATATGGAGTCAGGGATTAGACTCATGCAAATAGGGAGGTAGGGATTAGCCTCACAAAGTCAATGATTAGACTCATGCAAGTATGGAGTCAAGGATTAGACTCATGCAAGTGGGGAGGCAAGGACTAGCCTCACAGAGTCAAGGATTAGACTCATGCAAGTATGGAGTCGGGGATTAGACTCATGAGGATTAGACTTATGCAAATGGGGAGGCAAGGACTAGCCTCACGGAGTCAAGGATTAGACTCATGCAAGTATGGAGTTGAGGATTAGACTCATGCAAATAGGGAGGCAGGGATTAACCTCACGGAGTCAAGGATTAGACTCATGCAAGTGGGGAGGCAGGGATTAGCCCCATGCAAAGAGCGAGTAGCAGATAATAGTAATGTATTTCTTAGCTGGAGATGTATTCGATGTCTGATGACATGATTGATAGTGAATTATCTTTGTGTATACATGTTTTGTGAGTGCTATCCTTACGTCAAATGTGCTTGCGTTTAAAGAAAAAGTATAAGTTTTTTGAGGGGACACCTGACTATTTATGGAAATAGAGTTTTCGAAAAAATGTAATATTTGAAGAATAGAGTTGTTTTAGAAATTATATATCAAGTAATTTTGATGAACTAGTGACTGTAACACATCTCAAAGTCATTGCAGCTCTCTTAGGGAATTTTGAGGGTCCTCCTCAAAATCTGCCCTAGTTTGGTAGATGATTTTTTAACTATTTGCAGATAATAGGCCTTGCTGAATTTTTTTTCGGAATTTTGAGAATCATTCTCAAAATTCTTCCCCAGTTCTTGACTGATTACTGACTTCCTGGCTTGCGATGGAGTTGGCTGGACTTGCTCCGGAATTTTGATTGTCCTCCTCAAAATTTTGCCCCAATTTCTACTCTCGGGGGAAATGAAATTTTTATTATGATATGACCGAACCCATAAGGATGCCTACATATTCCCTCTTAAATGGGAATCAGGTCAAGCGTAGTTCAATTACATCAAATAAGGAAATGTAAAGTATCTAAGCATAGTATCTCTTGACTGCGTCTGAATTGATCGATTTTGGCCAAACTTCTCCGTCCATTTCTGAAAGTATGAGTGCTCCTCCTATTGAGCTCTGAATTGGACCAATAACATCCATTCCCCAGGTGGTGAATGGACAAGGTGAACTTGTTGCATTGAGCTCATTTGGTGGCACTTTTATCGTATCGGCATGCACTTGACATTGAAAGCATTTGCGGACATACTGAATGCAATCCATCTCCATGACATCAAAAAATAACCGTCTCTAAGTATCTTGTTAGCCAAGACGAAACCATTCATGTGTGGACCACATGTCCCAGCATGTATCTCTACAAGTAACTTAGAAGCTTCCTTCATGTCGACACACCTTAGTAACCCCAAATCAGGAGTTCTTGTGTACAAGCCCCCTCCGCTGTGGAAGAAGTGATTTGACAATCTTTGGAGTGTGCGTTTAAAAAGAGTGATATGCATGCTCCGGTTAGTCTTCTTTTGATAAGTATGCTTTGATGCCATGGAACCAAGGCTTTCCATCTGCTTCTTCCTTTACATGAGCACAATAAGCTGGCTAATTATAGATCCTCACTGGAATGGGATCAATGTAGTTCTTATCTGGATGTTGTATCATGGATGACGAAGTGGCCAATGCATCGACAAACTAATTCTGAATTCTGGGGACATGTCGGAATTCTATCTTTGTAAACCTCTTTCTCAACTCCTGCATATGGTGCAGATACGACAATATCTTGGAATTCTTGGTGGCCCACTCTCCTTGTACCTGGTGCACAAGCAAATCTGAATCACCGATTACCAAAAACTCCTGAATGTTCATGTCGACTACCATGTTGAGCCCTAATATGCAGGCTTCATATTCCTCCATGTTGTTAGTGTAGGGAAATCTGAGTTTAGCAGATACCAGATAATGATAATACGTTTCCGATACCAAAACTGCTCCAATGCCTATTCCTTTGAAATTTGCGGCTCCGTCAAAGAACATCCTCCAACCGTCATATGCTTCGACAATGTCTTCTCCGATGAATGATACTTCCTTATCAGTAAAATAAGTTTTGAAGGGTTCGTATTCTCCTCCCACTGCATTTTTCGCAAGGTGATCTGCCAATGCTTGTCCCTTGACTGCCTTTTGAGTTACATAAACGATATCGAACTCACTTAGTAGTATCTGCCATTTAGCCCACTTTCCAGTAGGCATGGGTTTCTGAAATATGTACTTCAGAGGATCCATCCTAGATAAGAGGTATGTAGTGTAGGCGTAGAAGTAATGCCTCAATTTCTGGGTTGTCCAGGTCAAAGCATAGCAAGTGCGTTACAACAGAGAATACCATGCTTCATAGAGTGTGAACTTCTTGCTCAAGTAATATATGTCCTGGTCCTTTCTTCATGTCTCGTCATGTTGTCCTAAAACACATCCAAAGGCTCCATCCAATACGAATAGATAAAGTAGCAAAGGTCTTCCAGGTTCTGGCGGGACTAGGACTTGTGGTGTGGACAGGTACTCCTTGATCTTGTCAAAAGCTTTCTGACAATCATCGGTCCAACTCGTTTCGGCATCCTTTCTTAGCATCTTGAAGATGGGTTCACATATGACTGTGGACTGTGCTATGAAGTGACTGATATAGTTGTGACGTGCTAGGAAGCTCATGACATCCTTTTTGCTCTTAGGTGGTGGTAACTCCTGAATAGCTTTGACTTTAGTCGGATCCATCTCAATCCCTCGACGACTGACGATGAATCCCAATAATTTTCCTACGTGAACCCCGAAGGCAAACTTTGGGTGATTTAGTTTCAAAATGTACCTCCTTAGCCTATCAAAGAACTTTCTCAGATCCGCGATGTGTTCTGCGGCCTTGTTGGATTTGATAATGACATCGTCAACATACACCTCTATTTCTTTGTTTTCATTGGGAACACTATTAGGCCTAGAAAGCACACAATGAATACAAACACTCTGCAGTGGATGTGACCCAGAGATGTGAGGGAAATCTTATCATGGTAAGTGCAGAAAGACTTGCTATAGCCATACCTCTCGTACAAATATTCGAAAAGTATGTAGGAATCCATCAAGCACACTAGGTTGACATTATTCTTCAGCCCCATCATCTTCAAATATACCCTGCCCGTTGTTTTCAGGTACCAAAAGCCCGGGACTGTCCCAAGTCAATCCTGCAAGTCCTCCTATTTTCCCTAGAAGCGGTGTCATCTTTTTGTCACCGAAACGGAACATAAATCTTTCACCATCCCAGAATAAAGTGGCAGCCTCGATCAATTTGATGTTTGGTTCAATATCTAACAAGGAAGGCAAGTTACCCAGGTACTTTTTCACATGCTTCTTATCACTCGAGGAAAGGTCCTCCCACCAACCTAGCAGTAATGGTGGGATGTTGATAACCATACTAAATCTGGGGACCTCGTGCCTCATTTTCTGTAAAACAAAAGGGTTAGACCTTACCTCCACCAGACTCGACTATTTATACATTCATGATTAACATATTGGCATTTAGTTCTCCAAATTAATGCACAAAACGTGGTTGCGTCTGTTGGGATTATGGAAAACCCGATGGACTTTGGATAAGGCTTATCTTAAAGGATCATTATGTGAACAACATAAATGATCTGACTAGGTTTGACCATGATGCATGCACAATTTTAACCAAAGTAAGGTTTCCATGGGGTTTTAGACTGGTACCCTCAAGCAGACAACTCGAGGGGGAAGACATGGAACCGTCGACTGCACCGCTGATCGATTGGTTTTACCACAAATAAGCCTTTCCAAATTTAAGGGTAGTAAATAGGAAGAGCGCAACCACTGATTAAAGTGTTGCTATAGGATTTGATACGTATGAGTGGAATATGATGCGGAGCATGATATATGCAGCAATTAATAACATGTAGTCAAGTATTTTCATGTAGGAAAAATAAATACAGCATTTAAATAATTGAACATAGTTATGGGAAAAGGAAAACAAAGAGAGAAGTCAGTTTCAGGGCAAAAAAGAAATCATAAATGCTTGAAAATAGACAGTTAAATTCAAATAAGGGAGAATGGTACAGGATAAAGCATGCTTGGACTAATTTGTAAAAGATAAGTTCGTTATGGTAAGACCCTAAAAGATATCCCCAGTAGAGTCGCCATGCTATTGCGCCCCATTTTTTCCCCTCCTCATGGAGAGAGGTCCGGGTTTAGACATTCATGGGATGTAAAGACTCATTTCCTTTTGGGAATTGGGTATTTGAAGAGTCGTCATCTAACGGATTACGGTGTGTTAGGGCACCTAAAGTGATTAACTCTTGGATTGGTTTGCATTACCAGAGATTAGGATAAGGGCTCGAAGTAACCTCGAGGGGAAGGTGTTAGGCACTCCTCTTGGTCCACAACTGTGGGTCCCGGCCGAACATATATTCACAAATTAGTACATATAAATAAACAGTTGAATCAAATAGGTTGCGAGTAAAACATGTTGGGTAACTCAAGTAATAGAATAATGATTTGTAAAACATGGTTTAAATAAAAAGGAATTTTTTGTGAAGGAGGGGTCCTACTTTGGTTAGCCTATAGGATCACCTCACTCAATGTCCGGTAAATACTCCTCAATGAGGGGCTACACGTGATATTAGCGCGTAATCATCATACCCCATATCTACCCTTCCCATCCCCTTAGTGGTCATGCAAAGTGAGTGTTTGGTAAGCGATTTCTATTGCGTGCTACTACTCGTCCCTTCTTAATGGCCCTGGAGGGAGTTAGGACCTCTATCTATATGTGGTTCTATATGGACCCCTAAGGTTTTAAAGGTGAAAATTCTAAGGCGCCATGCAAAACACTTAGGACTTTTAGCACATAAAGGGAGCAATTAGAGGCTCAAAGTTTCCTCCTCAAACAAGCACATAAACAATACGACTCATGCACAATTAAGGTCTTTCATTAGACAGTATCCTACGGCAGGATGTCTAGGTGAATATGCAGAAGACAAGCATTTTTATTAGGCTCAGAAGTGATAACCCTAGCAGTTGCCTATCGATTTTAAAAGCCAGTTAGGATCAGAAAACATTAAACAATAGGAACAGTTTCAAAGATGCAATTTTGGAAATGCCCTAAAGGCTTACCTATACGCGGAGTACTGACAGCTACATTTATAGTGAAACAAAACAGGTTTTGAAATGGACTTTTGAAACTCCTATGGCCATGCAGTCTATTGGTAGATTAAGACAATTTTAAAGAACTTGTTTCTGGAAGATTTACTTAATTAAACCAATTCATTAGTGGACTAGGCGTGGACCGAGTCAAATTATTCAGACTAGTTTAGATTGACAGGAAGAATTTCGAGTATGATTTCTTATTGCCATGATGTCTAGCGTTGATACTGATTTTAAAGGCTTGATGGCATACATAA
Organism: Nicotiana tabacum; assembly: GCF_000715075.1. NCBI lineage: Eukaryota > Viridiplantae > Streptophyta > Magnoliopsida > Solanales > Solanaceae > Nicotiana > Nicotiana tabacum. Next base: position 57,628,038 of record NC_134082.1, on the reverse strand, counting down.
ACACTTTTTTGTAACAAAATCGGGTTAAATTACATCCTATAGGCATAACATCTATTAGCTAGGCTGATTTAAGACATGCAGACATGAAAACATACATAAACACTTATCATAATCTGGATCGAGTCCTATAGGCATGACATCTATTAGTTAATCTGATGTTAAGACGTTGAAGGCATGATTTCCATTACGGAAATATTTGAAACCTATAGGCATGACTTCTAATCATGACAAGATGTAAAGCCCTATGAACATGATATCTACTTTGTACGGCAATCAAATTTAAACATGAAGTCCTATGAGAATGATTTCTACCTGTATTACCCCATAAACATGTATCTACCCAACCCTTTCATTAAATACCCCAATATTTGTTTACAAGTTATTACAGGCCAATGAATGAATTACATAAGTAAATATGAAAATAAGAAGCTATTCTATAGGGAGCCTTCAATTAGGACCAGATGTCCAAAGCCTCCAATGGCCTCAATTCCAAAGACAATATCAGAGTTTAGGTACATCAAAGTTCCCTAAGAATCTCAAGGATCCCGGGCAATGCTTACACTTACACTTAGTAACCAAAGATTGAACAAGTGCAGTGTGGAAGGCTAGCCTCGGTATGCTAGAGTTTAGAGGGTTCTCAAGAGGATCCCAAGGCAGTACACATACTAGAGGGGGCAGAACTTATTGACTAGGATTAGAGTGAAAGTGACTGACACAAGTTGAAGGTTTTAGTGAAAAACTATATTAAAAAGGATGTTTGTTTGAAAGTAATTTAGTAAAACACAGAGATTGTTTGAAAAGATATTGAAAAAATGAACAGAAGTCCAAACACAACACCTTAGGAAAAGTTCATACACAGCCAGGAGTCACAGCTCCAAAGCAGGTTCAGTAGCCACAAATAGGGCTTAAGGGGTTTGGGGGATACATAGGACATATGATGGTAAGCACATAACAAGTAAGTGATAATTGGTATAGACATAATCATAAATACACAGAGGGGTAATATATTGATCTTAAGGAAGGGAAGTATACAACATGCTAATAATGTAAACATCAACTATATTTTTCACAACAAAACCTCAAATAGAAGCAAACTAGAAATAGGATGAACTGCAATAAGAGAATCATATTGTTGTTGGAACTTTGAATTAAAACTAGAACATACCTGTAAAGAGGACAGTAAGCAACATGAAAGTACATGAGAACACAATGGTTAGCCTTGGCTTACAGCCGGTTAACTTAGAGCAGTAGCAAGTATCACAAAGAGAGAGCAGAAAGTTTTAAGGGTGAGAGATAGCTTTTGAACCAAGAGTGTTTGTGTCTGGTGTCAATGGAAGACTAAGGTATTTATAGTCCGAAAGCAGGTAGCAAATAAGGTAAAAAATCAAAGTTCATTAATAATTAAGGAACTCAGAATCAGTCAGTCAGGAAATCAAGACATGTACTACCCTTAAGTCAAGGGAATTAACTCAAACGGTAAGACAAGTGATAAATAAGGAAGTATACAACTAATAAAGAAAGATTCAAATTCAATAAGTATAGAGTAGACAATTAGGGCCAAGTTCAGAAAGCTCTTATTAAGGGAATAATTCAGTAAGAATAAATTACTGTAGCAAATAAGGTAGGAAAATTAGCTAATTTAAATAGACGAGGTAGAAATTTATGGTTTAAAAGAAGATCTTTCAACCAAACCATATAATAAGGAAATCAGAATCAATCAAGAGGAAGTTATGATTTCATACTGAACATATAAATAAAGTAAGAACAACTAGACGTAGCAAACAGGCAGGGTCAAAAATATCGACAGAAAGAGGCAAGTCTTGAATAATAAAGATGAATATAATCACTTAGAGGTGGTATAAGTTAGGCTAAGAACTCATCAAAACATATTCGAAGCAAGGTTACCACAGAAGCTTAACAAGAATCGAGTAGTCGTGCTAACACACAGAACCAAACAAAGGAAATCTAGAAATATTAGGGATTTTAACATAGGCGAGTTGAAAAAGAAGTAAAAACATAGAATCAGTCGAGATATGCAAAGGATAGAAGTTTGAACATAACAAATCGGTTTAAACAAAGTGTAGAAGAAGTTTCGAAAAAACCCTAACTTTAGAAGAAAGTGAAAACAACTTGAAATCGATGATTTTTGCAAAAGAGATTCAAGAACAGTGTAAAACATAAAAGGAACAGACTTGAATCGTTTAAAATAGCACAGATCTAGGAGATGTAAAAAATTAGGGTTTCCGAAGAAACCCAAGTAGAGATGGAAGAACCTGCTTAGAAACTCAAAGATCGTAACAAATATGGTGTGATTTTGCTTAAAATAACACCAGAGCAGCCAAAACAGCAAACCCTAGATATAAGTCGGCATGGCCTAGGGCCCTTGAAGGCCTCAGAGAATATGAGCATGGTAAAGGATGAGCCACTGGATGCTTAGGGGTCGAAGGATGTTCACCGGAGAAGACCTAAGAAGGGAGGAGGTTGAAAAGGGGTTAGGGTTAGGTGGAGAGAAGAAAGGAGATGAGAGGATTTGAGGGCAACAGTGTGTAGAGAATGATTAGGGTTAGGGGTCGTTTAGAATTAAAAAAGGAAAGAAATAATATGGGTCGTTGATCTTTCAAATCAATGGTCGTGATCTAACGGGTTCTAGGTCGGATAAGTGTGTATAGGGTCTGGGTCGGGTAATTTTGTCTGAAATTGGGCTGGGTATTGGGTTCAATTTAGACTACAATTGAAAGCTAAATCTGGCTATAATTTAAATAGCCAATTTTCCCTATTTAATTTATAATAAGTACTAAACAATTTCTAAAAAATAATTTTATGTACCAAAATGATTTAAAATATATATATTTATCATTTTAAAAATATAGGGACCAATTATACACATATAAAAAGTAATTATACATTAAATGGGCTAATATTACAATTATATACAATTTAGCCTAAAAATACCAAATGCAATTATAAAAATGCATAAAAAATATATTAACCATATTTTGGAATAAATATAAGAATTTTAAATGACTAGGTCATCATAACAATAATTTGGAAAATAATTATTTGGGATTTTATGAATAAAGGGAGGGGGGAATAAATCAATTTAAATCCTTAAAATTTTGGAAAATTTATTAAAGATTGTGCATGCTTATATATGCATGTATATTCTATTTTAAAGGTATTTATACATATTTAAAAATATATAGGGAAAAATTAGGTATCAACATCAGGTTGGAGGGGGAGTACAGACCTCTACTACTCAGGATCCTGGGCATGCAGCTGTTGTATATCAGACCCTAGGCACACTACCTGTGGGTGGAGCCTAGCTAGTGGCAGCAATCGTACAAGAGCCCAGACTAGCTGCGGCCAGCGAGCCGTATAAGCTATTGGACAGATGGACTATGCTACACCCTCCTGCCTTCTAAGGTGAGTGGCACGAGGATCCCTAGGACTCCATTGATCGGTGTAGGGATAGACTACGCAACATGAGTATATTAGAGTCCCACAGGGTGGATTTCAGTACTTTTCAGCTGGAGGGCAGGGCCCGTAGATGGTGGTAGTCTTATCTTCTAGGCAAGCCAGCAAGTTCTCCTAGTATGACTTGGGACTAGTACATAGGTACCTTTCTAGATACTGTCATTCCATCCTCTCAGGAGGAAGAGTTGTGGTTTCAGTTTGAGCTATTCCAGCAGGATCAGATGTTAGTGACCGAGTATGAGGCGAGGTTTTCTGAGTTGTCTCACTATGCACTTATGATACTTCTTACTGATGCGAAGAGAGTATGGAGGTTTGTTGTTGGGTTGCATTCAGGTATTCAGGCCATTATGGCCTGATAGGTTGATCTGGGGACTTCGTAATAGATAGTTGTGGAGATATCTCGGAGGATCAAGGGTGTTCGTCAGCGAGGCTTAGAGCAGATGCCGCGGGACAAGCGGTTCTGTTATTTTGGAGAATTCAGTAGTGCTCCGTCTGGGGGCAGAGGTCAGTTTGGGAGAGGTTATCCTAGTATGCCCACATATCCAGCATTGCCGCCTCCTCGGGGTGCTCCAGTGTGACGTTAATTCAGTGCCATGCTAGAGAGTTCTTATCATACACTAGCTATTCAGGATTCTTCCAGTGGGTATTCAGGCCATCAGGGTCAGGCTTAAGGTCAGCAGATCACCATACTGAGAGCTTGTTTCAAGTGCATAGATCTCAGCCATGTGCAGAGGTTTTGCCCCAGGCTTCAGTCAAGGCAGTGTAGCAGGGTCAGCAGCCCATGATTACAGCACCAGCCATCCGGCTGCAAAGAGGCGGAGGGCAGGCGGGTAGGGGCTGTCCTAGAGGTAGAGGCCAGCCAACTACAGGCCAGTCAGGTGTGGGCCATCTAGTCAACACTCCATCTAGGTTCTATGCTTTTCCGTCAAGACCAGATGCAGTGGCTCAAATACCGTGATCACATGTATTATTTTTGTCTGTGGTAGGGATGCTTCCATATTATTTGATCCAGGGTATACCAATTCATATGTGTCCTCTCTATTTGCTCATTTCCTGGATGTTCCTCATGAGTCATTGGGCACTCCTATTTATGTGTCCA